>NC_092227.1:34689711-34730218 GCF_036320965.1 Panulirus ornatus | reverse complement strand
TTTCCTATCGCTACCCCGCACTCATGAGGGGGGAGGGGGTTGTTATTCCATGTTTCGCGGGGTGGCAATGGGAATAAATAAAGGCAGACAGTATGAATTATGTACATGTGTATATATGTATATGTCTGTGTGTGTATATATATGTGTACATTGAGATGTATAGGTATGTATATTTACGTGTGTGGACGTGTATGTATATACATGTGTATGTGGGTGGGTTGGGCCATTTCTTTCGTCTGTTTCTTTGCGCTACCTCGCTAACGCGGGACACAGCGGCAAAGCAAAATATGTATAATTAAATACATATATATATATATATATATATATATATATATATATATATATATATATATATATATATATATATATATATATATATATATATATATATATATATATATATATATATATATATATATATATATATATATATATATATATATATATAAGGTAACTTTAAGTGGTGAAAAACTGGAGGAAGGAAGGTGTTTTAGATATCTGGGAGTGGATCTGGCAGCTGATGGAACCATGGAAGCGGAAGTGAATCATAGGGTGGGGGAGAGGGCGAAAATTCTGGGAGCCTTGAAGAATGTTTGGAAGTCGAGAACATTATCTCGGAAAGCAAAGATGGGTATGTTTGAAGCAATAGTTGTTCCAACAATGTTGTATGGTTGCGAGGCGTGGTCTATGGATAGAGTTGTGCGCAGGAGGGTGCATGTGTTGGAAATGAGATGTTTGATGACAGTATGTGGTGTGAGGTGGTTTGATCGAATAAGTAATGTAAGGGTAAGAGAGATGTGTGGGAATAAAAAGAGTGTGGTTGAGAGAGCAGAATAGGGTGTTTTGAAATGGCTTGTTTACATGAAGAGAATGAGTGAGGAAAGATTGACCAATAGGATATATGTGTCAGAGGTGGAGGGAACGAGGAGAAATGGGAGACCAAATTGGAGGTGGAAAGATGGAGTGAAAAAGATTTTGAGTGATCGGGGCCTGAGCATGCAGGAGGGTGAAAGGCGTGCAAGGAATAGAGTGAATTGGTACGATGTTGTATACTGGGTCGATGTGCAGTCAATGGATTGAACCAGCGCATGTGAAGCGTCTGGGGTAAACCATGGAAAGTTTTTTGGGGCCTGGATGTGGAAAGAGAGCTGTGGTTTCGGTGCATTATTGCATGACAGCTAGAGACTGGGTGTGAACGAATGGGGCTTTTGTTGTCTTTTCCTAGCGCTACCTCGCACACATGAGGGGGGAGGGGGTTGTTATTCCAACTGTGGCGAGGTGGCGATGGGAATAGATAAAAGCAGACAGTATGAATTATGTACATGTGTATATATGTATATGTCTGTGTGTGTATGTTTATGTGTACATTGAGATGTATAGGTATGTATATTTCCGTGTGTGGACGTGTATGCATATACATGTGTATGTGGGTGGGTTGGGCCATACTTTCGTCTGTTTCCTTGCGCTACCTCGCTAACGCGGGAGGCAGGGACAAAGGAAAATAAAGTAAATAAATAGATAAATATATATATATATATATATATATATATATATATATATATATATATATATATATATATATATATATATATATATATGGATAGATTAGAAAAGATAGTGAGTGAAGGGATGAAGAAGTAGAAATCTTGGTGAAAGGGAAGGGAGCGGCAATTGGACGGTTTTTGCGGGGAAGTAGTAAAAATAACAGGGAGGTGTGTTTCTGTGTGTGTGTGGGGGGGGGGGGGGATTCAAGAGAGGGGTGCAGGAAGTGAAAATGAGGGCAGGTGAGAGTTGAGGTGGGAGAGTATCATTAGATTTTAGGGAGGGTGAAGGGATGTTTTTGGAAGGAGATGAATAAGGTGCGTGGGACAGAGGAAGAAATGTGAACGTTAGTGAAGAGGGCTAATGAGGAGGTGATAACTAGTAGTGGTGATATGAGACGGAGATAGAATGAGTATTTTGAAGGTTTGTTGAATGTGTTTGACGATAGAGTGGCATATATAGGGTGTTTTGGTCGAGGTGGTGTGCAAAGTGAGAGGGTTAGGGAAAATGATTTGGTAAATAGAGAAGTAGTAAAAGCCTTGCGGAAGATGAAAGCCGGCAAGGCAGCGGGTTTGGATGGTACTGCAATGGAATTTATCAAAAAAGGAGATGACTTTGTTGTTTCCTGTTTGGTAAAATTATTCAGTGTATGTGTGACTCATGGTGAGGTGCTTGAGGATTGGCGGAATGTTTGCATAGTGCCTTTGTACAAAGGAAAAGGGGATGAAGGTGAGTGCTCAAATTACAGAGGTATAAATTTGTTAAGTATTCCTGGGAAATTATGTAGAAGGGTATTGACTGAGAGGGTGAAGGCATGTACAGAGCATCAGGCTGGGGACGAGCAGTGTGGTTTAAGAAGTGGTCGAGGATGTGTGGATCGGTTGTTTGCTTTAAAGGATGTATGTGAAAAATACTTAGAAAAGCAAATGGATTTGTATGTAGCATTTATGGATCTGGAGAAAGCATATGATAGAGTTAATAGAGATGCTGTGTAGATGGTATCAAAAATATACGGTGTGGGAGGCAAGAGCAATGAAAAGTTTTTATCTATGATGTGAGGCATGTGCATGAATAGGAAGAGATGAAAGTGACTGGTTCCCAGTGAATGTTGGTTTGCGGCATGGGTGTGTGATGTCTCCATGTTTCTTTTAATTTGTTTATGGATGGGGTTGTTAGGAAGGTGAATGCAAGAGTTTTGGAAAGAGGGGCAAGTATGCAGTCTGTTTTGGATGAGAGAGCTTGGGGAGTGAGTCAGTTGTTGTTCGCTGATGATACATCGCTGGTGGCTGATTTGGGTGAGAAACTGCAGAAGCTGGTGACTGAGTTTGGTGAAGTGTGTGAAAGAGGAAAGCTGATAGTAGATGTGAATAAGAGCAAGGTTATTAGGTACAGTAGGGTTGAGGGATAAGTCAGTTGTGAGGTGAGTGTGAATGGAGAAATACTGGAGGAAGTGAAGTGTTTTAGATATCTGGGAGTGGATTTGGCAGCGGATGGAATCATGGAAACGGAAGTGAGTCATAGGGTGGGGAAGGGGCGAAAGTTTTGGAAGCGTTGAGAAATGTGTGGAGGGCGAGAAAGTCATCTCGGAAAGCAAAATGGGTACGTTTTAAGGAATAGTGGTTCCGACAACGTTATATGGTTGCGAGTCGTCGGCTATAGATAGAGTTGTGCAGAGGAGGGTGGATGTGCTGGAAGTGAGATGTTTTAGGACAATATGTGGTGTGAGGTGGTTTGATCGAGTAAGTAATGAAAGGGTAAGAGAGATGTGTGGTAATAAAAAAGTGAGGTAGAGAGAGCAGAAGCGGGTGTTTTGAAATGGTTTGGTCACGTGGAGAGAATGATTGAGGTAAGATTGACAAAGAGGATATATGTGTCAGAGGTATAGGGAACGAGAAGTGGGAGACCAAATTGGAGGTGGAAAGATGGAGTGAAAAAGATTTTTTGTGATCGGGGCCTGAACGTGCAGGAGGGTGAAAGGCGTGCAAGGAGTAGAGTGAATTGGAACGATTTGGTATACTGGTGTCGACGTGCTGTCAATGGATTTAACCAGGGCATGTGAAGCGTCTGGGGTAAACCATCCAAAGTTTTTTGGGGCCTGGATGTGGAAAAGGAGGTGTGGTTTCGGCGCATTATACATGACAGCCAGTCTGTGAGTGTGAATGAGTGTAGTCCTTGTTGCCTTTTCCTAGTGCTACCTCGCGCACATGCGGGGGAAAGGGGCTGTCATTTCATGTGTGGCGGGGTGGCGACGGGAATGAAGATCGGGCAGACAGTATGAATTATGTACACGTGTATATGTGTATATGTCCATGTATACGTTGAGATGTATAGGTATGTATATGTGCGTGTGTGGACGTGTATTTATATACATGTGTATGTGGGTAGGTTGGCCTATTCTTTCGTCTGTTTCCTTGCGCTACCTCGCTAGCGCGGGATACAGCGACAAAGTATAATTAATAAATATCTGCTGTAGGAGCTACAAGAAAGAGATTATGATAACCTCGGGACTGTTCCTAGAAAGGGGTCGTGGTGTAATTATCATTCTTTTATAACGTTGGCAATAAGATTAGGGATACGTTTTAAGATGTGCAAAGGAATAGATAGATTGGAAATTTATACGTGTTTTTTATCATTTCTGAAGGAAATACTAAGGAAATGTACATAGATAGGGTTGAAACATAAGCCTCTTGTACGCAGGCGATACTCCGGAGACGCAGTTTAAGGGACCATGATAGCAAATCTTTAACCCAGATGAGCACAAGGTTTGCTAGTGTAGTGGGTGGAGAGCACTTTCGTGTTTTACACCAGTTGTTTTTCAGTGCATTTTGAGTTAGCGGCTTTAGGTTTTGATGCTATCGTTCCTACAACTGACCATCATCCACGTTATCTGCACAGACCTGGCATATGTTTTAGCCCTATCTCTACTCTTCTTTGTACTTTCTTTTAAATCTTAAGGTCTAGGTTCCTTTTACCTACGTCACGCATCACCACTGCTACCAAAGCTTTTCTGAATCATAAATCTACCTCACCAAACCCTCTTCATTCTTATCCTTTAGGTGTAAATGCCTTTTGGAGGATATTTAGCTAAGATAGCCGCTTGCTGGTGTGTCATTTAAACAACTTTGCGAAAAGTTATATTTGGTGATCCGTTGCCTTCTTCTTGAGTTGTCAAACTTTGCATGGAGAACATTCACTTTATTCTAACCCGTAATTATTGGCATAAGCTATTCAAAACATGTTGGATGTCTTTACCCATAATAACCTGTTTTGAATTGATAGCGCTACGACCAGACACTGGCTAATGACCATAGCACCGCTATGCCAGTGCTGAGGGTCACGGCCTCTGACTTGGACTCTGGCCCCAACGCTCGTGTGACCTACCACCTGGAGGGTCACCCCGACCACCTGGCCTACTTCTCCCTGGAGCCTTTCACCGGCGTCATGTCCCTTCAGCGGTCACTTACTGGTGCCCTGGTGAGTGTTACGACGAGAGAGAGAGAGAGAGAGAGAGAGAGAGAGAGAGAGAGAGAGAGAGAGAGAGAGAGAGAGAGAGAGAGAGAGAGAGAGAGAGAGAGAGAGAGAGAGAGAGAGAGAGAGAGAGAGAGAGAGAGAGAGAGAGAGAGAGAGAGAGAGAGAGAGAGAGAGAGAGAGAGAGAGAGAGAGAGAGAGAGAGAGAGAGAGAGAGAGTTACGAATGCTTACGATAAGATTTTGCCAAATTTGGAGAACTGATAAGTCGTACTCACCGCAAGCTCGACTTACGAAGAACGGGTCGTGTGAGTTGCATGTAGTTGTCATGTTATGTGTCAGGTGAAGAGAGTCTATTCGCGCGGACAGAATGCCAGCAGCTCTAGTGTAAATAAGGTAGAAAAGTAAAGACAGCAGCCTGAGTCTAAGGAGTGAAACATGACAACCTGCGAAGTGCTGGCTCACTACAGAGAGAAGGGGAGAGACTATCTACCTACCTAAAGTACCTACAATGAAATTTCATCATTAGACGAGGTTAGCGTGTAATACTCACCGCAGAAAAATTTAGTGTCAAGAAAAAGAGTCGTTTGAGTGACGTCTTGTCGGTTTTTATGTATTAGACTGAGTGAGTGAGTTATTGGAGAGCTGAGTGGCAGCAGCTCAGGTGAGTGTGAGGCAGAGAGTCTTCATGAAAGAAGTCAAGGTCCACAAGACAACCCGGCCTAATAAAGATGTTCTCTCCTTTATGAATGCCACACTTGATCTGATGATTTGTTTGTATCTTTTCGTGTATTTTCAGTCAATCATTTCTTCCATTCTTTGGATTATCAGCTTTATTTATAGAATAAGTCTTAACTATTCTGATTGATGTATTTTCTCTTGTTTAGAGAAGTATAGGCAAATTACTATTTTTTTAGGGCATGTTGCATTTTTGCCGACAATTTACACGAAACAACAGCAACAACAAAAAAAGCTATTGAAGAAGTGTTAGATATTCAGTTTTAAAAGACATTTTATAACTGCAGCCACGTTTTGACAACACTATTAGTGTTAGTGTAGCTCTATTGTTTTCTTAGAATCATCGAAAAACTATGATTATTGTCTCACAAACGTGTCATCTAGGAGGCATCAACGCTCAGATGTATTTCTGTTTATTGATTTGGAAGACATTAACCCTCAGGTATGTTTCTTTTAATCTTTTTTTTTTATTTTTTATCATACTTTGTCGCTGTCTCCCGCGTTTGCGAGGTAGCGCAAGGAAACAGACGAAAGAAATGGCCCAACCCCCCCCCCCCATACACATGTATATACATACGTCCACACACGCAAATATACATACCTACACAACTTTCCATGGTTTACCCCAGACGCTTCACATGCCCTGATTCAATACACTGACAGCACGTCAACCCCGGTATACAACATCGCTCCAATTCACTCTATTCCTTGCCCTCCTTTCACCCTCCTGCATGTTCAGGCCCCGATCACACAAAATCTTTTTCACTCCATCTTTCCACCTCGAATTTGGTCTCCCTCTTCTCCTCGTTCCCTCCACCTCCGACACATATATCCTCTTGGTCAATCTTTCCTCACTCATTCTCTCCATGTGCCCAAACCACTTCAAAACACCCTCTTCTGCTCTCTCAACCACGCTCTTTTTATTTCCACACATCTCTCTTACCCTTACGTTACTCACTCGATCAAACCACCTCACACCACACACTGTCCTCAAACATCTCATTTCCAGCACATCCATCCTCCTGCGCACAACTCTATCCATAGCCCAGGCCTCGCAACCATACAACATTGTTGGAACCACTATTCCTTCAAACATACCCATTTTTGCTTTCCGAGATAATGTTCTCGACTTCCACACATTCTTCAAGGCCCCCAGAATTTTCGCCCCCTCCCCCACCCTATGATCCACTTCCGCTTCCATGGTTCCATCCGCTGCCAGATCCACTCCCAGATATCTAAAACACTTCACTTCCTCCAGTTTTTCTCCATTCAAACTCACCTCCCAATTGACTTGACCCTCAACCCAACTGTACCTAATAACCTTGCTCTTATTCACATTTACTCTTAACTTTCTTCTTCCACACACTTTACCAAACTCAGTCACCAGCTTCTGCAGTTTCTCACATGAATCAGCCACCAGCGCTGTATCATCAGCGAACAACAACTGACTCACTTCCCAAGCTCTCTCATCCCCAACAGACTTCATACTTGCCCCTCTTTCCAAAACTCTTGCATTTACCTCCCTAACAACCCCATCCATAAACAAATTAAACAATCATGGAGACATCACACACCCCTGCCGCAAACCTACATTCGCTGAGAACCAATCACTTTCCTCTCTTCCTACACGTACACATGCCTTACATCCTCGATAAAAACTTTTCACTGCCTCTAACAACTTTCCTCCCACACCATATATTCTTAATACCTTCCACAGAGCATCTCTATCAACTCTATCATATGCCTTCTCCAGATCCATAAATGCTACATACAAATCCATTTTCTTTTAATCTAGGGCACATTAATCCTAAGGTGTATTTCCGTTTATCATTTTAGATAACTTTGATGATTAATATCTCAGGAGAGTTACAATATATTCATTCGCAAGACTTTAACCCTCAGGAATATCTCTGTCGATTCAATTGGATGATATTAACCCTCAGCTTAATTCATCCCTTGCTGATGACGAGGAAACTGACCCACTTTCCGAATTCTTCGCCTCCTGCGCAGGACACCACCAGAACCTTTGAGATGAGGGTCCGCGCGGTGGACAGTGGGACTCCTCCCCTCTGGTCCATAGCGCCTGTGAATATCCAGGTCGTATCCTCCGGCGAGCTGCCCCCCTCCGTGGTCAGCCAGAAGCCCCTCCACCCAGCTATCCCCGAGAACACCACAGAAAACACAGAGGTTGTCACACTCTGTGCCAGGTGAGAAACGATCCCAGCTCTGGTCCGAGTCACTCTCATCTAAGAGGTCAGTATCTAAAGATGCTAAAACAACTCTGCAGGAGCATTAGTTATTCAAACATATTTGATATGAGGTAAAGAGAACACCGAGCTTAGTAAGTACATGATGTAAATAATATTGTTTCTCATCAGATATACCTGTCACATTGTACCCTCCTCTGTTACTCCACAGCAACATGAAGATATGTCACGTATCATGGCTCAGTTTATTTTCTCACTTGTTACATCTTGCGCTAGTGCACTGCATCTACTTCATTTATTTCCCTTTCTTGCTTCTCCGTTTCCTTGGTTGTGCATACCTTATTCAGGGACGCAGGAAGACCTGTATGGAATGTGATGGGCATTTGAAATGGTTGTGTATTACCCAAAAAATGACCGAAAATTAGAGAACAAATGACCTCAGAGTCTAGCGGGCCAGTCCTCCACTACGAGATGCGGTTTGTTCTCTTGCCAGAATCTCAGCAGGGAATGTGAGGGTGAATAATTTATATGCCAGGGCGAAGCCAGATGTCTTTAGTCTTGGTTCTTGCCACACGCTAAACTTCCTTACTTTACTCGTGCGGAGTCATGGTTTTCCACTATGGTAGTAATCCTTATTTTTGTGCCTGGACAAACAGAATTCGTTTTCTAAAACATGGAACATAACAGTACCCGTTTTCCTTATGCACTTCACATTTCTTAGAGGTTATTTCTACCCAGCAATTCCTGTTCCTATACATGTGTGAGACAAGACAAACCACTGTCTAAGGAAGTGATTGCTGTGTTGATGAAGACTTCCAATTGATCTTATTTGCTTAAGCGCACGATAATTTAGCTCTGTTGTGTTGAGATGACAGAGTTAACATCATCATTTCAATCCATGTTCCTTACGGCTTTACGTATTTCCAGTCCAGAATTTATTGATGAGTTTGAGAAGATACATTCAATTGGAAATTTCATTGATAAATTCCTTAAGTTAGAAAAGAAATAATAAAACACACTTAAGACAAAGCCTCCCATTGACACTAAGAATCTTTTAGTTCTCTTCACTATTTCACTATATACATATATATATATATATATATGCTTCACATGCCCTGATTCAATCCACTGACAGCACGTCAACCCCGGTATACCACATCGATCCAATTCACTCTATTCTTTGCCCTCCTTTCACCCCCCTGCATGTTCAGGCCCCGATCACACAAAATCTTTTTCACTCCGTCTTTCCACCTCCAATTTGGTCTCCCACTTCTCCTCGTTCCCTCCACCTCCAACACATATATCCTCTTGGTCAATCTTTCCTCACTCATTCTCTCCATGTGCCCAAACCATTTCAAAACACCCTCTTCTGCTCTCTCAACCACGCTCTTTTTATTTCCACACATCTCTCTTACCCTTACGTTACTTACTCGATCAAACCACCTCACACCACACATTGTCCTCAAACATCTCATTTCAAGCACATCCATCCTCCTGCGCACAACTCTATCCATAGCCCACGCCTCGCAACCATACAACATTGTTGGAACCACTATTCCTTCAAGCATACCCATTTTTGCTTTCCGAGATAATGTTCTCAACTTCCACACATTCTTCAAGGCTCCCAGGATTTTCGCCCCCTCCCCCGCCCCATGATCCACTTCCGCTTCCATGGTTCCATCCGCTGCCAGATCCTCTCCCAGATATCTAAAACACTTTACTTCCTCTAGTTTTTCTCCATTCAAACTTACCTCCCAATTGACTTGACCCTCAACCCTACAGTAACTAATAAGCTTGCTCTAATTCACATTTACTCTTAACTTTCCTCTTTCACACACTTTACCAAACTCAGTCACCAGCTTCTGCAGTTTCTCACATGTGTCAGCCACCAGCGCTGCATCATCAGCGAACAACAACTGAATCACTTCCCAAGCTCTCTCATCCACAACAGACTTCATACTTGCCCCTCTTTCCAACACTCTTGCATTCACCACCCTAACAACCCCATCCATAAACAAATTAAACAACCATGGAGACATCACACACCCCTGCCACAAACCTACATTCACTGAGAACCAATCACTTTCCTCTCTTCCTACACGTACATATGCCTTACATCCTCGATAAAAACTTTTCACTGCTTCTAACAACTTGCCTCCCACACCATATATTCTTAATACCTTAATCAGAGCATTTCTATCAACTCTGTCATATGCCTTCTCCAGATCCATAAATGCTATATACAAATCCATTTGCTTTTCTAAGTATTTCTCACATACATTCTTCAAAGCAAACACCTGATCAACACATCCCCTACCACTTCTGAAACCACACTGCTCTTCCCCAATCTGATGCTCTATACATGCCTTCACCCTCTCAATCAATACCCTCCCATATAATTTACCAGGAATAATCAGCAATCTTATACCTCTGTAATTTGAGCACTCACTCTTATCCCCTTTACCTTTATACAATGGCACCATGCACGCATTCCGCCAATCCTCAGGCACCTCACCATGAGTCATACAAACATTAAATAACCTTACCAACCAGTCAATAATATAGTCACCCCCTTTTTTAATAAATTCCACTGCAATACCATCCAAACCTGCTGCCTTGCCGGCTTTCATCTTCCGCAAAGCTTTTACTACCTCTTCTCGGTTTACCAAATCATTTTCCCTAACCCTCTCACTTTGCACACCACCTCGACCAAAACACCCTATATCTGCCACTCTATCATCAAACACATTCAACAAACCTTCAAAATACTCAGTCCATCTCCTTCTCACATCACCACTACTTGTAATCACCTCCCCATTTGCGCCCTTCACTGAAGTTCCCATTTGCTGCCTTGTCTTGCGCACTTTATTTACCTCCTTCCAGAACATCTTTTTATTCTCCCTAAAATTTAATGATACTCTCTCACCCCAACTCTCATTTGCCCTTTTTTTCACCTCTTGCACCTTTCTCTTGACCTCCTGTCTCTTTCTTTTATACATCTCCCACTCAATTGCATTTTTTCCCTGCAAAACTCGTCCAAATGCCTCTCTCTTCTCTTTCACTAATAATCTTACTTCTTCATCCCACTACTCACTACCCTTTCTAATCAACCCACCTCCCACTCTTCTCATGCCACAAGCATCTTTTGCGCAATCCATCACTGATTCCCTAAATATATCCCATTCCTCCCCCTCTCCCCTTATTCCATTGTTCTCACTTTTTTCCATTCTGTACTCAGTCTCTCCTGGTACTTCCTCACACAAGTCTCCTTCCCAAGCTCACTTACTCTCACCACTGTCTTAACCCCAACATTCACTCCTCTTTTCTGAAAATCCATACAAATCTTCACCTTAGCCTCCTAAAGATAATGATCAGACATCCCTCCAGTTGCACCTCTCAGCACATTAACATCCAAAAGTCTCTCTTTCGCGCGCCTGTCAATTAACACATAATCCAATAACGCTCTCTGGCCATCTCTCCTACTTACATACGTATACTTATGTATATCTCGCTTTTTAAACCAGGTATTCCCAATCACCAGTCCTTTTTCAACACATAAATCTACAAGCTCTTCACCATTTCCATTTACAACACTGAACACCCCATGTATACCAATTATTCCCTCAACTGCCACATTACTCACCTTTGCATTCAAATCACCCATCACTATAACCCGGTCTCGTGCATCAAAACCACTAACATACTCATTTAGCTGCTCCCAAAACACTTGCCTCTCATGATCTTTCTTCTCATGGCCAGGTGCATGTGCACCAATAATCACCTATCTCTCTCCATCAACTTTCAGTTTTACACATATTAATCGAGAATTTCCTTTCTTACATTCTATCACATACTCCCACAACTCCTGTTTCATGAGTAGTACTACTCCTTCCCTTGCTCTTGTCCTCTCACTAACCCCTGACTTTACTCCCAAAACATTCCCAAACCACTCTTCCCCTTTACCCTTGAGCTTCGTTTCACTCAGAGCCAAAACATCCAGGTTCCTTTCCTCAAACATACCACCTATCTCTCCTTTTTTCACATCTTGGTTACATACACACACATTTAGACATCCCAGTCTGAGCCTTCGAGGAGGATGAGCACTCCCCGCGTGACTCATTCTTCTGTTTCCCATATATATATATTTTCTTTTTCTTTCAAACTATTCGCCATTTCCCACATTAGCGAGGTAGCGTTAAGAACAGAGGACTGGGCCTTTGAGGGAATACCCTCACCTGGCCCAATTCTCTATTCCTTCTATTGGAAAATTGAAAAAAAAAAAAAAAAAACGAGAGGGGAGGATTTCCAGCCCCCCGCTCCCTCCCCTTTTAGTCGCCTTCTACGACACGCAAGGAATACGTGGGAAGTATTCTTAATCCCCTATCCCCAGGGATAAATATATATATATATATATATATATATATATATATATATATATTTTTTTTTTTTTTTTTTTTTTTTTTTATACTTTGTCGCTGTCTCCCGCGTTTGCGAGGTAGCGCGAGGAAACAGACGAAAGAAATGGCCCAACCCCCATACACACGTACATACACACGTCCACACACGCAAATATACACACCTACACAGCTTTCCATGGTTTACCCCAGACGCTTCACATGCCTTGATTCAATCCACTGACAGCACGTCAACCCCTGTATACCACATCGCTCCAATTCACTCTATTCCTTGCCCTCCTTTCACCCTCCTGCATGTTCAGGCCCCGATCACACAAAATCTTTTTCACTCCATCTTTCCACCTCCAATTTGGTCTCCCTCTTCTCCTCGTTCCCTCCACCTCCGACACATATATCCTCTTGGTCAATCTTTCCTCACTCATTCTCTCCATGTGCCTAAACCATTTCAAAACACCCTCTTCTGCTCTCTCAACCACGCTCTTTTTATTTCCACACATCTCTCTTACCCTTACGTTACTTACTCGATCAAACCACCTCACACCACACATTGTCCTCAAACATCTCATTTCCAGCACATCCATCCTCCTGCGCACAACTCTATCCATAGCCCACGCCTCGCAACCATACAACATTGTTGGAACCACTATTCCTTCAAACATACCCATTTTTGCTTTCCGAGATAATGTTCTCGACTTCCACACATTTTTCAAGGCTCCCAAAATTTTCGCCCCCTCCCCCACCCTATGATCCACTTCCGCTTCCATGGTTCCATCCGCTGACAGATCCACTCCCAGATATCTAAAACACTTCACTTCCTCCAGTTTTTCTCCATTCAAACTCACCTCCCAATTGACTTGACCCTCAACCCTACTGTACCTAATAACCTTGCTCTTATTCACATTCACTCTTAACTTTCTTCTTCCACACACTTTACCAAACTCAGTCACCAGCTTCTGCAGTTTCTCACATGAATCAGCCACCAGCGCTGTATCATCAGCGAACAACAACTGACTCACTTCCCAAGCTCTCTCATCCCCAACAGACTTCATACTTGCCCCTCTTTCCAGGACTCTTGCATTTACCTCCCTAACAACCCCATCCATAAACAAATTAAACAACCATGGAGACATCACACACCCCTGCCGCAAACCTACATTCACTGAGAACCAATCACTTTCCTCTCTTCCTACACGTACACATGCCTTACATCCTCGATAAAAACTTTTCACTGCTTCTAACAACTTGCCTCCCACACCATATATTCTTAATACCTTCCACAGAGCATCTCTATCAACTCTATCATATGCCTTCTCCAGATCCATAAATGCTACATACAAATCCATTTGCTTTTCTAAGTATTTCTCACATACATTCTTCAAAGCAAACACCTGATCCACACATCCTCTACCACTTCTGAAACCGCACTGCTCTTCCCCAATCTGATGCTCTGTACATGCCTTCACCCTCTCAATCAATACCCTCCCATATAGTTTACCAGGAATACTCAACAAACTTATACCTCTGTAATTTGAGCACTCACTCTTATCCCCTTTGCCTTTGTACAATGGCACTATGCACGCATTCCGCCAATCCTCAGGCACCTCACCATGAGTCATACATACATTAAATAACCTTACAAACCAGTCAACAATACAGTCACCCCCTTTTTTAATAAATTCCACTGCAATACCATCCAAACCTGCTGCCTTGCCGGCTTTCATCTTCCGCAAAGCTTTTACTACCTCTTCTCTGTTTACCAAATCATTTTCCCTAACCCTCTCACTTTGCACACCACCTCGACCAAAACACCCTATATCTGCCACTCTGTCATCAGACACATTCAACAAACCTTCAAAATACTCATTCCATCTCCTTCTCACATCACCACTACTTGTTATCACCTCCCCATTTACGCCCTTCACTGAAGTTCCCATTTGCTCCCTTGTCTTACGCACCCTATTTACCTCCTTCCAGAACATCTTTTTATTCTCCCTAAAATTTACTGATAGTCTCTCACCCCAACTCTCATTTGCCCTTTTTTTCACCTCTTGCACCTTTCTCTTGACCTCCTGTCTCTTTCTTTTATACTTCTCCCACTCAATTGCATTTTTTCCCTGCAAAAATCGTCCAAATGCCTCTCTCTTCTCTTTCACTAATACTCTTACTTCTTCATCCCACCACTCACTACCCTTTCTAAACAGCCCACCTCCCACTCTTCTCATGCCACAAGCATCTTTTGCGCAATCCATCACTGATTCCCTAAATACATCCCATTCCTCCCCCACTCCCCTTACTTCCATTGTTCTCACCTTTTTCCATTCTGTACACAGTCTCTCCTGGTACTTCCCCACACAGGTCTCCTTCCCAAGCTCACTTACTCTCACCACCTTCTTCACCCCAACATTCACTCCTCTTTTCTGAAAACCCATACTAATCTTCACCTTAGCCTCCACAAGATAATGATCAGACATCCCTCCAGTTGCACCTCTCAGCACATTAACATCCAAAAGTCTCTCTTTCGCACGCCTGTCAATTAACACGTAATCCAATAACGCTCTCTGGCCATCTCTCCTGCTTACATAAGTATACTTATGTATATCTCGCTTTTTAAACCAGGTATTCCCAATCATCAGTCCTTTTTCAGCACATAAATCTACAAGCTCTTCACCATTTCCATTTACAACACTGAACACCCCATGCATACCAATTATTCCCTCAACTGCCACATTACTCACCTTTGCATTCAAATCACCCATCACTATAACCCGGTCTCGTGCATCAAAACCGCTAACACACTCATTCAGCTGCTCCCAAAACACTTGCCTCTCATGATCTTTCTTCTCATGCCCAGGTGCATATGCACCAATAATCACCCACCTCTCTCCATCAACTTTCAATTTTACCCATATTAATCGAGAATTTACTTTCTTACATTCTATCACATACTCCCACAACTCCTGTTTCAGGAGTATTGCTACTCCTTCCCTTGCTCTTGTCCTCTCACTAACCCCTGACTTCACTCCCCAGACATTTCCAAACCACTCTTCCCCTTTACCCTTGAGCTTCGTTTCACTCAGAGCCAAAACATCCAGGTTCCTTTCCTCAAACATACTACCTATCTCTCCTTTTTTCACATCTTGGTTACATCCACACACATTTAGGCACCCCACTCTGAGCCTTCGAGGAGGATGATCACTCCCCGCGTGACTCCTTCTTCTGTTTCCCATTTTAGAAAGTTAATACAAGGAGGGGAGGATTTCCGGCCCCCCGCTCCCGTCCCCTCTAGTCGCTTTCTACGACACGCGAGGAATATTCCCTGGGGATAGGGGAGAAAGAATACTTCCCACGTATTCCCTGCGTGTCGTAGAAGGCGACTAAAAGGGAAGGGAGCGGGGGGCTGGAAATCCTCCCCTCTCGTTTTTTTTTTTTTTTTTTTTTTTTTTAATTTTCCAAAAGAAGGAACAGAGAAGAGGTCCAGGTGAGGATATTCCCTCAAAGGCCCAGTCCTCTGTTCTTAACGCTACCTCGCTATTGCGGGAAATAGCGAATAGTTTGAAAAAAAAAAAAATATATATATATATATATATATCTATATATATATATATATATATATATATATATATATATATATATATATATATATATATATATATATATATATATATATATATATATATATATATATACATATATACATGTATATATATACATATATATATATATATATATATATATATATATATATATATATATATATATATATATATATATATATATATATATATATATATATTTTTTTTTTTTTTTTTTTTGCTTTGCTCGCTGTCTCCCGCGTTTGCGAGGTAGCGCAAGGAAACAGACGAAAGAAATGGCCCAACCCACCCCCATACACATGTATATACCTACGTCCACACACGCAAATATACATACCTACACAGCTTTCCATGGTTTACCCCAGACGCTTCACATGCCCTGATTCAATCCACTGACAGCACGTCAACCCCGGTATACCACATCGCTCCAATTCACTCTATTCCTTGCCCTCCTTTCACCCTCCTGCATGTACAGGCCCCGATCACACAAAATCTTTTTCACTCCATCTTTCCACCTCCAATTTGGTCTCCCTCTTCTCCTCGTTCCCTCCACCTCCGACACATATATCCTCTTGGTCAATCTTTCCTCACTCATTCTCTCCATGTGCCCAAACCATTTCAAAACACCCTCTTCTGCTCTCTCAACCACGCTCTTTTTATTTCCACACATCTCTCTTACCCTTACGTTACTTACTCGATCAAACCACCTCACACCACACATTGTCCTCAAACATCTCATTTCCAGCACATCCATCCTCCTGCGCACAACTCTATCCATAGCCCACGCCTCGCAACCATACAACATTGTTGGAACCACTATTCCTTCAAACATACCCATTTTTGCTTTCCGAGATAATGTTCTCGACTTCCACACATTCTTCAAGGCTCCCAGAATTTTCGCCCCCTCCCCCACCCTATGATCCACTTCCGCTTCCATGGTTCCATCCGCTGCCAGATCCACTCCCAGATATCTAAAACACTTCACTTCCTCCAGTTTTTCTCCATTCAAACTCACCTCCCAATTGACTTGACCCTCAACCCTACTGTACCTAATAACCTTGCTCTTATTCACATTTACTCTTAACTTTCTTCTTCCACACACTTTACCAAACTCAGTCACCAGCTTCTGCAGTTTCTCACATGAATCAGCCACCAGCGCTGTATCATCAGCGAACAACAACTGACTCACTTCCCAAGCTCTCTCATCCCCAACAGACTTCATACTTGCCCCTCTTTCCAAAACTCTTGCATTCACCTCCCTAACAACCCCATCCATAAACAAATTAAACAACCATGGAGACATCACACACCCCTGCCGCAAACCTACATTCACTGAGAACCAATCACTTTCCTCTCTTCCTACACGTACACATGCCTTACATCCTCGATAAAAACTTTTCACTGCTTCTAACAACTTGCCTCCCACACCATATATTCTTAATACCTTCCACAGAGCATCTCTATCAACTCTATCATATGCCTTCTCCAGATCCATAAATGCTACATACAAATCCATTTGCTTTTCTAAGTATTTCTCACATACATTCTTCAAAGCAAACACCTGATCCACACATCCTCTACCACTTCTGAAACCACACTGCTCTTCCCCAATCTGATGCTCTGTACATGCCTTCACCCTCTCAATCAATACCCTCCCATATAATTTACCAGGAATACTCAACAAACTTATACCTCTGTAATTTGAGCACTCACTCTTATCCCCTTTGCCTTTGTACAATGGCACTATGCACGCATTCCGCCAATCCTCAGGCACCTCACCATGAGTCATACATACATTAAATAACCTTACCAACCAGTCAACAATACAGTCACCCCCTTTTTTAATAAATTCCACTGCAATACCATCCAAACCTGCTGCCTTGCCGGCTTTCATCTTCCGCAAAGCTTTTACTACCTCTTCTCTGTTTACCAAATCATTTTCCCTAACCCTCTCACTTTGCACACCACCTCGACCAAAACACCCTATATCTGCCACTCTATCATCAAACACATTCAACAAACCTTCAAAATACTCACTCCATCTCCTTCTCACATCACCACTACTTGTTATCACCTCCCCATTTGCGCCCTTCACTGAAGTTCCCATTTGCTCCCTTGTCTTACGCACTTTATTTACCTCCTTCCAGAACATCTTTTTATTCTCCCTAAAATTTAATGATACTCTCTCACCCCAACTCTCATTTGCCCTTTTTTTCACCTCTTGCACCTTTCTCTTGACCTCCTGTCTCTTTCTTTTATACATCTCCCACTCAATTGCATTTTTTCCCTGCTAAAATCGTCCAAATGCCTCTCTCTTCTCTTTCACTAATACTCTTACTTCTTCATCCCACCACTCACTACCCTTTCTAATCAACCCACCTCCCACTCTTCTCATGCCACAAGCATCTTTTGCGCAATCCATCACTGATTCCCTAAATACATCCGATTCCTCCCCCACTCCCCTTACTTCCATTGTTCTCACCTTTTTCCATTCTGTACTCAGTCTCTCCTGGTACTTCCTCACACAAGTCTCCTTCCTAAGCTCACTTTCTCTCACCACCCTCTTCACCCCAACATTCACTCTTCTTTTCTGAAAACCCATACAAATCATCACCTTACCCTCCACAAGATAATGATCAGACATCCCTCCAGTTGCACCTCTCAGCACATTAACATCCAAAAGTCTCTCTTTCGCGCGCCTGTCAATTAACACGTAATCCAATAACGCTCTCTGGCCATCTCTCCTACTTACATAAGTATAATTATGTATATTTCGCTTTTTAAAGCGATTATATATATGTATATATATATATATATATATATATATATATATATATATATATATATATATATATATATATATATATATATATAAATATATCACTGCTTCCCTAAATAGATCCCATTCCTCCCCCACTCCTCTTACCTCCTTTCCTCTTACCTTTTTCCATTCTGTACTCAGTTTCTCCTGGTACTTCCTCACACAAGTCTACTTCCTAAGCTCACTTACTCTCACCACTCTCTTCAGCCCAACATTCTCTCCTCTTTTCTGAAAACCTCTACAAATCTTCACCTTCGCCTCCACTCGATGATGATCAGACATCCTTCCAGTTTCACCTCATAACACATCAACATGCAAAAGTCTCTCTTTGGCGCGCCTATCAATTTACACGTAATCCAATAACGGTCTCTGGCCATCTCTCCTACTTACATACATATACTTATATATATATATATATATATATATATATATATATATATATATATATATATATATATATATATATATATATATATATATATATATATATATATATATATATATATATATCTCTTTTTAAATCAGGTATTCCCAATCACCAGTTCTTTTTCAGTACATGAATCTACAAGCACTTCCTCATTTCCATTTACAACGCTGAACACCCCATGTATACCAATTATTCCCTCAACTACCGCATTACCCACCTTTGCATTCAAATCACCCTTCACTATAACCCGGTATTGTGCATCAAAACCACTAACACACTCATTCTGCTGCTCCCAAAACACCTGCTCTCATGATCTTTCTTCTCATGCCCAGGTACTTGTGCACCAATAATCACCCATCTCTCTCCATCAGTTTTCAGTTTTACCCATATCAATCAAGAGTTTACTTTTTTACACTCTATCTCATACTCCCACCACTTCTGTTTCATGAGTAGTGCTACTCCTTCTCTTGCTTTTGTCCTCTCACTAACCCCTGACTCTATTCCCAAGACATTCCTAAACCACTCTTCCCCTTTACCCTTGAGCTTCGTTTCATTCAGAGCCAAAACATCCAGGTTCCTTTCCTCAAACCTACTACCTATCTCTCCTTTTTTCTCATCTTGGTTACATTCACACACATTTAGACATGCCAATCTGAGCCTTCGAGGAGGATGACCACTCCCAGCGTGACTCCTTCCTCTGTTTCCCCTTTAGAAAGTTAAAATTCAATGAGGGGAGGTTTTCTTGCCCCCCCCGCTGTGGTCCCCTTTTGTCGCCTTCTACGACACGTGATTAATGCGTGGGAAGAATTCTTTCTCCCTTATCCCCAGGGATGGCTTGCGCAAAAGACGCTTGTGGCATGAGAAGCGTAGGAGGTGGGCAGATTAGAAAGGGTAGTGAGTGGTGGTATGAATAAGTAAGATTATTAGTGAAAGAGAAGAGCGAGGCATTTGGACGATTTTTGCAGGAAAATAATGCAAATAACTGGGAGATGTATAAAAGAAAGAGGCAGGAGGTCAAGAGAAAGGTGCAAGAGGTGAAAAAGAGGGCAAATGAGAGTTGGGGTGAGAGAGTATCAGTAATATTTTTGGGAGAATAAAAAGATTTTTTGGAAGGATATAAATAAAGTGCGTAAGACATGGGATGAAATGGGATCTTCAGTGAAGAGGGCTAATGGGGAGGTGATAACAAGTAGTGGTGATGTGAAAAGGAGATGGAGTGAGTATTTTGAAGGTTTCTTGAATGTGTTTGATGATAGAGTGGCAGATATAGGGTGTTTTGGTCGAGATGGTGTGCAAAGTGAGAGGGTTAGGGAAAATGATTTGGTAAACAGAGAAGAGGTAGTAAAAGCTTTGCAGAAGCTAAAAGCCGGCAAAGGAGCGGGTTTGGATGTTATTGCAGTGGAATTTATTAAAAAAGGGGGTGACTGTATTTTTGGCTGGTTGGTAAGGTTATTTAATGAATGTATGATTTCTGTTGAGGTACCTGAGGATTGACGGAATGCTTGCCTAGTGCCAATCTACAAAGGCAAAGGGGACAAAGGTAAGTGCTCAAATTACATAGATGTAAGTTTGTTGAGTCTTCCTGGGACATTATATGGGAGGGTATTGATTGAGAGGGTGAAGGCATGTACAGAGCATCAGATTGGGGAAGAGCAGTGTGGTTTTAGAAGTGGTAGAGGATGTGTGGATCAGGTGTTAGCTTTGAAGAACGTATTTGAGAAATACTTAGAAAAGCAAATGGATTTTTTTGTAGCATATATGGATCTGGAGAAGGCATATGATAGAGTTCATAGAGATGCTCTGAGGAAGGTATTAAGAATATATGGTGTGGGAGGAAAGTTGTTAGAAATAGTGAAAAGTGTTTATTGAGGATGTAAGGCATGTGTAGGTGTAGGAAGAGAGGAGAGTGATTAGTTTTCAGTGAATGTAGGTTTGCGGCAGGGGTGTGTGATGTCTCGATGATTGTGGTATTTGTTTATGGATTGGGTTGTTAGGGAGGTGAATGCAAGGGTTTTGGAAAGGGGGGCAATATGCTGTCTCTTGTGGATGACAGAGCTTGAGAAGTGAGTCAGTACTTGTTCGCTGATGATACAGCGCTGGTGGCTGATTCATGTGAGAAACTGCAGAAGCTAGTAACTGATTTTGGTAAAGTGTGTGAAAGAAGAAAGCTAAGAATAAATGTGAATAAGAGCAAGCTTATTAGGTACAGTAGGGTTGAGGGTCAAGTCAATTGGGAGGTAGGTTCGAATGTAGAAAAGCTGGAGGAAGTGAAGTGTTTTATATATCTGGGAGTGGATTTGGCAACGGATGGAACCTTGGAAGCCTTGAAGAATGTGAGGAAGTCGAGAACATTATCCCGGAAAGCAAAAATGGGTGTGTTCGAAGGAATAGTTGTTCCCACAATGTTGTATGGTTCCGAAGCGTGGGCTATGAATAGAGTTGTGCGCAGGCGGGTTGAGGTGCTGGAAATATGATATATGAGGACAATGTGTGGTTTGAGGTAGTTTGATCGAGTAACAATAGGGTAAGAGAGATGTGTGGTAATAAAGATAGTGTGGTTGAGAGAGCAGAAGAGGGTGTTTTGAAATGATTTGGTCACATGGAGAAAATGGGTGAGGAAAGACAGACACTGAGGATATATGTGTAAGAGGTGGAAGGAACGAGGAGAAGTGGGAGACCAAATTGGAGGTGGAAAGATGGTGTGAAAATGATTTTGAGTGATCGGAGCCTGAACATGCAGGAGGGAGAAAGGCGTGCAAAGAATAGAGTGAAATGGAACGATATGGTGTACCGTCGTAGACGTGCTGTCAGTGGATTGAACTAGGGCATGTGAAGCGTGTGGGGTAAACCATGGAAAGTTCTGTGGGGCCTGGATGTGGAAAGGGAGCTGGGGTTTCGGTGCATTATTACATGACTGCTAGAGACTCAGTGTGAACGCATGAGGCCTTTGTTATCTTTTCCTAACGCTACCTCGCACACATGAGGGGGAGGGGGTTGTTATTTCATGTGTGGTGGGGTGGCGATGGGAATGAATGAAGGTAGACAGTATGAATTATGTACATGTGTATTAGTGTATATGTCTGTGTTTGTATATATATGTATACGTTGAGATGTATAGATATGTTTATTTGCGTGTGTGGACGAGTATGTATATACATGTGTATATGGGTGGGTTGGGCCACTTTTTCTGTGTTTCCTTGCGATACCTCGCTCTATCGGGATACAGTGACAAAGCAAAATAGATAAATGATATATATATATATATATATATATATATATATATATATATATATATATATATATATATATATATATATATATATATGGATTTGTATGTAGGATTTATGGATCTGGAGATGGCATATGATAGAAATGATAGAGATGCTCTGTGGAAGGTATTAAGAATATATGGTGTAGGAGGCAAGTTGTTAGATGCAGTGAAAAATTTTTATCGAGGAAGTAAGGCATGTGTACGTGTAGGAAGAGAGGAAAGTGATTGGTTCTCAGTGAATGTAGGTTTGCGGCAGGGGTGTGTGATGTCTCCATGGTTGTTTAATTTGTTTATGGATGGGGTTGTTAGGGAGGTGAATGCAAGAGTTTTGAAAGAGGGGCAAGTATGAAGTCTGTTGTGGATGAGAGAGCTTGGGAAGTGAGTCAGTTGTTGTTCGCTAATGATACAGCGCTGGTGGCTGATTCATGTGAGAAACTGCAGAAGCTGGTGACTGAGTTTGGTAAAGTGTGTGAAAGAAGAAAGTTAAGAGTAAATGTAAATAAGAGCGAGGATATTAGGCACAGTAGGGTTGAGGGTCAAGTCAACTGGGAGGTAAGTTTGAATGGAGAAAAACTGGAGGAAGTAAAGTGTTTTCGATATCTGGGAGTGGATCTGGCAGCGGATGGAACCATGGAAGCGGAAGTGAATCATAGGGTGGGGGAGGGGGCGAAAATCCTGGGAGCATTGAAGAATGTGTGGAAGTCGAGAACATTATCTCGGAAAGCAAAAATGGGCATGTTTGAAGGAATAGTGGTTCCAACGATGTTTTATGGTTGCGAGGGGTGGGCTATGGACAGAGTTGTGCGCAGGAGGGTGGATGTGCTGGAAATGAGATGTTTGAGGACAATGTGTGGTGTGAGGTGGTTTGATCGAGTAAGTAATGTATGGTTAAGAGAGATGTGTGGAAATAAAAAGAGCGTGGTTGAGAGAGCAGAAGAGGGTGTTTTGAAATGGTTTGGGCACATGGAGAGAATGAGTGAGGAAAGATTGACCAAGAGGATATATGTGTCGGAGGTGGAGGGAACGAGGAGAAGTGGGAAACCAAATTGGAGGTGGAAAGATGGAGTGAAAAAGATTTTGTGTGATCGGGGCCTGAACATGCAGGAGGGTGAAAGGAGGGCAAGGAATAGAGTGAATTGGATCGATGTGGTATACCGGGGTGGACGTGCTGTCAGTGGATTGAATCAGGGCATGTGAAGCGTCTGGGGTAAACCATGGAAAGCTGTGTAGGTATGTATATTTGCGTGTGTGGACGTATGTATATACATGTGTATGGGGGTGGGTTGGGCCATTTCTTTCGTCTGTTTCCTTGCGCTACCTCGCAAACGCGGGAGACAGAGACAAAACAAAAAATAAATATATATATATATATATATATATATATATATATATATATATATATATAGGGGAGAAAGAATACTTCCCACGCATTCCTCACGTGTCGTAGAACACGACTAAAGGGGACGGAAGCAGGGGGCCAGAAACCCTCCCCTCCTTGTATTTTAACTTTTTAAAAGGGGAAACAGAAGAAGGAGTCACGCGAGGAGTGCTCATCCTCCTCGAAAGTTCAGATTGAGGTGTCTAAATGTGTGTGGATGTAACCAAGATGAGAAAAAAGGAGAGATAGGTAGTAGGTTTGAGGAAAGGAACCTGGATGTTTTGGCTCTGAGTGAAAGGAAGCTCAAGGGTAAAGGGGAAGAGTGATTTGGAAATATCTTGGGAGTAAAGTCAGGGGCTAGTGAGAGGACAAGAGCAAGGGAAGAAGTAGCACTGCTCCTGAGACAGGAGTTGTGGGAGTATGTGATAGAGCGTAAAAAAGTAAACTCTAAATTGATATGGGAAAAACTGAAAGTTGATGGAGAGAGATGGGTGATTTTTGGTGCATATTCACGTGGGCATGAGAAGAAAGATCATGAGAGGCAAGTGTTTTGGGAGCAGCTGAATGAGTGTGTTAGTGGTTTTCATGCTCAAGACCGTGTTATAGTGATGGGTGATTTGAATGCAAAGGTGAGTAAAGTGGCAGTTGAGGGAATAATTGGTATAAATTTAGCGTTCAGTTTTGTAAATGGAAATGGTGAAGAGCTTGTAGATTTTTGTGCTGAAAAAGGACTGGTGATTGGGAATACCTTGTTTGAAAAGCGAGATATACATAAGTATACGTATGTAAGTAGGAGAGATGGCCAGAGAGCGTTATTGGATTACGTGGTAATTGATAGACGCACGAAAGAGAGACTTTTGGATGTTAATGCAACTGGAGGGATGTCTGATCATTATCTTGCGGAGGCGAAGGTGAAGATTTGTGGGGGTTTTCAGAAAAGAAGAGAGAATGTTGGGGTGAAGTGAGTGGCGAGAGTAAGTGAGCTTGGGAAGGAGACTTTTGTGAGGAAGTACCAGGATAGACTGAAAACAGAATGGAAAAAGGTGAGAACAAAGGAGGTAAGGAGAGTGGGGGAGGAATGGGATGTATTTTGGGCAGCAGTGATGGCTTGCGCGAAAGATGCTTGTGGCATGGGAAGTATGGGAGGTGGGTTGATTAGAAAAGGTAGCGAGTGGTTGGATGAAGAATTAAGATTATTAGTAAAAGAGAAGAGAGAGGCATTTGGACGATTTTTGCAGGGAAAAAATGCAAATACGTGGGAGAGGTATAAAAGAAAGTGGCAGGAGGTCAAGAGAAAGGTGCAAGAGGTGAAAAAGGGAGCAAATGAGAGTTGGGTTGAGAGAGTATCATTAAATTTCAGGGAGAATTAAGATATATTTTGGAAGGAGGTAAATAAAGTGCGTAAGACAAGGGAGCAAATGGGAACTTCAGTGAAGGGGGCTAATGGGGAGGTGATAACAAGTAGTGGTGATGTGAGAAGGAGATGGAGTGAATATTTAGAGGGTTTGTTGAATGTGTTTGATGGTAGAGAGGCAGACATAGGATGTTTTTTGGTCGAGATGCTGTGCAAAGTGAGAGGGTTAGGGAAAATGATTTGGTAAATAGAGAAGAGGTAGCAAAAGTTTTACTGAAGATGAAAGCCGGCAAGGCAGCAGGTTTGGATGGTATTGCAGTGGAATTTATTTAAAAAAAGATGTGACTGTATAGTTGACTGGTTGGTAAGGTTATTTAATGCATATATGACTCATGGTGAGGTGCCTGAGGATTGGCGGAATGTTTGCATAGTGCCATTGTACAAAGGCTAAGGGGTTAAGAGTGAGTGCTTAAATTCCAGAGGTATAAGTTTGTTGAGTATTCCTGGTAAATTATATGGGAGGGTATTGATCGAGCGGGTGAAGGCATATACAGAGCATCAGATTGGGGAAGAGCAGTTTGCTTTCAGAAGTGGTAGAGGATGTGTGGATCAGGTGTTTGTTTGAAGAATGTATGTGAGAAATACTTAGAAAAACAAATGGATTTGTATGTATCATTTATGGATCTGGAGAAGGCATATGATAGAATTGATAGAGATGCTCTGTGGAAGGTTTTAAGAATATATGGTGTGGGAGGCAAGTTGTCAGAAGCAGTGAAAAGTTTTTATCGAGGATGTAAGGCATATGTACATGTAGGAAGAGAGAAAAAGTGATTGGTTCTCAGTGAATGTAGGTTTGCGGCAGGGGTGTGTGAAGTCTCCATGGTTGTTTAATTTGTTTATGGATGGGGTTGTTAGGGAGTTGAATGCAAGAGTTTTGGAAAGAGGGGCAAGTATGCAGTCTGCTGTGGATGAGAGAGCTTGGGAAGTGAGCCAGTTCTTGTTCGCTGATGATACAGCGCTGGTGTCTGATTCATGTAAGAAACTGGAGAAGCTGGTGACTGAGTTTGGTAAAGTGTGTGAACGAAGAAAGTTAAAAGTAAATGTGAATAAGAGCAAGGTTATTAAGTACAGTAGGGCTGAAGGTCAAGTCAATTGGGAGGTAAGTTTGAATGGAGAAAAACTGGAGGAAGTAAAGTGTTTTAGATATCTGGGAGTGGATCTGGCAGCGGATGAAACCATGGAAGCGGAAGTGAATCATAGGGTGGGGGAGGGGGCGAAAATTTTGGGAGCCTTGAAGGATGTTTGGAAGTCGAGAACATTATCTCTGAAAGTAAAAATGGGTATATTTGAAAAAATAGTGGTTCCATCAATGTTGTATGGTTGCGAGGCTTGGGCTATGGATAGAGTTGTGCGCAGGAGGGTGGATATGCTGGAAATGATATGTTTGAGGACATTATGTGGTGTGAGGTGGTTTGATCGAGTAAGTATTTTAAGGGTAAGAGAGATGTGTGGAAATAAAAATATTGTGGTTGAGAGAGCAGAAGAGGGTGTTTTGAAATTGTTTTGTCACATGGAGAGAATGAGTGAGGAAAGATTGACCAAGAGGATATATGAGTCAGAGGTGGTGGGAACGAGGAGAAGTGGGAGACGAGATTGGAGGTGGAAAGATGGAGTGAAAAAGATTTTAAGTGATCGGGGCCTGAACCTGCAAAAGGGTGAAAGGCGGGCAAGGAATAGAGTGAATTGGAGCGATGTGGTATACTGGGGTCGACGTGCTGTCAATGGATTGAACCAGGGCATGTGAAGCGTCTGGGGTAAACCATATAAAGTTGTGTGGGACCTGGATGTGGAAAGGGAGCTGTGGTTTCGGTGCATTATTACATGACAGCTAGAGGCTGAGTGTGAACGAATGGGGCCTTTGGTGTCTTTTCCTAGCGCTACCTCGCACACATGAGGGGGGAGGGGGTTGTTATTCCATGTGTGGCGAGGTGGCGATGGGAACAAATAAAGGCAGACAGTATGAATTATGTACATGTGTATATATGTATATATCTGTGTGTGTATATATATGTGTATATTGAGATGTATAGGTATGTATATTTGCGTTTGTGGACGTGTATGTATATACATGTGTATGTGGGCGGGTTGGGCCATTCTTTCGTCTGTTTCTTTGCGCTACCTCGGTAACGCGGGAAACAGCGACAAAGCAAAATAAATAATATATAGAATATATATATATATATATATATATATATATATATATATATATATATATATATATATATATATATATATATATATGTATATATATATATATATATATATATATATATATATATATATATATATATATATATATATATATATATATATATATATATATATATATATACATTTATATATATATATATATATATATATATATATATATATATATATATATATATATATATATTTTTTTTTTTTTATACTTTGTCGCTGTCTCCCGCGTTTGCGAGGTAGCGCAAGGAAACAGACGAAAGAAATGGCCCAACCCACCCCCATACACATGTATATACACACGTCCCCACACGCAAATATACATACCTACACATCTTTCCATGGTTTACCCCGGACGCTTCACATGCCTTGATTCAATCCACTGACAGCACGTCAACCCATGTATACCACATCGCTCCAATTCACTCTATTCCTTGCCCTCCTTTCACCCTCCTGCATATTCAGGCCCCGATCACACAAAATCCTTTTCACTCCATCTTTCCACCTCCAATTTGGTCTCCCTCTTCTCCTCGTTCCCTCCACCTCCGACACATATATCCTCGGTCAATCTTTCCTCACTCATTCTCTCCATGTGCCCAAACCATTTCAAAACACCCTCTTCTGCTCTCTCAACCACGCTCTTTTTATTTCCACACATCTCTCTTACCCTTACGTTACTTACTCGATCAAACCACCTCACACCACACATTGTCCTCAAACATCTCATTTCCAGCACATCCATCCTCCTGCGCACAACTCTATCCATAGCCCACGCCTCGCAACCATACAACATTGTTGGAACTACTATTCCTTCAAACATACCCATTTTTGCTTTCCGGGATAATGTTCTCGACTTCCACACATTTTTCAAGGCTCCCAAAATTTTCGCCCCCTCCCCCACCCTATGATCCACTTCCGCTTCCATGGTTCCATCCGCTGACAGATCAACTCCCAGATATCTAAAACACTTCACTTCCTCCAGTTTTTCTCCATTCAAACTCACCTCCCAATTGACTTGACCCTCAACCCTACTGTACCTAATAACCTTGCTCTTATTCACATTTACTCTTAACTTTCTTCTTCCACACACTTTACCAAAATCCGTCACCAGCTTCTGCAGTTTCTCACATGAATCCGCCACCAGCGCTGTATCATCAGCGAACAACAACTGACTCACTTCCCAAGCTCTCTCATCCCCAACAGACTTCATACTTGCCCCTCTTTCCAAGACTCTTGCATTTACCTCCCTAACAACCCCATCCATAAACAAATTAAACAACCATGGAGTTATCACACACCCCTGCCGCAAACCTACATTCACTGAGAACCAATCACTTTTCTCTCTTCCTACACGTACACAAGCCTTACATCCTCGATAAAAACTTTTCACTGCTTCTAACAACTTGCCTCCCACACCATATATTCTTAATACCTTCCACAGAGCATCTCTATCAACTCTATCATATGCCTTCTCCAGATCCATAAATGCTACATACAAATCCATTTGCTTTTCTAAGTATTTCTCACATACATTCTTCAAAGCAAACACCTGATCCACACATCCTCTACCACTTCTGAAACCACACTGCTCTTCCCCAATCTGATGCTCTGTACATGCCTTCACCCTCTCAATCAATACTCTCCCATATAATTTACTATATATATATATATATATATATATATATATATATATATATATATATATATATATATATATATATATATATATATATACATATATATATATATATATATATATATATATATATATGTATATATATATATATATATATATATATATATATATATATATATATATATATATATATATATATATATATATATATATTGCTTTCTTTCTTTCAAACTATTCGCCATTTCCCGCGTTGGCGAGGTAGCGTTAAGAACAGAGGACTGGGCCTTTGAGGGAATATCCTCACCTGGCCCTCTTCTCTGTTCCTTCTTTTGGAAATTTAAAAAAAAAAACGAGAGGGGAGGATTTCCAGCTTATATATATATATATATATATATATATATATATATATATATATATATATATATATATATATATATATATATATTTGTTTATGGATGGGGTTGTTAGGGAGGTAAATGCAAGAGTTTTGGAAAGAGGGGCAAGTATGAAGTCTGTTGGGGATGAGAGAGCTTGGGAAGTGAGTCAGTTGTTGTTCGCTGATGATACAGCGCTGGTGGCTGATTCATGTGAGAAACTGCAGAAGCTGGTGACTGAGTTTGGTAAAGTGTGTGGAAGAAGAAAGTTAAGAGTAAATCTGAATAAGAGCAAGGTTATTAGGTACAGTAGGGTTGAGGGTCAAGTCAATTGGGAGGTGAGTTTGAATGGAGAAAAACTGGAGGAAGTGAAGTGTTTTAGATATCTGGTAGTGGATCTGGCAGCGGATGGAACCATGGAAGCGGAAGTGGATCATAGGGTGGGGGAGGGGGCGAAAATTCTGGGGGCCTTGAAGAATGTGTGGAAGTCGAGAACATTATCTCGGAAAGCAAAAATGGGTATGTTTGAAGGAATAGTGGTTCCAACAATGTTGTATGGTTGCGAGGCGTGGGCTATGGATAGAGTTGTGCGCTGGAGGATGGATGTGCTGGAAATGAGATGTTTGAGGTCAATGTGTGCTGTGAGGTGGTTTGATCGAGTGAGTAACGTAAGGGTAAGAGAGATATGTGGAAATAAAACGAGCGTGGTTGAGAGAGCAGAAGAGGGTGTTTTGAAGTGTTTTGGGCACATGGAGAGAATGAGTGAGGAAAGATTGACCAAGAGGATATATGTGTCGGAGGTGGAGGGAACGAGGAGAAGAGGGAGACCAAATTGGAGGTGGAAAGATGGAGTGAAAAAGATTTTGTGTGATCGGGGCCTGAACATGCAGGAGGGTGAAAGGAGGGCAAGGAATAAAGTGAATTGGAGCGATGTGGTATACCGGGGTTGACGTGCTGTCAGTGGATTGAATCAAGGCATGTGAAGCGTCTGGGGTAAACCATGGAAAGCTGTGTAGGTATGTATATTTGCGTGTGTGGACGTATGTATATAAGTGTGTATGGGGGGGTTGGGCCATTTCTTTCGTCTGTTTCCTTGCGCTACCTCGCAAACGCGGGAGACAGCGACAAAGTATAATATAATAATGTATAATATATATATATATATATATATATATATATATATATATATATATATATACATATATATATATATATATATATATATATATATATATATATATATATGTATATATATATATATATATATATATATATATATATATATATATATATATATATATATATATATATATATATATATATATATATATATATATATATATATATATATATATATATATATATATATATATATATATATATATATATATATATATATATATATATATATATATATATATATACATATATATATATATATATATATATATATATATATATATATATATATATATATATATATATATATATACATACACATATTTTTTTTTTTTTTGCTTTGTCGCTGTCTCCCGCGTTTGCGAGGTAGCGCAAGGAAACAGACGAAAGAAATGGCCCAACCCACCCCCATACACATGTATGTATATACGTCCAAACACGCAAATATACATACCTACACAGCTTTCCATGGTTTACCCCAGACGCTTCACATGCCCTGATTCAATCCACTGACAGCACGTCAACCCCGGTATACCACATCGATCCAATTCATTCTATTCCTTGCCCTCCTTTCGCCCTCCTGCATGTTCAGGCCCCGATAACACAAAATCTTTTTCACTCCATCTTTCCACCTCCAATTTGGTCTCCCATTTCTCCTCGTTCCCTCCACCTCCGACACATATATCCTCTTGCTCAATCTTTCCTCACTCATTCTCTCCATGTGCCCAAACCATTTCAAAACACCCTCTTCTGCTCTCTCAAGCACGCTCTTTTTATTTCCACACATATCTCTTACCCTTACGTTACTTACTCGATCAAACCACCTCACACCACACATTGCCCTCAGATTTCTCATTTCCAGCACATCCATCCTCCTGCGCACAACTCTATCAATAGCCCACGCCTCGCAACCATACAACATTGTTGGAACCACTATTCCTTCAAACATACCCATTTTTGCTTTCCGAGATAATGTTCTCGACTTCCACACATTCTTCAAGGCTCCCACGATTTTCGCCCCCTCCCCCACCCTATGATCCACTTCCGCTTGCATGGTTCCATCCGCTGCTAGATCCACTCCCAGATATCTAAACACTTCACTTCCTCCAGTTTTTCTCCATTCAAATTTACCTCCCAGTTGACTTGACCCTCAACCCTACTGTACCTAATTACCTTGCTCTTATTCACATTTACTCTTAACTTTCTTCTTTCACACACTTTACCAAACTCAGTCACCAGCTTCTTCAGTTTCTCACATGAATCAGCCACCAGCGCTGTATCATCAGCGAACAACAACTGACTCACTTCCCAAGCTCTCTCATCCCCAACAGACTTCATACTTGCCCCTCTTTCCACAACTCTTGGATTCACTTCCCTAACAACCCCATCCATAAACAAATTAAACAACCATGGAGACATCACACACCCCTGCCGCAAACATACATTCACTGAGAACCAATCACTTTCCTCTCTTCCTACACGTACACATGCCTTACATCCTCGATAAAAACTTTCCACTGCTTCTGACAACTTGCCTCCCACACCATATATTTTTGATACCTTCCACAGAGCATCTCTATCAACTCTATCATATGCCTTCTCCAGATCCATAAATGCTACATACAAATCCATTTGTTTTTCTAAGTATTTCTCACATACATTCTTCAAAGCAAACACCTGATCCACACATCCTCTACCACTTCTGAAACCACACTGCTCTTCCCCAATCTGATGCTCTGTACATGCCTTCACCATCTCAATCAATGACCTCCCATATAATTTACCAGGAATACTCAACAAACTTATACCTCTGTAATTTGAGCACTCACTCTTATCCCCTTTGCCTTTGTACAATGGCACTATGCACGCATTCCGCCAATCCTCAGGCACCTCACCATGAGTCATCCATACATTAAATAACCTTACCAACCAGTCAATAATACAGTCACCCCCTTTTTTTATAAATTCCACTGCAATACCATCCCTATAGTCAATTACCTATATCAGATTCGGTGACATACGTTAGAAAGAACCAGATGTGTGTTATAAATACACAACGTGTGATATATCCAGTGAACAATTTGTGTGTAAACCAACGGACTTGCTTAGTGTTGTTGCTTGAGATTAAACCTCCCTATAACTCAGTAGGTGCGGGCCCTATGCTGTATGACGGGACCTAAGCACTGGGCCTAGGGGGTCGGGTTTGTCATCCCAGCAGACCATCACGAGAGCCAGTCTTCCTCCGACCTGTTCAAGAAGAGGTCAGACTTCCTTCGGAGGAGACTTGCCACATGGTACCTCCGGCCCAAGGTCAGCCCTACCTAAGAAGAGACCAGTCCCAGGTAAGCTCTACCCAAGATCAAACCAGCTCCAGGTCATCTCAATCCAAGATCAGACCAGTCCCAGGTCAAACCTGCCTCCAGTCAGTCCTCTCAAGAGTGCCGTCCGGGTGACCTGCCGCTGACCTTGAGTGCCACCGAGTGCCCCTTAGGGGGGGGGGGGTCAAGAGACCCCAATCAGTGTGGTACAGAGCTGCAGGGAACTTCACGTCTCATCATCTTAGTCTACCATCATCAGTACCCCTCAGACCACAGTGGTCCGTGGTTACCAGGCCTGTAGTGCAGCGCCTCCTTCTGGTCCTCTTTTCTAACAGACAGGCTGTTCGTTATGGTGGAAGAGTACAAGTAGTTGCACGGACTGTGATCCTCGCTTTGGTTACAAGAATGTTCTTCCGCCCACCAGTGATGCTACTACTTTTGTGAATTAAGAACCATTGCAACACAAACCTCGCCAGATGGTAGAGTGACCCGCAGTGTATCGAAACAGACTTCCCCAGAACTTTTTTAAAGGGGAAGTAAATGTTTATAGTTGTGTTACTGGAGTGATAGTTTTCATACATGATGCTCTGACAAGAAAATAGTGAAATTGGAAAAGAATGTAGCTCAGACATTGAAGCTTATTCTTTCATTGAAATGTGAACAAAGGGAGCATTTTTTTTTCAAAGTGATAGAGATGGAAAGCAAAAAAGGTGTTTTCAAGAATGTACTGGAAAACTTGAGGTTCAGATAAACTTTTGGTCTGTCAAGACTTTATTATGGTGGATGACCAACTACCTACCCTCATGTACCCAAGATATGGTTGTACTTTGTGTAGTGAAGAGAATTGAGAAACATCATAAACCAATATTCCAAGTTCATGATAAGAGAAGAAGTGGACCAGGCAGTATGATATGGTGGTTAAATTGATGATAACTGCTATTGACGTTTGTGTAAATCAATCATACATTTCCCTTTTCAATAGCCAGAGGTTGAACCATTATGTGACATTCATTTCTCATTCAATTTCAAGATAGAAGTTTCAGTTTTCTAAATTATTTCTTACATTTTTCATATATATATATATATATATATATATATATATATATATATATATATATATATATATATATATATATATATATATATATATATGTTATCCCTGAGGATAGGGGAGAAAGAATACTTCCCACGCATTCCTCACGTGTCGTAGAAGACGACTAAAGGGGACGGGAGCGGGGAGCCAGAAATCCTCCCCTCCTTGTATTTTAACTTTCTAAAATGGGAAACAGAAGAAAGAGTCACGCGGGGAGTGCTCACCCCCCTCGAAGGCTCAGATTGGGGTGTCTAAATGTGTGTGGATGTAACCAAGATGTGAAAAAAAGAGAGATAGGTAGTATGTTTGAGGAAAGGAACCTGGATGTTTTGGCTCTGAGTGAAACGAAGCTCAAGGGTAAAGGGGAAGAGTGGTTTGGGAATGTCTTAGGAGTAAAGTCAGGGGATAGTGAGAGGACAAGAGCAAGGGAAGGAGTAGCGCTACTCCTGAAACAGGAGTTGTGGGAATATGTGATAGAATGTAAAAAAGTAAATTAGTTTAGATTATTATAGGTAAAACTGAAAGTTGATGGAGAGAGATGGGTGATTATTGGTGCATATGCACTTGGGCTTAAGAAGAAAGATCATGAGAGGCAAGTGTTTTGGGAGCAGATGAATGAGTGTGTTAGTGGTTTTGATGCACAAGACCGGGTTATAATGATGGGTGATTTGAATGCAAAGGTGAGTAATGTGGCAGTTGAGGGAATAATTGGTATACATGGGGTATTCAGTGTTGTAAATGGAAATGGTGAAGAGATTGTAGATTTATGTGTTGAAAAAGAACTGGTGATTGGGAATACCTAGTTTAAAAAGCGAGATATACATAAGTGTACGTATGTAAGTATGAGAGATAGCCAGAGAGCGTTATTGGATTACGTGTTAATTGACAGGCGCGCGAAGGAGAGACTTTTGGATGTTAATGTGCTGAGAGGTGCAACTGGAGGGATGTCTGATCATTATCTTGTGGAGGCGAAGGTGAAGATTTGTATGGGTTTTCAGAAAAGAAGAGTGAATGTTGGGGTAAAGAGGGTGGTGAGAGAAAGTGAGCTTGGGAAGGAGACTTTTGTGAGGAAGTACCAGGTGAGACTGAATACAGAATGGAAAAAAGGTGAGAACAAAGGAGGTAAGGGGAGTGGGGGAGGAATGGATGCATTTAGGGAAGCAGTGATGGCTTGCGCAAAAGATGCTTGTGGCATGAGAAGCGTGGGAGGTGGGTTGCTTGGAAAGGGTAGTGAGTGGTGGGATGAATAAGTAAGATTATTAGTGAAAGAGAAGAGGGAGGTATTTGGACGATTTTTGCAGGAAAAAATGCAAATGAGTGGGAGTTGTATAAAACAAAGAGACAGGAGGTCAATAGAAAGGTGCAAGGGGTGAAAAAGAGGGCAAATGAGAGTTGGGGTGAGAGAGTATCATTAAATTTTAGGGAGAATTAAAAGATGTTCTGGAAGGAGGTAAATAAAGTGCGTAAGACAAGCGAGCAAATGGGAACTTCAGTGAAGGGGGCTAATGGGGTTGGTGATAACAAGTAGTGGTGATGTGAAAATGAGATGGAGTGAGTATTTTGAAGGTTTGTTGGATGTGTTTGATGATAGAGTGTCAGATATAGGGTGTTTTGGTCGAGGTGGTGTGCAAAGTGAGAGGGTTAGGGAAGATGATTTGGTGAACAGAGGAGAGGTCGTAAAAGCTTTCCGGAAGATGAAAGCCGGCAAGGCAGCAGGTTTGGATGGTATTGCAGTGGAATTTATTAAAAAAGGGGGTGACTGTATTGTTAACTGGTTGGTAAGGTTATTTAATGTATATATCATTCATGGCGAGGTGCCTGAGGATTGGCGGAATGCGTGCATAGTGCGATTGTACAAAGGCAAAGGGGATAAGAGTGAGTGCTCAAATTACAGAGGTATAAGTTTGTTGAGTATTCGTGGTAAATTATATGGGAGGGTATTGATTGAGAGAGTGAAGGCATGAACAGAGCATCAGATTGGGGAAGAGCAGTGTGGTTTCAGAAGTGGTAGAGGATGTGTGGATCAGGTGTTTGCTTTGAAGAATGTATGTGAGAAATACTTAGAAAAGCAAATGGATTTGTATGTAGCATTTATGGATATGGAGAAGGCATATAATAGAGTTGATAGAGATGCTCTGTGGAAGTTTTTAAGAATATATGGTGTGGGACGGAAGTTGTTAGAAGCAGTGAAAAGTTTTTATCGAGGATGTAAGGCATGTGTACGTGTAGGAAGAGAGGAAAGTGATTAGTTCTCAGTGAATGTAGGTTTGCGGCAGGAGTGTGTGATGTCTCCATGGTTGTTTAATTTGTTTATGGATGGGGTTGTTAGGGAGGTGAATGCAATAGTGTTGGAAAGAGGGGCAAGTATGAAGTCCGTTGGGGATGAGAGAGCTTGGGAAGTGAGTCAGTTGTTGTTCGCTGATGATACAGTGCTGGTGGCTGATTCATGCGAGAAACTGCAGAAGCTGGTGACTGAGTTTGGTAAAGTGTGTGAAAGAAGAAAGTTAAAAGTAAATGTGAATAAGAGCAAGGTTATTAGGTACAGTAGGGTTGAGGGTCAAGTCAACTGGGAGGTAAGTTTGAATGGAAAAAAATTGAAGGAAGTAAAGTGTTTTAGATATCTGGGAGTGGATCTGTCAGCGGAAGTGAATCATATGGTGGGGGAGGGGGCGAAAATCCTGGGAGCCTTGAAGAATATGTGGAAGTCGAGAACATTATCTCCGAAAGGAAAAATGGGTATGTTTGAAGCAATAGTGTTTCCAACAATGTTGTATGGTTGCGAGGCGTGGGCTATGGATAGAGCTGTGCGCAGGAGGGTGGATGTGCTGGAAATGAGATGTTTGAGGACAATGTGTGGTGTGAGGTGGTTTGATCAAGTAAGTAATGGAAGGGTAAGAGAGATGTGTGTAAATAAAAAGAGAGTGGTTGAGAAAGCAGAAGAGGGTGTTTTGAAATGGTTTGGGCACATGGAGAGAATGAGTGAGGAACGATTGACCAAGAGGATATAGGTGTCGAAGGTGGAGGGAACGAGAAGTGGGAGACCAAATTGGAGGTGGAAATATAGAGTGAAAAAGATTTTAGTGATCGGGGCCTGAACATGCAGAAGATTGAAAGGCGGGCAAGGAGTGGAGTGAATTGGATCGATGTGGTATACCGGGGTCGACGTGCTGTCAATGGACTGAATCCGGGCATTTGAAGCGTCTGGGTTAAACCCTGGAAAGTTCTGTGGGACGTGGCTGTGGAAGGGGAGCTGTGGTTTCGGTGCATTATAGCATGACAGCCAGAGCCTGAGTGTGAACGAATGGGGCCTTTGTTGTGTTTTCCTAGCGCTACCTCGCACACATGAGGGGGAGAGGGGATGTTATTGTATGTGTGGCAAAGTGGCGATGGGAGTGAATAAAGGCAGACAGTGTGAATTGTGTGCGTGTGAGTATATGTATGTGTCTGTGTGTGTATATATATATATATATGTACACTGAGATGTATGGGTATGTACATTTGCGTGTGTGGACGTGTATGTATATACCTGTGTAGGGGTGGGTGGGTTGGGCCATTTCTTTCGTCTGTTTCCTTGCGCTACCTCGCAACCGCGGGAGACAGCGGCAATATATATATATATATATATATATATATATATATATATATATATATATATATATATATATTTTTGCCACTGTCTCCCACGTTTGCGAGGTAGCGCAAGGAAACAGACGAAAGAAATGGCCCAACCCACCCCCATACACATATATATACATACACCTCCACACACGCAAATATACATACCTACACAGCTTTCCATGGTTTACCCCAGACGCTTCACATGCCCTGATTCAATCCACTGACAGCACGTCAACCCCGGTATACCAAATCGATCCAATTCACTCTATTCCTTGCCCTCCTTTCACCCTCCTGCATGTTCAGGCCCCGATCACACAAAATCTTTTTCACTACATCTTTCCACCTCCAACTTGGTCTCCCACTTCTCGTTCCCTCCACCTCCGACACATATATCCTCTTGGTCAATCTTTCCTCACTCATTCTCTCCATGTGCCCAAACCATTTCAAAACACCCTCTTCTGCTCTCTCAACCACGCTCTTTTTATTTCCACACATCTCTCTTACCCTCACGTTACTTACTCGATCAAACCACATCTCACCACACATTGTCCTCAAACATCTCATTTCCAGCACATCCACCCTCCTGCGCACAACTTTATCCATAGCCTACGCCTCGCAACCATACAAAATTGTTGGAACCACTATTCCTTCAAACATACCCGTTTTTGCTATATATATATATATATATATATATATATATATATATATATATATATATATCGAACATACAAAGCTCCATCAGCCAGGATCGAACCTAGGACCCCTTGTGCACAAGTGGTCCCAGGTTCGATCCTGGCTTATGGAGCTTTGTATGTTCTATGAAGGTGCGCGTTCATATACTCTTTATTCGTATATACATATATATATATATATATATATATATATATATATATATATATATATATATATATATATATATATATATATATATATATATATATATATATATATATATATATATATATATATATATATATATATATATATATATATATATATATATATATATATATATATATATATACAGTAAGGAAGGAGGCATATGGTATTATATATACAGTGTGTATAGCAGGCATTGGGAAATTAAAACATGTAGAGCTGTAGGCACATTACGCGGACTTGGGTGCTTACTGTAGGCACTTGATATATATCTAGTCTCCGACGACATGTCAGTACCTGGAACTGAGCCAGTATTGTTTCATATAAACAATACAATTTGTATAAACATACAAATCCAGAAAACTAAGATCGGATACAAGTAGTCCAACTTTATATCGCTGATGATGTTGAACTTTTCGCATTAAGGACTGTGTGTTTCCTTACGGTGGATTACATGTAGCCAAACTCTACAGAGGGAAGACGTAGATTATTTGTTTCCAATGTGGGACAGCCACTGGAGAGTGAATAAACACAAAACATAACCACTAGCAACTCAGGGGAATAGAAATATATAGGAGAGATTATCATGAAATGAAAATGACAGGGATAGAATTAAGAATCTCCAAATTGCCACCGGATGCACTAAACATCGATAAATGAACAAAAGCCATTATGTTATTAGACAAGAGCTAGATGATGTCAGATGCAATAAAAGTTTCATTAAAAAGAAAAGGAAAAAGGCGTTATCTACCATAGTATGTGCCAATCATCAAATACGAAAAATCGCAGAGTGCGTATCAATCGTTTGTACCATAAATGCAGTTTTCATAGAATATGAGTTATGTCTTGTGTCCCGTAGAATTTTATGCAGTTATCAAAACAATCATCTTAACAGCTGGCTACAGTACGAATATCGTAAACACAACTGGGAATCCGTATCTAAGACAGTGATTTAGTAAATGATCATCTGACTTATTCACACTAGCATTTACTCGGTTACGGTGTTCCATGTGATTGATCAGTGTTGCATTAATCACTGCATTTTTTTCCGCTGTTCTAATGATTTCCTAAAAATGCTCACCAAATCCTTCATCTCTTCCAAAGTATCGAAATAGTTAAACCAAACTTTATGCAAAAGAGTGAACGATCACATCAAGATTTGATAGAAAAGATCATCTAGATATGCTCTATGTTTTTAACAGAAATCTTACGTAATAGAAAGAAGACATAATAGGGTACATGAACAACTATCTGGCACAGCTGTTCTTTCAGATCTTTAATCTTATTCCACTTATACAGAAAGTTCCCTTCTCGAGGAGGTTAAAGAGTAGGTAATGTATCACTTGTCTGGTAAGACCAGATTACTCATAGATTAATTCATCATAGAGTATCAACCCTTCAAGGCTAGAATTTTCATGATATGAAATTTTGAAGTACAATAACGTTTCTTGATTTTCCATTCTGTGAATGCGATCCTAGTGAATCTGAGATGCTGCTTTAGTCTCAAAGATACCTGTGATGTTCCGTATGTATCAAACAATGACCCCAAAAAGAAAAGCTCTTACATAGAGGCCCATTCGATATCGAATCCTTCATGCGGCATTCGGATTACACAAAGGCCACCTATATAAATTCCCCTCGAGGCTGGTCGATAAATGTTTACCTGGCGAAAGCTAGGATCTACCTATCTATCTATCTATCTATCAATCTATCTATCTATCTATATATATATATATATATATATATATATATATATATATATATATATATATATATATATATATATATATATATATATATATACATTGAAGCTTATTGATACAGTGGTTAAATTGATGAGAACTACTATTGACGTTTGTGTAAATGAATTATACATTTCCCTTTTCCATAGCCAGAGGTAGAACCATTATGTGACATTCATTTTTTCATTCCATTTCA
>NC_092227.1:34654279-34689611 GCF_036320965.1 Panulirus ornatus | reverse complement strand
AAAATCTTTTTCACTCCATCTTTCCACCTCCAATTTGGTGTCCCACTTCTCCTCGTTCCTTCCACCTCCGACACATATATCCTCTTGGTCAATCTTTCTTCACTCATTCTCTCCATGTTCCCAAACCATTTCAAAACACCCTCTTCTGCTCTCTCAACCACGCTCTTTTTTATTTCCACACATCTCTCTTACCCTTACATTACTTACTCGATGAAACCACCTCACACCACACATTTTCCTCAAACATCTCATTTCCAGCACATCCGCCCTCCTGCGCACAACTCTATCCATAGCCCACGCCTCCCAACCATACAATATTGTTGGAACCACTATTCCTTCAAGCATACCCATTTTTGCTTTCAGAGATAATGTTCTCGACTTCCACACAAACTTCAAGGCTCCCAGGATTTTCGCCCCCTCCCCCACCCTATGATTCACTTCCGCTTCATTGGTTCCATCCTCTGCCAGATCCACTCCCAGATATCTAAAACACTTTACTTCCTCCAGTTTTTCTCCATTCAAACTTACCTCCCAATTGACGTGACCCTCAACCCTAATGTACCTAATAACCTTGCTCTTATTCACATTTACTCTTAACTTTCTTCTTTCACACACTTTACCACACTCAGTCACCAGCTGCAGTTTCTCACATGAATCAGCCAACAGCGCTATATCATCAGCGAACAACAACTGACTCACTTCCCAAGCTCTCTCATCCACAACAGACTTCATACTTGCCCCTCTTTCCAAAACTCTTGCATTCACCTCCCTAACAACCCCATCCATAAACAAATTAAACAACCATGGAGACATCACACACCCCTGCCGCAAACCTACATTTACTGAGAACCAATCACTTTCCTCTCTTCCTACACGTACACATGCCTTACATCCTCGATAAAAAGTTTTCACTGCTTCTAACAACTTGCCTCCCACACCATATATTCTTAATACCTTCCACAGAGCATCTCTATCAACTCTGTCATATGCCTTCTCCAGATCCATAAATGCTACATACAAATCCATTTGCTTTTCTTAGTATTTCTCACATACATTCTTCAAAGCAAACACCTGACCCACACATCCTCTACCACTTCTGAAAGCACACTGCTCTTCCCCAATCTGATGCTCTGTGCATGCCTTTACCCTCTCAATCAATACCTTCCCATATAATTTACCAGGAATACTCAACAAACTTATACCTCTGTAATTTGAGCACTCACTCTTATCCCCTTTGCCTTTGTACAATGGCACTATATATATATATATATATATATATATATATATATATATATATATATATATATACATATATATGAAAGGACAACCCTCTACCACGCATGCGTGCGAAGTAGCGCTAGGAAAATACAACAAACGCCAAATTTTTTCACACTCATTCTCTATCTGTCATGTATAATGCACCGAAACCACAGCTCCCTTTCCACATCCATGCCCCACAAAAGCTTCCATGGTTTACCCCAGACGCTTCACATATCCTGGTTCAATCTTTTGACAGCACGTCGACTCCGGTATACCACATACTTCCAATTCACTCTATTCCTTGCACTTCTTTCACCCTGCTGCATGTTCAGGCCCCAATCGCTCAAAATCTTTTTCACTCCATCCATCCACCTCCAGTTTGGTTAGGCTAGGTTCTCCTCGTTCCTTCCACATCTGACACATATATCCTCTTTCTCAATCTTTCCTCACTCATTCTCTCCATGTGACCAAACCATTTCAAAACACCTTCTTCTGATCTCCCAACAACACTTTTTTTACTACTACACATCTCACTTACCTTGTCATTACTTAGTCGATGAAGCCACCTCACACCACAATACACCCTTCCCCGCACAACTCTATCTATATCCCAAGCCTCGCAACTATATAACATTGTTGGAACTCCTATTCCTTCAAGAATACCCATTTTTGCTCTCCGAAAGAATGTTGTCGCCATCCACACATTTTTCAACCTATCCAGAACTTTCGCCCACTCCCTCAACCTGTGACTCTCCTCCGCTTCCATGTTTCGATCCTCTGCCAAATCCAGTCCCAGAAATCTAAAACACTTCACTTCCTCCAGTTTTTCTCCATTCAAACTTACCTCCCAACTGACTTGTCTCTCAACATTACTGTACTTAATCACCTTGATTTTATTCACAATTACTCTCAGCTTTTTTCTTTCACACATTTTACCAAACTCAGTCACCAGCTTCTGCAGGTTCTCATCCGAATCAGCCACCAGCGCTGTATCATCAGCGAACAACAAATGACTCACTTCCCAAGTCCTCTCATCCACAACAGACTGCATGCTTGCCCCTCTCTCTAATACTCTTGTATTCACCTCCCTAACAACCCCATCCACAAACAAATCAAACAACCATGGAGACATCACACATCTCTGCCACAAACCGATATTCGTTGAGAACCAGTCACTTTCCTCTCTTCCTACTCGTACACATGCCTTACATCCTCGACAAAAAAATTTCACTCTTAAAGCAACTTGCCTCCCACACGATATATTCTTGTTACCTTCCACAGAGGATCTCTATCAACTTTATCATACGCCTTCTCCAGATCCATAAATGCTACATACAAATCTATTTGTTTTTATAAGGATTTCTGACATACATTCTTCAAAGCAAACACCTGATCCACACATCCTCTACCACTTCTGATACCACACTTCTCTTCCCCAATCTGATGCTCTGTACGTGTCTCCACCCTCTCAATCAATACCCTCCCATATGATTTCCCTGGAATACTCAACAAACTTAAACATAGCTAATTTGAACACTCACCTTTATCCCCTTTGCCTTTGTACAATGATATTATGCATGCATACCAATACTCAGGCAACTTCACCATATGCCATACATACATTGAATGTCCTCACCAACCAGTCAAGAACACAGTCACGCCCTTTTTTGATAAATTCCTCTGCAATACCATTTAAACTCGCCGTCTTGCCGGCTTTCATCTTCCGCAAAGCTTTCACTATCTGTTCTCTGTTTACCCTGACCCTCTCACTTCGCACACCACCTCAACCAAAACATCCTATATCTGCTATTGTATCATCAAACACATTTAACAAACCTTCAAGACACGTACTCCATCTCATTCTCACATCACTACTACTTGTCTTCACCTCCCTATTAGCGCCCTTCACCGATGTTCCCATTTGTTCTCCTTGTCTTACGCACTTTATTTACCTCCTTCCAAGACATCTTTTTATTCTCCCTAGATTTTAATGACACTCTCTGAACCCCACATCTCTTTTGCCCTCTTTTTCACCTCTTGCAATTTTCTTTTGACCTCCTGTCTCTTTCTCTTATATATCTCCCAGCCATTTGCACTACTTCCCTGCAAAAATTGTCCAAATGCCTCTGTCTTCTCTTTCACTAATAGTCTTACTTCGTCATCCCACCACTCCCTACCCCTTCTAATCTACCCACCTCCCACGTTTCTCATGCCAAACGCATCTTTTGCGCAAGCCATCACTTCTTCCTTAAATACATCCCATTCCTCTCTCACTTCCTTTACGTCCTTTGTTCTCACCTTTTTCCATTCTGCACTCAGCCTTTCCTGGTACTTCTTCACACATATCTCGTTCCCAAGCTCATTTACACTCACCACTCTCTTCACCACAACATTCTCACTTCTTTTCATATTTATTGTACTTTGTCACTGTCTCCCGCTTTAGCGAGGTAGCACAAGGAAACAGACGAAAGAATGGCCAAACCCACCCACATACAAATGTATACACATACACGTCTACGCACGCACATATACATACCTATACATTCCAACGTATACATATATATACATACACAGACATATATATATATATATATATATATATATATATATATATATATATATATATATATATATATATATATATATATATATATATATATATATATATATATATATATAAACATGTACAAAATTTATACTTGCTCTATTTCTTCATTCCAGTCGCCATCCCTCAACACATGAAATAACACCCCCCTCCCCCCGCATGCGCGCAACGTAGCGCTTAAAAAAGACAACAAAGGCCACATTCGTTCACATTTAGTCTCTCGCTGTCATGTATAATGCAAAACCGACATTCAATGAGAGCCAACTACTTTCCTCTCTTCCTATTCGTACATATGTCTTACATCCTCGAAAAATACTTTTCACTGCTTCTAGCAACTTTCCTCCCACACCATATTTTCTTAATACCTTCCTCAGAGCATCTCTATCAACTCTATCATATGCCTTCTCTAGATTCGTAAATGCTTTATACAAATACATTTGCTTTTCCAAGTATTTCTCATATACATTCTTCAAAGCAAACACCTGATCCACACATCATCTACCACTTCTGAGATCACACAGCTCTTGATAGAGTTGATAGCGATGCCCTGTGGAAGGTATTAGGAATATATGGTGTGGGTGGTATGTTGGTAGAGGTAGTGAAAAGTTTATGTGTACGTGTAGGAAGAGAAAAGTGATTAGTTCTCAGTGAATGTTTGTTTGCAGCAGGGGTGCGTGATGTCTCCATGGTCGTTTAATCTGTTTATAGATTGGGTTGTTAGGGAGGTGAATGCAAGAGTTTTGGAGAGAGGGGCAAGTATGCAGTCTGTTGTGGATGAGAGAGCAGGGGAAGTGAGTCAGTTGCTGTTCGCTGATGATACAGCGTTAGTTGCTGATTCGGGTGAGAAACTGCAAAAGCTGTTGACTGAGTTTGGTAAAGTGTGTGAAAGAGGAAAGCTAAGAGTAAATGTGAATAAGAGCAAGGTTCTTAGGTACAGTAGGGTTGAGGGACAAGTCAATTGGGAGGTAAGTTTGAATGGAAAAAAACTGGAGGAAGTGAAGTGCTTTAGATATCTGGGAGTGGATTTGGCAGCGGATGGAACCATGGAAGCGGAAGTGAATCATAGGGTGGAGGAAGGGGCGAAAGTTCTGGGAGCGATGAAGAATGTGTGGAAGTCGAGAACTTTATCTTGGAAAGCAAAAATGGGTATGATTGAAGGAATAGTGGTTCCAACAATGTCACATGGTTGCGAGGTGAGGGCTATAGATAGAGTTTTGCGTAGGATGGACGTGCTGGAAATGAGATGTTTGAGGATGATATGTGTTGTGAGGTGGTTTGATCGAGTAAGTAATGAAAGGGTAAGAGAGATGTGTGGTAATAAAAAGAGTGCGGTTGAGAGAGAGAGAAGAAGAGGGTGTTTTGAAATGGTTTGGTCACATGGAGAAAATGAGTGAGGAAAGATTGACAAATAGGATATATGTATCAGAGGTGGAGGGAACGAGGAGAAGTGGGAGATCAAATTGGAGGTGGAAAGATGGAGTGATAAAGATTTTGAGTGTTCAGCGTCTGAACATGCGGGAGGGTGAAAGGCGTGCAAGGAATGGAGTGAATTTGAAAGATGTGGTATACTGGGATCAAAGTGCTGTCAATGGATTGAACCAGGCCATGTGAAGCGTCTGGGTTAAACCATGGAATGTTCTGTGGGACCTGGATGTGGAAAGGGAGCTGTGCTTTCGGTGCATTATACATGACAGCTAGAGACTGAGTGTGAACGAATGTGGCCTTTGTTGTCTTTTCCTAGCGCTACTTCGCGCACATGCGGAGGTAGGGGGTTGTCATTTCACGTAGGGTGTTGGCGACGGGAATGAATAAGGGCAGACAGTATGAATTATGCATATGGGTATATATGTATATATCTGTGTGTTTATACATATGTATACGTTGAGATATATAGGTATGTATATGTGGGTGTATGGACGTGTATGTATATAGATGTGTTTGTGGGTGGGGTGGGCCATTCTTTCGCGTGTTTGATTGCGCTACCTTGCTAACTCTGGAGACAGCGACAAAGTATAATGAATATAGATAAATAATATACATATATAAATAATAATATACATATATAAATAATATACATATATATATATATATATATATATATATATATATATATATATATATATATATATATATATATATATATATATATATATATATATATATATATATATCTCTTCTCTTATACTTTGTCGCTGTCTCCCGCGTTTGCGAGGTAGCGCAAGGAAACAGACGAAAGAAATGGCCCCCATACACATGTACATACACACGTCCACACACGCAAATATACATACCTACACAGCTTTCCTTGGTTTACCCCGGACGCTTCACATGCCTTGATTCGATCCACTGACAGCACGTCAACCACTGTATACCACATCGCTCCAATTCACTCTATTCCTTGCCCTCCTTTCACCCTCCTGCATGTTCAGGCCCCGATCACACAAAATCCTTTTCACTCCATCTTTCCACCTCCAATTTGGTCTCCCTCTTCTCCTCGTTCCCTCCACCTCCGACACATATATCCTCTTGGTCAATCTTTCCTCACTCATTCTCTCCATGTGCCCAAACCATTTCAAAACACCCTCTTCTGCTCTCTCAACCACGCTCTTTTTATTTCCACACATCTCTCTTACCCTTACGTTACTTACTCGATCAAACCACCTCACACCACACATTGTCCTCAAACATCTCATTTCCAGCACATCCATCCTCCTGCGCACAACTCTATTCATAGCCCACGCCTCGCAACCATACAACATTGTTGGAACTACTATTCCTTCAAACATACCCATTTTTTGCTTTCCGGGATAATGTTCTCGACTTCCACACATTTTTCAAGGCTCCCAAAATTTTCGCCCCCTCCCCCACCCTATGATCCACTTCCGCTTCCATGGTTCCATCCGCTGACAGATCCACTCCCAGATATCTAAAACTCTTCACTTCCTCCAGTTTTTCTCCATTCAAACTCACCTCCCAATTGACTTGACCCTCAACCCTACTGTACCTAATAACCTTGCTCTTATTCACATTTACTCTTAACTTTCTTCTTCCACACACTTTACCAAACTCCGTCACCAGCTTCTGCAGTTTCTCACATGAATCCGCCACCAGCGCTGTATCATCAGCGAACAACAACTGACTCACTTCCCAAGCTCTCTCATCCCCAACAGACTTCATACTTGCCCCTCTTTCCAAGACTCTTGCATTTACCTCCCTAACAACCCCATTCATAAACAAATTAAACAACCATGGAGACATCACACACCCATGCCGCAAACCTACATTCACTGAGAACCAATCACTTTCCTCTCTTCCTACACGTACACATGCCTTACATCCTCGATAAAAACTTTTCACTGCTTCTAACAACTTGCCTCCCACACCATATATTCTTAATACCTTCCACAGAGCATCTCTATCAACTCTATCATATGCCTTCTCCAGATCCATAAATGCTACATACAAATCCATTTGCTTTTCTAAGTATTTCTCACATACATTCTTCAAAGCAAACACCTGATCCACACATCCTCTTCCACTTCTGAAACCACACTGCTCTTCCCCAATCTGATGCTCTGTACATGCCTTCACCCTCTCAATCAATACCCTCCCATATAATTTACCAGGAATACTCAACAAACTTATACCTCTGTAATTTGAGCACTCACTCTTATCCCCTTTGCCTTTGTACAATGGCACTATGCACGCATTCCGCCAATCCTCAGGCACCTCACCATGAGTCATACATACATTAAATAACCTTACCAACCAGTCAACAATACAGTCACCCCCTTTTTTAATAAATTCCACTGCAATACCATCCAAACCTGCTGCCTTGCCGGCTTTCATCTTCCGCAAAGCTTTTACTACCTCTTCTCTGTTTACCAAATCATTTTCCCTAACCCTCTCACTTTGCACACCACCTCGACCCAAACACCCTATATCTGCCACTCTGTCATCAGACACATTCAACAAACCTTCAAAATACTCATTCCATCTCCTTCTCACATCACCACTACTTGTTATCACCTCCCCATTTACGCCCTTCACTGAAGTTCCCATTTGCTCCCTTGTCTTACGCACCCTATTTACCTCCTTCCAGAACATCTTTTTATTCTCCCTAAAATTTACTGATAGTCTCTCACCCCAACTCTCATTTGCCCTTTTTTTCACCTCTTGCACCTTTCTCTTGACCTCCTGTCTCTTTCTTTTATACTTCTCCCACTCAATTGCATTTTTTCCCTGCAAAAATCGTCCAAATGCCTCTCTCTTCTCTTTCACTAATACTCTTACTTCTTCATCCCACCACTCACTACCCTTTCTAAACAGCCCACCTCCCACTCTTCTCATGCCACAAGCATCTTTTGCGCAATCCATCACTGATTCCCTAAATACATCCCATTCCTCCCCCACTCCCCTTACTTCCATTGTTCTCACCTTTTTCCATTCTGTACACAGTCTCTCCTGATACTTCTTCACACAGGTCTCCTTCCCAAGCTCACTTACTCTCACCACCTTCTTCACCCCAACATTCACTCTTCTTTTCTGAAAACCCATACTAATCTTCACCTTAGCCTCCACAAGATAATGATCAGACATCCCTCCAGTTGCACCTCTCAGCACATTGACATCCAAAAGTCTCTCTTTCGCACGCCTGTCAATTAACACGTAATCCAATAACGCTCTCTGGCCATCTCTCCTACTTACATAAGTATACTTATGTATATCTCGCTTTTTAAACCAGGTATTCCCAATCATCAGTCCTTTTTCAGCACATAAATCTACAAGCTCTTCACCATTTCCATTTACAACACTGAACACCCCATGCATACCAATTATTCCCTCAACTGCCACATTACTCACCTTTGCATTCAAATCACCCATCACTATAACCCGGTCTCGTGCATGAAAACCGCTAACACACTCATTTAGCTGCTCCCAAAACACTTGCCTCTCATGATCTTTCTTCTCATGCCCAGGTGCATATGCACCAATAATCACCCACCTCTCTCCATCAACTTTCAATTTTACCCATATTAATCGAGAATTTACTTTCTTACATTCTATCTATATTCATTATACTTTGTCGCTGTCTCCAGAGTTAGCAAAAGAAAGAACAGAGAAGGGGGCCAGTTGAGGATATTCCCTCAGAGGCCCAGTCCTCTTTTCTTAACGCTACCTTGCTGATGCGGGAAATGGCGAATAGTTTGAAAGAAAAGAAAGATATATATATATATATATATATATATATATATATATATATATATATATATATATATATATATATATATATATATATATATATATATATATATATATATATATATATATATATATATATATCCCTGGGGATAGGGGAGAAAGAATACTTCCCACGTATTCCCTGCGTGTCGTACAAGGCGACTAAAAGGGTATGGAGCGGGGGGGCTGGAAATCCTCCCCTCTCGTTTTTTTTTTTAATTTTCCAAAAGAAGGGACAGAGAAGGGGGACAGGTGAGGATATTCCCTTAGAGGCCTAGTCCTCTGTTCTTTACGCTACCTTGCTAACGTGGGAAATGGCGAATCGTTTGAAAGAAATATATATATATATATATATATATATATATATATATATATATATATATATATACATTACATAAAAACCTCCAACAGCTAGGATCAAACCTAGGACCACTGCGTGGTAGGCGTGAGCGCTACTGCTAGGCTATGATATCATTCGGTGTGTCGTGGTTTGACTGAATTGATCACCAACAAACTACATTTGAATCAGTTTCAGTATATCTTACTCATTTTGGTCAAATCGACAATTATGGAAAAAGGAATGCCCAATTCTGGACACTCAGACCTGAACATCATCACTTATTTTTCCCACAGGATAAATTGTGATAAAATTTAAGTGAAAAAGTTATGAGCGTATCTTTGACATTTTTTAGATATTTTTAGTTGTTCGTATTAGTACAACAGTCTGTCGGTCTGAAGGCGAAATGAAAATGGAAGATCAGTAAACTAAAGAAATAATTGTGAGGGGAAAATACCGCACAGGAAAGTCAGGTGAGCAATGAGAAACATGACGAGTTATGCCAATAACTCGTCGTTTAAGTAATTGTTTGACTAACCATAAGGAAAGACTAATGATCAACCGTGATTCCTTAGAATGGATACATGAAACAAGTGAAGTCGCTCAGGATCAGCCGTGAGACCTGTTCTTTCTGGCATTTATATTTATCATTAACTGTAATGGGCTGTGCTGTAGAATATCACACTATTCAGATGACGCTTAACTGATGGGTAAAGGTACGACAGAAACAGAACTTGTACACTTGCAAGCTCACTCAAGCAATCAAATAAACTGTGCTCAAAGGTACTTTGGCAAACCAGTTCTGACAATAGATAAATGTAAAAGTGTATGTATACAAAAAATACAAAGGAATTCAAACAGCAGACGATAGCTGAGTCCTTTCAAAGTATCTAGTGATAGTGGAGTATAAGTGAAATTATTACAAAAGCAAATAGATAAATTTTTATTTAATAAGGATGCATAAATGATACCAGTCTTGGAACAGAGTTAAAAGATTTATTAAGTCTGTTACGAACTTCATTAGTTGCATGTCAGCAGTCAGCACGAAAATAGATACTTATTATGATCTTTGTTAAGGAACGTAATGAAATATATGTTCGACCGTATTAAACCAAGAGTGATGCATGAAGTTAAACTGAGAGAAGATAAAGCAATTGATACAGGGAAGATGAAGAACATAAAATTCCCTAAGAAAACAGAGAAATTCGTGATGGAAGTCTTGAGAAAATGACATCGTCATCTACATATACTAAAAGACGTGTAAGGTGGGGGTTAACTTGATCACCTATCCTATATTTGTACTGGCATAGTACAAGTCGCCCGACGGCACGCAGCTGTGTTTTTACACGTTGTTTCTTTATTCGTGTTTCATTGTTGTTCCCTAGTATGGTGTTCTGCGAGTAATTCACTTAATCATCAAGTAAAAGCAGAGTCTTATAGTAGCATTAACATCTGCTGCAACTTGCATAAATTTGTCGGTAGAGATATGGATAACGGGCCTCAGGAATGCAGAGGCCCATAATGGGGAGGACACGCATGTACTGCTAGCCACTTGCTTCACTTTCATATTATGTGCTCTGCTGTATGACTCATATTGTGTGCTCTCTTGTATGACTCTCATATTGTGTGCTCTCCTGTATGACTCTCTGATGTGTATTGTGTGCTCTCCTGTTTGACTCTCTGATGTGTATTGTGGGCTCTCCTGTATGACTCTCATATTGTGTGCTTTGCTGTATGACTCTCATATTGTGTGCTCTCTTGTATGACTCTCATATTGTGTGCTCTCCTGTATGACTCTCTGATGTGTATTGTGTGCTCTCCTGTATGACTCTCGGATGTGTATTGTGGGCTCTCCTGTATGACTCTCATATTGTGTGCTCTGCTGTATGACTCTCATATTGTGTGCTCTCTTGTATGACTCTCATATTGTGTGCTCTCCTGTATGACTCTCATATTGTGTGCTCTCCTGTATGACTCTCTGATGTTTATTGTGTGCTCTCCTGTATGACTCTCTGATGTGTATTGTGGGTTCTCCTGTATGACTCATATTGTGTGCTCTGCTGTATGACTCTCATATTGTGTGCTCTGCTGTATGATTCATATTTTGTGCTCTCCTGTATGACTCTCATATTGTGTGTTCTGCTGTATGACCAATATTGTGTGCTCTGCTGTATGACTCATATTGTGTGCTCTTCTGTATGACTCATATTGTGTGCTCTCCTGTATGATTCTCATATTGTGTGCTCTCCTGTATGACTCTCTGATGTATGTATCAACCAAAAAGATTTTGGAACTCTGGAGAGAGCGAGCTATGGCAGGTATCTCAAAGGCTTGAACTTTGTGGTGGATTTCTTAAAGCAGTATTGTGTCCTTAGAGAGAGGGGGACCAAGAACAAGTTCATCAGAATATAAAGAAACAGATTTTCTTTATATATATTTTCGCTAATCAACTGTCAACAGAGTTGTCATATGTATGGCGTTGGTCACACTATGAGAGAGATTATGTAAAGTTAGTCATGTATGTGGTGGGAAAATTTCATTAGTCTTTACTAATATTTCCATGTATTAGCCTATAGTTTGCTTAACAGTGTCTATATCTTCATCTGTTCATACTGTCTTTCTTTCGGGATATAATATACAGTGTCCCCCAAAAAATGTACTCACTTTTTGACACCCTATAAGTCACTGAATTTTTTTCATGGTCAATTGGATCAGAAAAAGAAAAAAAAACGTATTTCAAGCTTTCAGCATTCATGTTTTGTAGATATTCACTTAAAGTTTACGTTTTATGCATTTCAAAACGGAATCATTTAGTATTTCTGTGACATACGACATTACTTGCCCAAAACAATGAAAGCTCATGATCATTCATAAAAGGTATCTTTTTTCCAACACCATGACAAATGAACTCTTTTGTTTATGAACCGAGTTTTGTTATCATATATCACTGTGAACCTTTTAACCATCTTCCAATTTTGAAATTTTACTTAATTTTTCAGTTTCAATGTAAATATTGATTTCTTACGTTATTTTCCTTGTAGTTAAAGCGTATCTCAAGAATTTGTCACTGTCACTATAAGATATCCTTGTTAAGATTTACAATACGATTTGTGTCTCTGCTTAATGTTGCGTTACTTACTGTATCACTGAGACTGCATGGACGAAATAACACATCCACACCTCCGTTGTGGACATAGACTATTTTTTTCCCAGCCTAAGACGAAATGAGCTTTGCTTTTTATCACCTGAATTCTTATCAGTAGTCATCATAATTCTCATTTTCTTCTATATTTCTTTAGATAATAGGTTTTCCTTTTTCTACTTGTACTTTTTCATGAGATCTCGGCATTTTATATGCTTTTCCATTGGAATTCTGGCATATCTCGGATATCAAACACAAGTATCTTTTGGATATCTCTTTAAAGTTCATTACGTAAACATTCGACAAAGGATCTCGTTCTTCGCATTTCTAGGTTGCACATTAATGATCTATTATGTTCATAAAACTTTATGATATCTTGAAAAATTTGCGGTCGATTTACGAGATAATTTGTGTGAACGATTTTATTAGTGTGTGAGTCATTATCCCTTTCTTGACCCTGTCGGTGAATAGTAATTACTTTAGTAGCCCAACGATTCAATCTAGAAAAGATATGTTTAACAATGGATGTCGTGCAGGTTTTGAAAATTGTCAAAGGCTTTGAGAGTTGTCATCAGAACAGGTGCTAAGAACTTGTTCACTCTAGTTTCATGTGTAGTAAGGAATATAAACTCTTAGAGAGAAGTTTTACTTTGAATAATACATGATACGTTTTCATTTGTAGCACCATTGAAATATGTAACGACTTACCAGCAAGAATGGTGGGAAATTAAACAATACATAGGTCTAGCAATACATTTGATCAACGCTTCGTTTTAAAACCACAGTTAATTCATGCTTATACTCGTAGTTTGAAAAAGAAGAAAGTTACTCGATAGTTCTGAACGTTACTTACATACAATTATACTCTCTTCATAAAAGGTTCTGTATTATTTAGCTTCTTCTCCTATGACATACAGTCACGATAGGAACCAGTGGTTCATTCCTTTCTGCATTCCTTTATGTAGGAAAAATTAAGGGTATCCCCCGACTATGCAGTGCTAGCAAATGAGAGCACGGTACACAGTTAGGATACATTTAGCCGAAGCAACACAAATAAGGTTGATTAAAAGTTACATAATTTAAGGTTCATTCAGTCAACTGGAAAACAAAGCAATACAAAGGATTTCAACAACAACAGTCCATTGGGTCCTTTCGCGGCTGTTCTTAATAGTGAAAGATATCAGAGACTCACAGATTAGTGTGGTAAAAGTTAGAAGGCATACAGAGAATTCAAAAAGAATAACCTGCAAATTGCCATTTGGACTATGGAGGAGCAAGTGATGAAAGTCATGGAATTGAAGAGAAGTATTTATCAAGTTTATTTTTAAACGTATCTTTTGTATTGCTTTCAACCACTCTAACTGGCAAATCGTTCTATATGTTAACAAACCTGTTGAAGAACAAATACTTCGCCTTATTCGAGGTGAGGTAAATCGTTTGTCCATGAGTCTGTGTCCATGAGTAATATCATACCAACAATGTCTCAGTAAATTTGATAGACCAAGATTATCAAAGCTTTTAATAATTTTGAATACTTGTATTAGGTCACCTCCTAAGATTCTCTTTTCTAAGGTAAATAGATTCAACTCGTCTGATCTGATCTCTAAGGATTTGCTTCTCAGTACATGAATCATCTTGGTAGCTCGACACTGCACTCTCTCTATATTGTTTACTCCTTCAGAATTCCTGTCATAGGCAGTAGTATCTGCTGAAACATTACTGTTTCTTTATTTTCTAGAAATCACAAGGTTACCACTTAGCCTAGTTTATAAGTTCTACACGAGTGTATTTGATCATTATGTTGTGGGTCGTATGATGAGATACTAATTTAAGTTAAAGAGAGCGGGCCTTGGTCTCTGAGTGTTTGGCTTGGATGAACGCAAATCTAAAGGATTCAGAAAAGAACTCAGAAAGCACAAACACTATATACTTGCGTATTCCATAGGCAAACCATTCAAAGAATCCATAGACAAGTTCCCCTGAGGTTAGGGTGCAATAGAGAATCTTATAGCAGATAAATTTCCACTATAACAAACTGAATTGATCTCAAAAGCCACTTATGAACCTGTCCTTGTTGATCCCCTAGATTTTCTTAGCCAAGAATGATATACCTGGGATATTCAGGTAATTCCATTTCAGGATATGAACAGTGAGTTTGCTTTGCACTAACATGTTATGACATTTGACAATAAATATTTTCTGTACGTTGAAGGCTCCAGTCGAGGAAAAAAGTCCTCATAAAGGCTTGGCCTTACTTGAAATATGAGGAGGATTATGAAAAGGAAAGAGTGAAAAACCTATCTTCCTTTTAAAGTGTGCCAGGTCATAGTTATTAGGAGAGACATAAGTATGTAAAGAGTTCCGAAGCTTCAGGATGTAGGAAAAGAAACAGTTATCGAAACAGCCCACCCTAGAGTTGCCACCACTTATAAAGAATTGCGTCCGTACCTTCAGATAAGTTTTCTATGAGCAAGACATTACCAAAAAAATCTAGTTGCGTGGTAGAAATGGATGTTTCTCAGAGTATCTCTGATGGTCGTATAGATTACTAATAAAAACTACCTACAGTGAATCTTACTTCTTTGCCAGAAGGGCCTAACCATGATAGATGGCCAACGAAAAAATCATAATACGAAAATGTGACGACAATAAAACTATCAATTGGATATCCCTTGCCAACATTAGCTAGCTTAATCCCATGAGTCTATGTACGTTTGAATAACTTTAGTCTGAATCCCTTTCCACGGTCTTCTTACGTTTTTGATGTACCAAGTACCTAAAAAGTGAAGGGTGGAGTGAAAAACATTTTGAGCGATCGGGACCTGATCGTACAGGAGGATGAAAGGCGGGTAAGGAATAGAGTGAATTGGAACAATAGAGTATACTGTGGTCGACCTCCTGACATACGCGGGAAACAGCGACAAAGCAAAAAAAAAAAAGAATATATATATATACATATATATATATATTTATATATATATATATATATATATATATATATATATATATATATATATATATATATATATATATATATATATATATATATATATATATATATATATATATATATATAAATATATATATATATATATATATATATGTATATATATATATATATATTTTTTTTTTTTGCTTTGTCGCTGTTTCCCGCGTATGCGAGGTAGCGCAAGGAAACAGACGAAAGAAATGGCCCAACCCATCCCCATAAACATGTATATACATACAAGTCCACACACGTAAATATACATACCTACACAGCTTTCCATGGTTTACCCCAGACGCTTCACATGCCCTGATTCAATCCACTGACGGCACGTCAACCCCGGTATACCACATCGATCCAATTCACTCTATTCCTTGCCCTCCTTTCACCCTCCTGCATGTTCAGGCCCCGATCACACAAAATCTTTTTCACTCCATCTTTCCACCTCCAATTTGGTCTCCCACTTCTCCTCGTTCCCTCCACCTCCGACACATATATCCCCTTGGTCAATCTTTCCTCACTCATTCTCTCCATGTGCCCAAACCATTTCAAAACACCCTCTTCTGCTCTCTCAACCACGGTCTTTTTATTTCCACACATCTCTCTTACCCTTACGTTACCTACTCGATCAAACCACCTCACACCACATATTGTCCTCAAACATCTCATTTCCAGCACATCCATCCTCCTGCGCACAACTCTATCCATAGCCAACGCCTTGCAACCATACAACATTGTTGCAACCATTATTCCTTCAAACATACCCATTTTTGCTTTCCGAGATAATGTTCTCGACTTCCACACATTCTTCAAGGCTCCTAGGATTTTTGCCCCCTCCACCACCCTATGATCCACTTCCGCTTCCATGGTTCCATCCGCTTCCAGATCTACTCCCAGACATCTAAAACACTTTACTTCCTCCAGTTTTTCTCCATTCAAACTTACCTCCCAATTGACATGACCCTCAACCCTACTGTACCTAATAACCTTGCTCTTATTCACATTTACTCATAACTTTATTTTTTCACACACTTTACCAAACTCAGTCACCAGCTTCTGCAGTTTCTCACATGAATCAGCCACCAGCGCTCTATCATCAGCGAACAACTGACTCACTTCCCAAGCTCTCTCATCCGCAACAGACTTCATACTTGCCCCTCTTTCCAAAACTCTTGCATTTACCTCCCTAACAACCCCATCCATAAACAAATGAAACAACCATGGAGACATCACACACCCCTGCCGCAAACCTACATTCACTGAGAACCAATCACTTTCCGCTCTTCGTACACGTACAACTGCCTTACATCCTCGATAAAAACTTTTTACTGCCTCGAACAACTTGCCTCCCACACCATATATTCTTAATACCTTCCACAGAGCATCTCTATCAACTCTATCATATATATATGATAAATATATATATATATATATATATATATATATATATATATATATATATATATATATATATATATATATATATATATATATATACATATATATTGTCCAAAACAATCACATGTTTACCAAATAACGCGTCCTAGCTTCGTCTCTTCGATGTATATCAACTAACTGTTATAGTTCTCTCTTGTGTCTCCCCTGATGATGGAATTATTACACGAAAGTGCACTTGTGAAGTTTTCGTGTTTCATTTTCCCCGTAGACTCATAGGAATATCTTAATCACGGGCAAAATTGTGATCCTTTCCAATATATATATATATATATATATATATATATATATATATATATATATATATATATATATATATATATAATATATATATATATATATATATATATATATATATATATATATATATATATATATATATATCCCTGGGGATAGGGGAGAAAGAATACTTCCCACGTATTTCCCTGCGTGACGTAGAAGGCGACTAAAAGGGGAGGGAGCGGGGGCTGGAAATCCTCCCCTCTCAATTTTTTTTAATTTTCCAAAAGAAGGAACAGAGAAGGGGGCCAGGTGAGGATATTCCCTCAATGGCCCAGTCCTCTGTTCTTAACGCTACCTCGCTAACGCGGGAAATGGCGAATAGTTTGAAAAAAAAAAAAAAAAAAAAATATATATATATATATATATATATATATATATATATATATATATATATTATCTCGGAAAGCAAAAATGGGTATGTTTGAAGGAATAGTGGTTCCAACAATGTTGTATGGTTGCGAGGCGTGGGCTATGGATAGAGTTGTGCGCAGGAGGATGGATGTGCTGGAAATGAGATGTCTGAGGACAATGTGTGGTGTGAGGTGGTTTGATCGAGTAAGTAACGTAAGGGTGAGAGAGATGTGTGGAAATAAAAAGAGCGTGGTTGAGAGAGCAGAAGAGGGTGTTTTGAAATGGTTTGGACACATGGAGAGAATGAGTGAGGAAAGGTTGACCAAGAGGATATATGTGTCGGAGGTGGAGGGAACGAGGAGAAGAGGGAGACCAAATTGGAAGTGGAAAGATGGAGTGAAAAAGATTTTGTGTGATCGGGGCCTGAACTTGCAGGAGGGTGAAAGGAGGGCAAGGAATAGAGTGAATTGGAGCAATGTGGTATACCGGGGTTGACGTGCTGTCAGTGGATTGAATCAAGACATGTGAAGCGTCTGGGGTAAACCATGGAAAGCTGTGTAGGTATGTATATTTGCGTGTGTGGACGTATGTATATACATGTGTATGGGGGGGGGGTTGGGCCATTTCTTTCGTCTGTTTCCTTGCGCTACCTCGCAAACGCGGGAGACAGCGACAAAGTATTAAAAAAAAAAAAAAAAATATATATATATATATATATATATATATATACTCACGTGGTTTCGAGCTGTGGTTTCGGTGCATTATTACATGACAGCTAGAGACTGAGTGTGAACGAATGGGGCCTTTGGTGTCTTTCCTAGCTCTACCTCGCACACATGAGGGGTGAGGGGGTTGTTATTCCATGTGTGGCGAGGTGGCGATGGGAACAAATAAATGCAGACAGTATGAATTATGTACATGTGTATATATGTATATGTCTGTGTGTGTATATATATGTGTACATTGAGATGTATAGGTAGTTATATTGTGCGTGTGTGGACATGTATGTATATACATATGTATGTGGGTGGGTTGGGCCATTCTTTCGTCTGTTTCCTTGCGCTACCTCGCTAACGCGGGAGACAGCGACAAAGCAAAATAAATCAATAAATATATATATATATATATATATATATATATATATATATATATATATATATATATATATATATATATATATATATTTATATATATATTCCTATGAGTCCACGGGGAAAATGAAACACGAAAAGTTCCCAAGTGCAATTTCGTGTAATAATCGTATCATCATGGGAGACACAAGAGAGGAATATAACAGTCAGTTGATATATATCGAAGAGACGAAGCTAGGTCGCCATTTGGTAAACATGTGATTGTCCAAAACATACAACGAGCGTTCATAAACTTATCATTTCACAAATTTTATCAACAATAAAATTATCTAATTTGCACAGACCATCACTGATATTAAGATTATAATTCTTTGTGTATTTAATGATAGAAGATTCAATGATATTTCTCTTGGTAATAGAGTAACAACTGAGATGGCGTTACTCCAGTCAATACAATGATCATAGTTTTTAACATGATTAAACAAGGCATTTGATTCTTGTCCCGTTCTTATACTATATTTATGTTGCTTAAGTCTAACAGAAAGATCCTTACTAGTCTGACCAACATACAATTTATCACAGTTTCCACAAGGAACTTTATAGATGCAACCAAGAGAATTTTCTGGTGAATTCCTGATTAAGATATTCTTTATAGTACTATTGTTGCTAAAGGCAACATTTACATTAAAGGATTTAAGCAATATGGGAAGCAAAGTGAAATTATCATTAAAAGGGAGAACTGAAAGATTCTTTGTGTCAATGGGAGGTTTGGGCTCAACTCTATAAAATGATTTCTTTGCTAACTTAAGGGATTTATCTATGAAAGATCTAGGGTACTTTAACTTAGATCAAATAGAATATATCTTCTCAAATTCATCATCAATAAACTCTGGACTGCAAATACGTAATGACCTTAGGAACATAGATTGAAATGATGATAATTTAACTCTGTCATGTTGAGATGAGTAATAATGGATATATGAGCATACATTGGTGGGTTTTCTGTATATGCTAAACTTAAACTTGTTTCTTTGTCTATGGATCATGCAATTTAAAAATGGTAACATACCATTATTTTCATTTTCTACAGTAAATTTGATGGAGGGTACTAAATTGTTAAGGTGAGAAATATTTGTAAATTTTCATTTGTTGGCCAAACACAAAGAACATCATCTACATACCTAAACGAAATTGCATTAGAAGTTAAGATATCCTTTAGTAATTTTGTTTAAAAAAATTCCATATGAATCTAGATTACTTAGTTCAGGTGAAAGAGGGTTAGCCATTCCCATACCAAATTTTTGAGCATAATAATCTCCATTAATTTGAAATACACAGTCTTTTATACACAATTTTATCAGTTCAATGAAATTAGACTTTGAAACAGGTAATTGAATATCATTGAAGACATCAAATAAATATTCTAAATGGTCATCAACAGGAACTTTAGTGAAAAGTGAGGAAACATCAAAGCTAACTAGTTTGAAGTCAAAATTAGTATTGATATTATTTAGCTTGTTGACTAAATCTACATTGTTCATGATATTAGAATTTGATACCTTACCCACTAAAGGGCTTAATAAGGAAACTAACCATTTTGATGATTTATATGTGATGAAGCCTACTGAACTAACTATAGGTCTTGCTGGAAAATTCTGTTTATGTGTTTTGATAAGTCCATACATATATGGCAGTGAAGGGGACAAAGATGACAAATTTTTGATAAGAAAAATGTTACCTTTCAACAACAACTTCATTTCTTTATTGAAGTGAGAATTAACTGCTTCTAAGGGATTTTTACTAAGTTTAGAATATGTTGTGATATCATCTAGAAGATCATTCATTTTAGATAAATAGTTACTTTTGTCTAAAATCACAACAGTGTTAGCCTTATCTGCTTTAGTAATATGTATATCCTTGTTTTTTTTTACTGTGTTAATAGCTCTTATGAATCTTTTAGGGCAATTAGCTTCCACTGGTCTTGACAAACTGGCATACACTAAACCCTTGCAAATATTAATATCTTCATTACTTAAATTACTGTATTTTTCTAAATTACAAAAAGACTTTGTGACATCAACACAGCTGGCTTCTCTGTTAGAGCATACAAAACTTATACCATAGCCTAATGCAAACAAGGAATCTTTATCTAGTTGTTTATTAGACAGGTTTACCACAAAAGATGGGTTTGTGTTCTTGGTCCAGTCGCTGTTTTCAATAAGATGGTCCAACTTACGATTTAGTGACACTTGTAGCCTATTGCGTTCTTTCCTCGATTTATCATAGCAATAGTCAAACATCCGGTTCTTCCAGTGTGTCGGTATTGTCATTTGAAAGGCACGTTTCTTCTCTCTTGAAATACGAAAAGCCTCCTCCATTTCAAGTTTCTTTAATTCAATGTTTTTCTTTAAAATAATATTTTGAAATTGGTCAAATGGTCGACCAGACAGTTGCAACAAACGTTGAGGTAGGACAGATCTTGGCATCACTTGTTCATCAAGGCATTTCCTAAGGAATTCAAATCGTAACTTCAGTTGGTGAGCCTTGATTAGCGATTTGGAGAAAGCAGTAACGAAAGGAGAAAGTCCAGGACAGCTTGTAGAGAAGTAATAGAAGAGCCGTGTGGAATCTATGTTGGAAAGGATCACAATTTTTGCGCGTGATCAAGATATTCCTATGAGTCCACGGTGAAAATGAAACACGACAAGTTCCCAAGTGCACTTTCGTGTAATAATCACATCATCAGGGGAGACACAAGAGAGGAATATAACACTCAGTTGATATACATCGAAGAGACGAAGCTAGGATGCCATTTGGTAAACATGTGATTGTCCAAAACATACAACGAGCGTTCATAAACTTATCATTTTACAAATTTTATCAACAATAAAGTTATCTAATTTGTACAGACCATCACTAATATTAAGATTATATTTCTTTGTGCATTTAATGATAGAAGATTCAATGATATTTCTCTTGGTAATAGAGTTAGAGTTAACAACTGAGATGGCGTTACTCCAGTCAATACAATGATCATAGTTTTTAACATGATTAAACAAGGCATTTGATTCTTGTCCTTATTAAGCCCTCTAGTGGGTAAGGTATCAAATTCTAATATCATAAACAATGTAGATTTAGTCAACAAGCTAAATAATATCAATACTAATTTTGATTTCAAACTAGTTAGCCTTGATGTTTCCTCACTTTTCACTAAAGTTCCTGTTGATGACCTTTTAGAATATTTATTTGATGTCTTGGATGATATTCAATTACCTGTTTCAAAGTCTAATTTCATTGAACTGATAAAATTGTGTATAAAAGACTGTGTATTTCAATTTAATGGAGGTTATCATGCTCAAAAATTTGGTATGGCAATGGCTAACCCTCTTTCACCTGTACTAAGTAATCTAGATTTATATGGAATTTTTTGAAACAAAATTACTAAAGGATATCTTACCTTCTAATGCAATTTGGTTTAGGTATGTAGATGATGTTCTTTGTGTTTGGCCAACAAATGAAAATTTACAAATATTTCTCCCCTTACTTAACAATTTAGTACCTTCCATCAAATTTACTGTAGAAAATGAAAATAATGGTATGTTACCATTTTTGAATTGCATGATCCATAGACAAGGAAACAAGTTTAAGTTTAGCATATACAGAAAACCCACCAATGTATGCTCATATATCCATTATTACTCATCTCAACATGACAGAGTTAAATTATCATCATTTCAATCTATGTTCCTGAGGGCATTACGTATTTGCAGTCCAGAGTTTATCGATGATGAATTTGAGAGGATATATTCTATTGGATCTAAGTTAAAGTACCCTAGATCTTTCATTGATAAATCCCTTAAGTTAGCAAAGAAATCATTTTATAGAGTTGAGCCCAAACCTCCCATTGACACCAAGAATCTTTTAGTTCTCCCTTTTAATAATAATTTCACTTTGCTTCCCATATTGCTTAAATCCTTTAATGTAAATTTTGCCTTTAGCAACAATAATACTATAAAGAATATCTTAATCAGGAATTCACCAGAAAATTCTCTTGGTTGCATCTATAAAGTTCCTTGTGGAAACTGTGATAAATTCTATGTTGGTCAGACTGGTAAGCATCTTTCTGTTAGACTTAAACAACATAAAAACAGGGTAAGAACGGGAGAAGAATCAAATGCCTTGTTTAATCATGTTAAAAACTATGATCATTGTATTGACTGGAGTAACGCCATCTCAGTTGTTAACTCTAACTCTATTACCAAGAGAAATATCATTGAATCTTCTATTATTAGATACACAAAGAATTATAACCTTAATATTAGTTATGGTCTGTACAAATTAGATAACTTTATTATTGATAAAATTTGTAAAATGATAAGTTTATGAACGCTCCTTGTATGTTTTGGACAATCACATGTTTACCAAATGGCGTCCTAGCTTCGTCTCTTCGATGTATATCAACTGAGTGTTATATTCCTCTCTTGTGTCTCCCCTGATGATGTGATTATTTCACGAAAGTGCACTTGGAAACTTTTCGTGTTTCATCTTCCCCGTGGACTCATAGGAATATCTTGATCACGCGCAAAATTGTGATCCTTTCCAATATATATATATATATATATATATATATATATATATATATATATATATATATATATATATATATATATATATATATATATATATATATATTTATTCATTTATTTTTCTTTATTTCCTTTGTCGCTGTCTCCCGCTTGTCGAGAGAGCGCAAAGAAACATACGAAAGAATGGCCCAACCCACCCACATACACATGTATATACATGCACGTCCACACACGTAAATATACATACCTATACATCTCAATATACATATATAAATACACACACAGACATATACATATATACTCATGTACGTCATTCATACTGTCTGCCTTTATTTATTCCCATCGCCACCCCGCGACGCATGAAATAAGAACCCCCTACCCCCTCATGTGTGCGAGGTAGCGCTAGGAAAAGACAACAAAGGCCCCATTCGTTCGCACTCAGTCTCTAGCTGTCATGTAATAATGCACCGAAACCACAGCTCCCTTTCCACATCCAAGCCCCACAGAACTTTCCATGGCTTACCCCAGACGCTTCACATGCCCTTGTTCAATCCATTGAGAGCACGTCGACCCCGGTATACTACATCGTTACAATTCACTCTATTCCTTGCACGCTTTTCACCCTCTTGCATGTTCAGGTCCCGATCACTCAAAAGCTTTTTCGCTCCAACTTTCCACCTCCAATTTCTTCTCCCACTTCTCCTCGTTCCCTCCACCTCTGACACATATATCCTCTTGGTCAATCTTTCGTCACTCATTCTCTCCATATGACCAAACCATTTCAAAACACCCTCTTCTGCTCTATCAACCACACTCTTTTTATTTCCACACATTTCTCTTACCCTTACATTACTTACTCGATCAAACCACCTCATACCACATATTGTCCTCAAACATCTTATTTCCAGCACATCCACCCTCCTGCGCACAACGCTATCCATAGTCCACGCCTCGCAACCATACAACATTGTTGGAACCACTATTCCTTCAAAGATACCCATTTATACTTTCCAAGATAATGTTCTCGACTTCCAAACATTCTTCAAGGCTCCCAGAATTTTCGCCCCCTCCTTCTCCCTATGACGCAATTCCGCTTCCATGGTTCCATCCGCTGCAAGATCCACTCCCTTTATGTAAAACACTTTACTTCGTCCAGTATTTCTCCATTCAAAGTTATCTCCCACTTGACTTGACCCTCAATCATACTTTACCTAATAACCTTGCTCTTATTCACATTTACTCTTAAATTTCTTCTTTCACACACTTTGCCAAACTCAGTAACCAGCTTCTGCAGTTTCTCACATGAATCAGCCACCAGCGCTGTATCATTACCGAACAACAACTGACTCACTTACCAAGCTCTCTCATCCACAACAGACCGCATACTTGACCCTCTTTCCAAAACTCTTGCATTCACCTCCCTAACAACTCCATCCATAAACAAAGTAAACAACCATGGAGACATTGTACACCCCTGCCGCAAACCTACATTCACTGAGAACCGATCACTTTCGTCTCTTCCTACACGTACACATGCCTTATGTCCTCGATAAAAACTTTTCACTGCTTCTAACAACTTGCCTCCCACACCATATAGTCTTAATACCTTCCACAGACAATCTCTATCAACATTATCATATGCCTTCTCCAGATCCATAAATGCTACATACAAATCCATTTGCTTTTCTAAGTATTTCTCACATACATTCTTCAAAGCAAACACCTGATCCACACATCTTCTACCACTTCTGAAACCACACTGCTCTTCCCCAATCTGATGCTCTGTACTTGCCTTCACCCTCTCAATCAATATCCTCCCATACAATTTACCAGGAATACTCAACAAAATTATACCTCTGTAATTTGAGCCCTCACTATTATCCCCTTTGCCTTTTGTACGATTGCACTATGCAAGGATTCCGCCATTCCTCAGGCACCTCACCATGAATCATACATACATTAAATAACCTTACCAACCAGTCAACAACGCAGTCACCCCCTTTTTTTAATAAATTCCACTACAATACCATCCAACCCTGCTGTTTTGCCGGCTTTCATATTCCGCAAAGCTTTTACTACCTCTTCTCTGTTTATCAAATCATTTCCCTAACCCTCTCACTTTGCACACCACCTCGACCAAAACACCCTATATCTGCCACTCTATCATCAAACACATTCAACAAACCTTCAAAATACTCACTCCATCTCCTGCTCACATCACCCCTACTTGTTATCACCTCCCCCATTAGCCCCCTTTACTGAAGCTCCCATTTGCTCCCTTGTCTTACGCACTTTATTTACCTCCTTCCAAAACATCTTTACATGCTCCCTAAAATTCATTAATACTTTCTCACCCCAAAACTCATTTACCCTCCTTTTCACCGCTTGCACCTTTCTCTTGACCTCCTGCCTCTTTCTTTCATACATCTTCCACTCATTTGCATTTTTTCCTTGCAAAAATCGTCCAAATGCATCTCTCTTCTCTTTCACTAATAATCTTACTTCTTCATCCCACCACTCACTACCCTTTCTAATCAACCTACCTTCCACGCTTCTCATGCCACAAGCATCTTTTGAGCAAGCCATCACTGCTTCCCTAAATACATCCCATTCCTCCTCCACTCCCCTTACATACTTTGTTCACACCTTTCTCCATTCTGCACTCAGTCTGTCTTGGTACTTCCTCGCACAAGTCTCCTTCCCAAGCTCTCTTACTCTCACCACTCTTTTCACCCCAACATTCTCTTCTTTTCTGAAAACCCCTACAAATCTTCACCTTCGCCTCCGCAAGATAATGATCAAACATCCCTCCAGTTGTACCTCTCAGCACATTAACATCCAAAAGTCTCTCTTTCGCGCGCCTATCAATTAACACGTAATCCAATAACTTTCTCTGGCCATATCTTCTACTTACATACGTATACTTATATATATCTCGCTTTTTAAACCAGGTATTCCCAATCACCAGTCCTTTTTCAGCAGATAAATCTACAGGCTCTTCATGATTTCCATTCACAACACTGAACACCCCATGTATACCAATTATTCCCTCAACTGCGACATTACTCACCTTTGCGTTCAAATCACCCATCACTATAACCCGGTCTTGTGCATCAAAACCACTAACCCACTCATTCAGCTGCTCCCAAAACACTTGCCTCTCAGTATCTTTCTTATCATGGCCAGGTGCATATGCACGAATAATCACCCATCTCTCTCCATCAACTTTCAGTTTTACCCATATATCAATCTGGAATTTACTTTCTTACACTCTATGATATACTCCTACAACTCCTGTTTCAGTAGTAGTACTACTCCTTCCCTTGTTCTTGTCCTCTCACCAACCCCTGACTTTACTCCCAAGACATTCCAAAACCACTCTTCCCCTTTACCCTTGAGCTTCGTTTCAATCAGAGCCAAAACATCCAGGTTCCTTTCCTCAAACATACTACCTATCTCTCCTTTTTTCTCATCTTGGTTACATCCACACACATTTAGATACCCGAATCTGTGCCTTCGAGGAGTATGAGCACTCCCCACGTGACTCCTTTTTCTGTTTCACCTTTTAGAACGTTAAGATACAAGGAGGGGAGGGTTTGTGTCCCCCGCTCCCGTCCCCTTTATTTGCCTTCTACGACACGTGAGGAATGCATAGGAAGTATTCTTTCTCCCCTATCCCCAGGATCCCCAGGGATATATATATATATATATATATATATATATATATATATATATATATATATATATATATATATATATATATATATATATATATATATATATATATATATATATATATATATATATATATTATTTCATCTTTCTTTGTCACTGTCTCTCGCGTTAGCGAGGTAGCGCAAGGAAACAGACGAAACAATGGCCCAACCCAACCACATATACATGCATATACATACCTGTCCACACACGCCAACATACATACCTATACATCTCAACATATACATATATATAAACACACAGACATATACATATATATACATGTACACAATTCATACTCTCTGCCTTTATTCACTTCCATTGCCACCCCGAAACACATGAAATAAAAAAACCCTCCCCTCTCATGTGTTCGAGGTAGCGCTAGGAAAAGACAACAAAGGCCACATTCATTCACACTCAGTCTCTAGCTGTCATGTAATAATGCAACGAAACCACAGCTCCTTTCCACATCCAGGCCCCAGTGAACTTTCCACGGTTTACCCCAGACGCTTCACATGCCTTAGTTCAATCCATTGACAACACGTCGACCCCGGTATACCACATCGATCCAATTCACTCTATTGCTTGCACGCCTTTCAACCTCCTGCCTGTTCAGGCCCCAATCGCTCAAAATATTTTTTACTCCACCTTTCCACCTCTAATTTGGTCTCCCGCTTCTCGTTCCTACCACCTCTGACACATATATCCTCTTGGTCAATCTTTCCTCATTCATTCTCTCCATGTGACCAAACTATTTCAAAGCACCCTCTTCTTCACTCTCAGCCACACTTTTTTATTAACACACATCTATCTTACCCTATTACTACTTACTCGATCAAACCACCTCACACCCCATATTGTCCTCAAACATCTCATTTCCAGCACATCCACCCTCCTCCTCACAACTCCATCTATAGCCCACGCCTCGGAACCATATATCATTTTTGGAACCACTATTCCTTCAAACATACCCATTTTTGCTTTCCGAGATAATGTTCTCTCCTTCCACACATTCTTCAATACTCCCAGAACCTTTGCCCCCTCCCTCACCCTATGATTCACTTCCGCTTCCATGGTTCCATCCGCTGTCAAATCCACTCCCACATATCTAAAACACTTCACCTCCTCCAGTTTTTCTCCACTCAAACTTACCTCCCAATTGACTTGTCCCTCAACCCTACTGTACCTACTAACCTTGCTCTTATTCACATTTACTCTCATCTTTCTTCTCTCACACACTTTACCAAACTCAGTCACCAGCTTCTGCAGTTTGTCACCCGAATCAGCCACCAGCGCTGTATTATCTGCTAACTGCAACTGACTCACTTCCCAAGCCCTCTCATCCACAACAGACTGCATACTTGCTCCTATCTAAAACCCCTGCATTCACCTCCCTTACAACCAAATCCATAAACAGATTAAACAATCATGGAGATATCACGCTCCCCTGCCGCAAACCAACATGGGAATCAATAAATTCCTCTCTACCTTTTCGTACACAAACCTTACATCTTCGATAAAAGCTTTTCACTGCTTCTAACAACATACCTTGATACTCTCAATACCTTCCACAGAGCATCTCTATCAACTCTATCACATGCCTTCTCCAGATCCATAAATGATACATACAAATCCATCTCTTTTTTCATTTATTTTTCACATACATTCTTCAAAGCAAACACCTGATCTTCATATACTATACAACTTATGAAACCATACTGCTCTTGCCCAATCTGACACTCTGTACATGCCTTTACCCTCTCAGTCAATCCCTCCCACATAATTTCCCACGAATACTCAACAAACTTATATCTCTGTAATCTGAGCACTCACGTTTATATCATTTGCCTTAGTGCAATGGCGCTCTGCATGCATTCCGCCAATCTTTAGGCACTTCACCGTGAACCATACATACATTGAATATTCTCACCAATCAGTCAACAACACAGTCACCCGTTATTTAAATAAATTCCCCTGGAATACCATACTTCCCCACAGCCTTGCCGGCTTTCATCTTCCAGAAAGCTTTCACCACCTCTTCTCTTTTTACCCAACCAATATCCCTGACCCCACTCACTTCGCACACCAACTCGACCAAAACACCCTATATCTGACACTCCATCATAAAACACATTCAACAAACCTTCAAAATACTAACTCCATCTACTTCTCACTTCATCACTACTAGATATATACTCCCCATTAGCCCTCTTCAACACTGTTCCCATTTGTCCTCTTCTCCTACGCACTTTACTTACCTCCTTCAAAAATATCTTTTTACTCTCCCTAAAATTTAACAATACTGTTTCACCCCAACTCTCATTTGCCCTCTTTTTCACCTCTTCCACTTCTCTCATGACCACCTCCTTCATTCTTTGGCAAACAAGCAATAGGTAGTAAAAGCTTTGCGGAAGATGAAAGCAGGCAAGGCAGGGGGTTTGGATGGTATTGCAGTGGAATTTATTAAAAAAGGGGGTGACTATACTGTTGACTGGTTGGTAAGGTTATTTAATGTATGTATGACTCATGGTAAGGTGCCTGAGGATTGGCGGAATGCTTACATAGTGCCATTGTACAAAGGCAAAAGTAATAAAAGTGAGTGCTCAAATTACAGAGGTATAGGTTTGTTGAGTATTCCTGGGAAATTACATGGGGGGTATTAATTGAGAGGATGAAGGCATGTAGAGAGCATCAGATTGGGGAAGAGCAGTGTGGCTTCAAAAGTGGTAGAGGATGTGTGGATCAGGTGTTTGCTTTGAAGAATGTATGTGAGAAATACTTAGAAAAGCAAATGGATTTGTATGTAGCATCTATGGATTTGGAGATGCATATGATAGAGTTGATAGAGATGCTCTGTGGAAGGTATTAAGAATATTTGGTGTAGGAGACAAGTTGTCAGAAGCAGTGAAAAGTTTTTATCGAGGATATAAGGCATGTGTACGAGTAGGAGGAGAGGAAAGTGATTCGTTCTCAGTGAATTTAGTTTTGCGGCAGGGGTGCGCAATGTCTCCATGGTTGTTTGATTTATTTATGGATGGGGTTGTTAGGGAGGTGAATGCAAGAGTTTTGAAAAGAGGGGCAAGTATGCACTCAGTTGTTAATGAGATCTTGGGAAGTGAGTCAGTTGTTGTTCGCTAATGATTGAGCGCTAGTGGCTAATTTGGGTGAGAAACTACAAAAGCTGGTGACTGAGTTTGGTAAAGTGTGTGAAAGAAGAATGCTGAGAGTAAATGTGAATAAGGGCAAGGTTATTAGGTACAGTAAGGTTGAGAGACAAGTCAATTGGGAGGTAAGTTTGAATGGAGAAAAACTGGAGGAAGTGAAGTGTTTTAGATATCAGGGAGTGGATTTGGTAGCGGATGCAACCATGGAAGCGGAAGTCAATCATAGGGTGGGGAAGGGGGCGGAAATTCTGGGAGTTTTGAAAAATGTATGAAAGTCGAGAACGTTATCTTGGAAAGCAAAAATGAGTATGTTTGAAGGAATAGTGGTTCCAACAATGTTATATGTTTGCAACGCGTGAGCTATAGATAGAGTTGTGCGGAGGAAGATGGATGTGCTGGAAATGAGATGTTTCAGGATAGCATGTGGTGTGAAAAGGTTTCATCGAGTATGTAATGAAAGAATAAGAGAGATGTATGGTAATAAAAAGAGTGTGGTTGAGAGAGCAGAAAAGGGTCTTTTGAAATGGTTTGGTCACATGGAGAGAATGAATGAGGAAAGACTGATATACAGGATATATGTGTCAGCAGTAGAGGGAAGAAAAATGGGAGACCAAATTGGAGGTAGAAAGATGGAGTGAAAAAGATTTTGAGTGATCGAGGCGTGAGCAAGCAGGAGGGTGAAAGGCGTGCAAGGAACACAGTGAATTAGACGTGCTGTCACTGGATTGAACCAGGGCATGTGAAGCGTCTGGGGTAAAGTATGGAAAGTTTTTTGGGGCCTGGATGTGGAAAGGGAGCTGTGGCTTCGGTGCATTATACATGACAGTTAGACACTGAATGTGAACGAATGTGGCTTTTGTTGTCTTTTCCTAGCGCTATCTCGTGCACATGCTGGGGAGGGGGTTATCATTTCATGTGTGGCGGGTTGGCGACGGGAAAGAATAAGGGCAGACAGTATGAAATATGTACATGTGCATATGTATATATATATATATATATATATATATATATATATATATATATATACATATATATATATATATATATATATATATATATATATATATATATATATATATATATATATATATATATATATATATATATATATATATATATATATATATATATATATATATATATGTATATATATATATATATATATATATATATATATATATATATATATATATATATATATATATATATATATATATATATATATACATACGTTGAAATGTATATGTATGTATGTGTGCGTGTGTGGACGTGTATGTATATACATGTGTATGTGGTTGGGTTGGGCCATTCTTTCTTTTGTTTCCTTGCGCTCCCTCGGTAACGCGGGAGACAGCGACAAACTATAATATTCGTAGAAGGCGACTACAAGGGGAGGGAGCGGGAGGCTGGAATTCCTTCTCTCTCGTTTCTTTCCAAACGAAGGAACAGAGAAGGGCGCCATTTGAGGATATTCCCTCAAAGGCACAGTTCTCTGTTCTTAACACTAACTCGCTAATGCGGGAAATGGCGAAGAGTATGAAAAAAATGAATATATATATATATATATATATATATATATATATATATATATATATATATATATATTTATTTTTTCTTATTTTGCTTTGTCGCAGTCTCTCGCGTTAGCGAGTTAGCGCAAGGAAACAGACGAAAGTATGGCCCAACCCACCCACATACACATGTATATACTTACACGTCCACACACGCAAATATGCATACCTATACATCTCAATGTATACATATATATACACACACATACATATGAATATATACTCATGAACATAATTCATACTATCTGCCTTTATTCATTCCTATCGCCACCTCGCCACACATGCAATAACAACCCAATCCCCACTCATGTGTGCGAGGTAGTGCTAGGAAAAGACAACAAAGGCCCCATTCGTTAAAAGTCAATCTCTAGCTGTCATGTAATAATGCACCGAAACCACAGCTAACTTTCCATATCCAGGCCCCACAGAACTTTCCATGGTTTACCCCACACGCTTCACATGCCCTGGTTCGATCCATTGACAGCACGTCGACCCCGGTATAACACATCGTTCCAATTCACTCTATTCCTTGCACGCCTTTCACCCTCCTGCATGTTTTAACGCCACGATCACTCAAAATCTTTTTCACTCCATCTTTCCACGTCCAATTTGGTCTCCCACTTCTCGTTCCCTCCACCTCTGACACATATCCTCTTGGTCAATCTTTCCTCACTCATTCTCTCCATTAGACCAAAAAATTTCAAAACACCCTCTTCTGCTCTCTCAACCACACTCCTTACATTACTCACTCGATCAAACCACCTCACACCACATTTTCTCCTCAAACATGTCATCTTCAGTACATCCACCCTCCTGCGCACAATTCTATCCATAGCCCACGCTTCGCAACAATACAACATTGTTGGAAACCCTATTCTTCAAACATATCCATTTTTGCTTTCCAAGATAATGTTCTCGACTTCCAAACATTCTTCAAGGCTCCCAGAATCTTCGCCCCCTCCGCCACCCTATGATTCACTTCCGCTTCCATGGTTCCATCCGCTGCCAGATCCACTCCAAGATATCTAAAACACTTTACTTCCTCCAGTTTTTCTCCATTCAAACTTCCCTCCCAATTGACTTGACCCTCAACACTACTGTACCTAATAACCTTGCTCTTATTCACATTTACTCTTAACTTTCTTCTTTCACACACTTTACCAAACTCAGTCACCAGCTTCTGCAGTTTCTTACATGAATCACCCACCAGTGCTGTATCATCAGCGAACAACAACTGACTCACTTCCCAAGCTCTCTCATCCACAACAGACTGCACACTTGCCCCCCTATCCAAAACTCTTGCATTCACCTCCCTAACAACCCCATCGTTAAACAAATTAAACAACCATGGAGATATCACACACCCCTGCCGCAAACCTACATTCACTGAGAACCAATCACTTTCCGCTCTTTCTACACCCACACATGGCTTACATCCTCGATAAAAACTTTTCACTGCTTCTAACAATTTGTCTCCCACACCATATATTCTGAATACCTTCCGCAGAGAATCTCTATCAACTCTATCATGTGCCTTCTCCAGATACAAAAATGCTACATACAAATCCATTTGTTTTTCTAAGTATTTCTCACATATATTCTTCAAAGGAAACACCTGATCCACACATCCTCTACCACTTCTGAAATCACACTGCTCTTCCCCAATCTGATGCCTTCACCCTCTCAATCAATGCCCTCCCATATAATATATGTATATATATATATATATATATATATATATATATATATATATATATATATATATATATATATATATATGTAGCACTGCTCCGGAAACAGGAGTTTTGGGAGTATGTGATAGAATGTAAGAAAGTAAATTCTACATTAACATGGGTAAAACTGAAAGTTGTTGGAGAGAGATGGGTGATTGTTGGTGCATATGCACCTGGGCATGAGAAGAAAGATCATGAGAAGCAAGTGTTTTGGGAGAAGCTGAATGAGTGTGTTAGTGGTTTTGATGCACAAGACCGGGTTATAGTGATGGGTGATTTCAATGCAAAGGTGAGTAATGTGGTAGGTGAGGGAATAAATGGTATACATGGGGTGTTCAGTTTTGTAAATGGAAATGGTGAAGAGCTTGTAGATTTATGTGCTGAAAAAAGACTGGTGATTGGGAATACCTGGTTTAAAAAGCGAGATATACATAAGTATACGTATGTAAGTAAGAACGATGGCCAGAGAGCGTTATTGGATAATGTGTTAATTGACAGGCGCGCGAAAGAGAGACTTTTGGATGTTAATGTGCTGAGAGGTGCAACTGGAGGGCTGTCTGATCATTATCTTGTGGAGGGGAAGGTGAAGATTTCTAGAGGTTTTCAGAAAAGAAGAGAGAATGTTGGGGTGAAGATGGTGGTGAGAGTAAGTGAGCTTGGGAAGGAGACTTGTGTGAGGAAGTACCAGGAGAGACTGGGTAAAGAATGGAAAAAGGTGAGAACAAAGGAGTAAGGGGAGTGGGTTAGGAATGGGATGTATTCAGGGAAGCAGTGATGGCTTGCGCAAAAGATGCTTGTGGCATGAGAAGCGTGGGAGGTGGGTTGATTAGAAAGGGTCGTGAGTGGTGGGATGAAGAAGTAAGATTATTAGTGAAAGCGAAGAGAGAGGCATTTGGACATCTTTGCAAGGAAAAAATACAAATGAGTGGGAGATGTATGAAAGAAAGAGACAGGAGGTCAAGAGAAAGGTGCAAGGTGAAAAAGAGGGCAAATGAGAGTTAGGGTGAGAGAGTATCATTATATTTTAGGGAGAATAAAAAGATGTTTTGGAAGGAGGTAAATAAAGTGCGTAAGAAAAGGGAGCAAATGGGAACTTCAGTGAAGGGTGCTAATGTTGAGGTGATAAAAAGTAGTGGTGATGTGAGAAGGAGATGGAGTGAGTATTTTGAAGGTTTGTTGAATGTGTTTGATGATAGAGTGGCAGATATAGGGTGTTTTGGTCGAGGTGGTGTGCAAAGTGAGAGGGTTAGGGATAATGATTTGGTAAACAGAGAAGAGGTAGTAAAAGCGTTGCGGAAGATGAAAGCCGGCAAGGCAGCGAGTTTGCTTGGTATTGCAGTGGAATTTATTAAAAAAGGGTTGACTGTATTGTTGACCGGTTGGTAAGGTTATTTAATGTATGTATGATTCATGGTGAGGTGCCTGAGGATTGGCGGAATGCTTGCATAGTGCCACTGTACAAAGGCAAAGGGAATAAGTGTGAGTGCTCAAATTACAGAGGTATAAGTTTGTTGAGTATTCCTGGTAAATTATATGGGAGGGTATTGATTGAGACGGTAAAGGCATGCACAGAGCATCAGATTGGGGAGCAGTGTTGTTTCAGAAGTGTTAGAGGATGTTTGGATCAGGAGTTTGCTTTGAAGAATATATGTGAGAAATACTTAGAAAAGCAAATGAATTTGTATGTAGCATTTAGGGATCTTGGGAAGGCATATGATAGAGTTGACAGAGATGCTCTGTGGAAGGTACTAAGAATATATGGTGTGGGAGGCAAGTTATTAGAAGCATTGAAAACTTTTTATCGAGGATGTAAG
>NC_092227.1:34633671-34654179 GCF_036320965.1 Panulirus ornatus | reverse complement strand
TAATAAATTCCACAGCAAAACCATCGAAACCCGCCACTTTGTCAGCTTTCATCATTCGCAAAGCTTCCACTTCCTCTTCTCTGTTTACCAAATCATTCTGTCTAACCCTCTCACTTCGGACACCACCTTGACCAAAACACCCTATATCTGCCGCTCTATCATCTAGCACATTTAACAAACCTTCAAAATACTCACTCCATCTCCTTCTCACGTCAACACTACTTGTTATTACCTCCCAATTACCCCCTTCACCTATTTTCCCATTTCTTTTATTGTCTTACGCACTTTATTTATCTAATTCCAAAGCATCTTTTTATTCTCCATATGATTTAATTGTACTGTTTCACCCGAACTCTCATTTACTTTCTTTTTCACCTCTTGCACCTCCTGCCTCTTTCTTTTATACATCTCCCAGTCATTTGCACTACTTCTTTGCAAAAATCGTCCAAATGCCCCTCTCTTCTCTTTCACTAATAATCTTTCTTCTTCATCTCACCACTCACTACCCTTTTTAATCAGCCCACCTCCCACGCTTCTCATGTCACAAGCATATATTGCGTAAGCCATCGTTCCTTCCCTAAATACATCCCATTCCTCCACCACTCCCCATAAGTTCTTTGCTCTCACCTTTTTCCATTCTGCACCCAGTCTCTCCTGGTACTCCCTCACACAAGTCTTTTCCAAGCTCATCTACTCTATCCACTGCCTTCACCCCAACATTTTTTCTTCTTTTCTGAAAACCTCTACAAATCCTTACCTTCGCCTCTACAACATAATGATCAGACATTCGTTAACACTCAATCTCTAGCTGTTATGTATAATGCAACGAAACCACAACTCCCTTTCCACATCCAGACCCCACAAAGCTTTCCATGATTTACTCCAAACGCTTCACCTGCCGTCGTTCAATCCATTGATAGCACGACGACCCCGGTATGCCATATCGTTCCAATTCACTCTATTCCTTGCACGCCTCTCGTCCTCCTGTTTGTTGAGGCCCCGATCGCTCAAAAACTTTTTCAGTCCATCCTTCCACATCCGGTTTGGTCTCCCACTTCTCGTTCCCTCCACCTCTGACACATATATCCTCTTTGTCAATCTATCCTCACTCATTCTCTAGATGTGTCCAAATCGTTTCAGTGCAACCTCTTTTGCTCTTTCAACCACACTCTCATTATTACCACACATCTCTCTTACCGTTTCATTACTTACTCGATCAAACCATCTCACACTACATATTGTCCTCAAACATCTCATTTCCAGCACATCCACCCTCATCCGCACAACCCTACATATAGCTCACGCCTCGCAACGATATAACATTGTTGGAAGCACTATTCCTTTAAACATACCCATTTTTGCCTTCTGATATAAAGTTCTCGGTTTCCACACAATCTTCAACGCTCCCAGAAACTTCGCCCCCCCCCATCTTGTGATTCACTTCCGCTTCCATGGTTCCATCCGCAGCCAAATCCACTCCCAGATATCTAAAACACTTCACCTCCTCCAGTTTTTCTCCATTCAAACTTACCTCCCAATTGACTTGTCCCTCAACCCTACTTTAAGTAATAACTTTGCTCTTATTCATATTTAATCTCAGTCTTCTTCTTTCACATACTTTACCAAACTCAGTCACTATCATCTGCAATTTCTCACCCGAATCAGCCACCAGTACTTTATCGTCAGCGAACAACAACTGACTCACTTCCCAATTCATCTCATTCACAACAGACTTCATACTTGCCCCTGTCTCCAAAACTCTTACATTTACCTCCCTAACAACACCATTTATAAACAAATTCAACAAATAAGGAGACGTCACGCACCCCTGCCGCAAACCAAGGTTCACTGGGAGCTAATCATTTTACTCTCTTCCTACTCCTACACATGTCTTACTTCCTTGATAAAAACTTTCACTGCTTTTAGCAACTTGCCTTCCACAACAAATACGCTTAATACCTTTCACAGAGCATCTCTATCAACTCTATCATATGCCTTCTCCAGATCCATAAATGCTATATACAAATCCATTTGTTTTTGTAAATATTTCTCACATACATTCTTCAAAGGAAGCACCTGATCCACACATCCTCTACCACTTCTGAAACCACACTGCTCTTCCCCAATCTGATGCTCTGTACATGCCTTCACCCTCTCAATCAATACCCTCCTATATAATTTCCATGACTCAACAAACTTATACCTCTCTAATTTGAGCATTTACCTTTGTCCCCTTTGCCTTTGTACAATGGGACTATGCATGCATTTCTCCAATCCCCAGGTACTTCACCATGAGCCATACATGCATTGAATATCCTCACCAACGAGTCAGCAACACAGTCACCCTCCTTTTTAATAAATATCACTACAATACCATCCAAATCCGCCGCTTTGCCGGCTTTCATCTTCCACAAAGCTTTCACTACATCTCCGTTTACCAAATCATTCTCCCTGACCCTGTCACTTAGCACACTAACTCGACCAAAACACCCTATATCTGCCACTCTATCATCTGACACATGCAACAAACCTTCAAAATACTCACTCTATCGCCTTCTCACATTACCACTAATCAATGTTACCTCCCCATAAGCCCCCTTCACCGATATTCCCATTTGTTGTCTTGTCTTGCGTATTTTACCTACCTCCTTCCAAAACATCTTTTTATTCTCCCTAGAATTTAATGATACTCTCTCACCCCATTTGTCATTTGCCTCTTTTTCACTTCTTGCACCTATCTTCTGACCTCCTGCCTCTTTCTTTTATATATCTCCCAGTCCTTTACATTATTTCGCGGCAAAAATCGTTCAAACGCCTCTCTCTTCTTTTTCATTAATACTCTTACTTGTTCATCCCACCACCCACTACCCTTTATAAGCTGCCCATCTCCCACGCTGCGCATGTCACAAGCATCTTTTGTGCAAGCCATCACTGCTTCCCTAAATAAATCCCATTCCTTCTCCACTCCCCTTACGTCATTTGCTCTCGCCTTTTTCCATTCTGAATTCAGTCTCTCCTGGTACTTCCTCACACAAATCTCCTTTCCAAGCTCACTTACTCTCACCACTCTCTTCACCCCAACATTCTCTCCTCTTTTCTGAAAACAACTACAAATCTTCACCTTCACCTCGACAAGATAATGATCAGACATCCCACCAGTTGCACCTCTCAGCACATTAACATCCAAAAGTCTCTCTTTCGCGCGCCTATCAATTAACACGTAATACAATAACGCTTTCTGGCTATCTCTCCTACTTACATACGTCTACTTATGTATACCTATCTTTTTAAACCAGGTATTACCAATCATCAGTCCTTTTTCAGCACACAAATCCACAAACTCCTCACCATTTCCATTTACAACACTTAACACCCCATATGCACCAGTTATTCCCTCAACTACCACATTACTCACCTCTGCATTTAAATTACCCATCACTATAATCGGTTTCGTGCATCAAAACTGTTAACACACTCACTCAGCTGCTCCGAAAACAGTTCTCTCTCATGATCTTTCTTCTCATGCCCAGGTGCATAGGCCCTAATAATCACCCATCTCTCTCCATCAACTTTCAGTTGTACCCTTATCAATCTAAAGTTTACTTTCTTACACTCTATCACATACTCCCACAACTTCCGTTTCAGTAGTGCTACTCCTTCCTTTGCTCTTGTCCTCTCACCAACCCCTGACTTTACTCCCAAAGCATTCCTAGCCGCTCTTCCCCTTTATCCTTGAGCTTCGTTTCACTGAGAGCCAAAAAATCCAGGTTCCTCTCCTCAAACATACTGCCTATCTCTCCTTTTTTCTCATCTTGGTTACATCCACACACATTTAAACACCACAATCTTAGCCTTCGAGGAGGATGAGCACTCCACTCGTGACTCCTTTTGTTTCCCCTTTTAGAAAGTTGAAATACAAGGAGGGGAGGGTTTCTAGCCCCCCGCTCTCGTCCCCTTTAGTCCCCTCCTACGACACGCGGGGAATGCGTGGGAAGTATTCTTTCTCCCCTATCCCCAGGGATAGGGGAGCACTTCAAGCGTCTTTCAGTCTGTCGTTGTACCTCCTTTTTGGTTCCTCCCCTTTCATTGTCTCTTCCATGTCCGACATGTATACCCTCTTAGACATCATTATCTCAGTCTTTTCTACGTATATTTACGGATCAAATTAGCGCCCTCTCTGTAGCGCTCTTATACATAACGGTCTAACACAACTGTCTCTAAGCCTGTCGTAAGTCGATTTCAGTTTCGACTTGTTCGATCTATTTCTGTATTTTGTTTCCTTGAACCCACTCCTCGTATGTATAGAACACCGTCGGTACTTCTGTACCATCAAACTCACCCATGTATCCCTTCACAAACCTCTCTTTCCACATGCTGCTTATCATACCTAGATCTTTAGTCCCCTCACCTTCCCTATAGCTCACATCAGTTACCCTGGACCCATTCACTGCTATGTACAATCCCATGCATTTATGACAATTCACTTCCTCCAAGTTTTCTCTGCTGAGAGTCATACTTCTCTAGTCTTTATGTCTCATCTGCTAAACCTAATAACCTTGCTTTTATTCTAATTTACTTACTGTTTCCTTCTTTCACACACTCATCCAAACACAGAAACCACCCTCGGCAATTTCTCAATCGAATCTCCCAAAAGCACCATTACATCGACAAACGATGATTGAGTCACCTCCTTGGGAACCCCACCCCCACATCCCTGATAGATTCTAAACCCGCTGCTCTACCCTAAACCCTCGCATTCATCTCCCGCTTCACCCCATCCATAAATTGATTAGATTGCCATGGTGACATCATAGATTTTGGACGCAGCCCCAGCTTCACATAGAAACCACGCACACTCATTCCGTCCTACTGGCACACACAGCTTACTCTTTAAATCATAACTTGTCGCTACTTCTAAGAGCTTTCCTTCCTTACCATATATTCGGTTAAGCAGTTTATAGTACCTGTCAGATGCTTTCTCAAGTTCTATATACGCTACATGAAAATACTTCCGTTTCTCTTAGCATTTTTAAGGCAAGTTCTTCAAGGCAAAGACCTGATTACCACTTCCTCTATCACTCATAAAACCATGATAATGATATGCTTAAATGAACACATTACAGATGTCTGGTGTTAGAGGTTACTTTGCAGCGTATCACTTCGTTATGCACCTCCAAGTGATATCAACTCATGATTGCATAGTACATGCCCCAGTTGCAATGTTCACCATCTGGTGGTGTCACCATTCAAAAAAAAAAAAACATCAGTTCATTGAATATGTAAGTCCTTGAGAAGGTTCCTGAGTTGTGGATTGCACACTTTCCGAATGGGTCAGGTTTTTTTCTTAGGCCATGCTCCTCCCAGCTGAGTACCGTGTCCGCTAGGTCAAACAAGTCTTGATATGTCATTGGTACGACTCCAATTCCAGTTGCACCCTCCACTTACAGCAGTTCCTCACCCATTGCTAAGACCCTGTTTAAGCATAGGCCATCAGTATCCTCACTGGCAACCTATCTGCTCGTTATCCGTACAGGGAATGAGTCTGTCCTCGTCAAACAGGTTTCCTCTTGGCAGCACAGTGCAGGACTCAACGAGATTATCATGGATGTCCAGGTTTTTGTCCCCCCGGGCTAGGCAAATGTTCCAGGACCAATAGACGGGAGCGCACTTCTTCCTTCCTCCGATGTCATTCTAGGAATGACCCTGACGGTCCTCTCAGGCACTCCCAGTTTTGTCCTGCCCTGATCATTTGGGAGTTTTAGGGAAGCTCAGATTCCTTGACAAACTAGATTGATAATTCACATCCCATTCTCTATCCTGTACTCATTTTGTTTGTCTTCAACAGTCACTTTCTCACTGCATTTAATTGCTCGCCTATCGTGAATATAACACTAGAAACACTCACCTGGCCTTCTCATAGCCCCACATGACACGTGGCTCGAAGTGTCATTTAGTCCTCGCACATCACTTACAACTACATTGGTGCTACAGCTTAACATTGTCCTATGATTGCTCTACAACATGATTTTGATCATTAACCCAGCAAGATCATTCTGAAGAATGCCAACGATTGATGTCTTTGACCTCGCAGGTCAAGGTGAGGAGGGGTTAGCGGAAGGTGCCACCCTTCCTCCTACTGACCTCTGTCTTACGACTCTCCGGATCCACCTCCACCCTGGGTGGTAACGAAGCCTGTTGGTTATTTTTGCCGTCTTCAAATACTTCTTATGCTACCAGTTCACCTGCTAATAATTCATGCTTTTGCTTGCTAGTTGATAAACTCCTTGTACACGAGAAAGGTGAGAAATTAATGGTATTTCCTTTTACATCGTTGAAACATCACCAAAGTTATCCCATAAACACTAACGCCCTACAAATCTATCACTTTCGTACCAAGGTATAAACTATTACTGAATCAACATATTAGTTGGTCAGATGTGGCACCTGCGGCTAATCCATGCTATATCTAACATTCCTTCTGTTGTCTTCATCACTAGGTTTTCCTATGCGTCCTTGAGGGGAGCACAGAAGAAAACTGATCTCCATACACTAAGAGGGGAAATTGGTTTAGTCTTGAATCTTACCTGCCACCAAAAAATTAAACCCAAGTTTTTAACGTGTTACACTCAACCGCTCGATTGCGCATATATATATATATATATATATATATATATATATATATATATATATATATATATATATATATATATATATATATATATATATATATATATATATATATATATATGTATATATATATATATATATATATATATATATATATATATATATATATATATATATATATATATATATATATATATATATATATATATATATATATATATATATATATTTCTTATACTTTGTCGCTGTCTCCCGCGTTAGCGAGGTAGCGCAAGGAAACAGACGAAAGAATGGCCCAACCCACCGACATACATATGTATATACATACACGTCCACACACGCACATCTGCATACATGTACATCTCAACGTATACACATATATACACACAGACATATACATATATACACATGTACATGATTCATACTGTCTGACCTTCTTCATTCTCGTCGCCACCCCGCCACAGATGAAATGACAACTCCCTCCCCCCGCATGTGCGCGAGGTAGCACTAGGAAAAGACAACAAAGGCCACATTCGTTCACACTCAGTCTCTAGCTGGCATGTATAATGCATCGAAACCACAACTCCCTTTCCACATCAACGCCCCACAGAACTTTCCATGGTTTACCCCAGACGCTTCACATGCCCTGGTTCAATCCATTGAATTCCCGTCGACCCCGGTATACCACATCGTTCCAATTCACTCTATTCCTTGCACGCCTTTCACCCTCCTGTATGTTCAGGCCCCAATGACTCAAATTCTTTTTAACTCCATCTTTCCACCTCCAATTTGGCTCTCCCACTTCCCCTCGTTCTCTGTTCCTCTGACACATATATCCTCCTTGTCAGGCTTTCCTCACTCATTCTCTCCATGTGACCAAACCATTTCAAAACACCCGCTTCTGCTCTCTAAACAACACTCTTTTTGTTACCACATATCTCTCTCATCCTTTCATTACTTACTGGATCAAACCACCTCACACCACATATAGTCCTGAAACATCTCATTTCCAACACATCCACCCTCCTCCGCAAAACTCTCTCTATAGCCCATATAACATTGTCGGAAGCACTATTCCTTCAAACATACCCATTTTTGCTTTCCGAGGTAACGATCTCGCCTTCCACACATTTTCCAACGCTCCCAGAACTTTCGCCCCCTCCCCTGCCCTATGACTCACTTCCGCTTCCATGGTTCCATCTGCTGCCAAATCCAGTCAAAGATATCTAAAACACTTTACTTCCTCCAGTTTTTCTCCATTCAAACTCACCTCCCAATTGACTTGACCCTCAACCCTACTGTGCCTAATAACCTTGCTCTTATTACCATTTACTCTCAGCTTTCTCTTTCACACGCTTTACCAAACTCAGTCACCAGCTTCTGCAGTTTCTCACCCGAATCAGCCCCAGTGCTGTATCGTCAGCGAACTCCCCAAGCTCTCTCATCCATAACAAACTGCATGCTTGCCCCTCTCTCCAATACTCTTGCATTCACCTCCCTAACAATCCCACCCACAAACAAATTTAAGGACCATGGAATCATCACGCATCCCTGTCGCAAACGGACATTCACTGCGAGCCAATTAATTTCCTGTCTTCCTACGAGTACAACATGCCTTACATCCTCGATAGAAACTTTTCACTGCTTCTGACAACTTGCCTCCCACACCATATATTCTTAATACCTTCCACAGAGCATCTCTATCAACTCTATCATGTGCTGTCTCCAGATCCATAAATGCTACATACAAATCCATTTGTTTTTCTAAGTATTTCTCACATACATTCTTCAAGCAGACACCTGATCCACACATCCTTTACTACTTCTGAAACCTGAACTGCTCTTCCCCAATCTGATGCTCTGTACATGCCTTCACCCTCTCAATCAATACCCTCCCATCTAATTTCCCAGGAATACTCAACAAACTTATACCTCTGCAATTTGAGCACTCACCTTTATCCCCTTTGCCTTTGTATAATGGCACTATGCAAGAATTCCGCCATTCCTCAGTCACCTCACCATGAGTCATATATATATTAACTAACCTTACCATCCAGTCAACAACACAGTCACATCCTTTTTTGATAAATTCCACTGCAAAACCATCCAAACCCGCTGCCTTGCCGGCTTTCATCTTCAGGAAAAGCTTTTACTATCTCTTTTCTGTTTACCAAATCACTCTCCCTAACCCTCTCACTTTGCACACCACCTCGAACAAACCACCCTATATCTGCCACTCTATCATCAAACACATTCAACAAACCTTCAAAATACTCACTCCATCTCCTTCTCACATCACCACAACTTGTTATCACCTCCCCATTAGCCTCCTTCACTGATGTTCCCATTTGTTCCCTTGTCTGACGCACTCTATTTACCTCCTTCTAAAACAAATTCTTATTTTCCCTAAAATTTAATGATACTCACTCACCCCAACTCTCATTTGCCCTCTTTTTCACCTCTTACATCTTTGTCTTGATCTCCTGTCTCTTTCTTTTATAAATCTCCCACTCATTTGCGTTATTTCCCTGCAAAAATCGTCCAAATGCCTCTCTCTTCTCTTTCACTAATAATCTTACCTCATCATCCCACCACTCACTACCCTTTCTAATCTGCCCACCTCCCCCGCTTCTCATGCCACAATCATCTTCTGCGCAAGCCATCACTGCTTCCCTAAATACATCCCATTCCTCCCCCATTCCCCTTACGTCCTTTGTTTTCACCTTAGGATGAAGAGAGTGGTGAGAGTAAGTGAGCTTGGGATGGAGATTTGTGTGAGGAAGTACCAGGAGAGACTGAGTGCAGAATGGAAAAATGTGAGAGCAAAGGGCGTAAGGGGAGTGGGGGAAGAATGGGATGTATTTAGAGAAGTAGTGATGGCTTGCGCAAGAGATGTTTGTGGCATATGACGCGTTGGCAGATTAGAAAGGGTAGTGAGTGGTGGGATGAAGAAGTAAGATTACTAGTGACAGAGAAGAGAGAATCATTTGGACGAGTTTTGCAGGGAAATAATGCAAACGACTCGGAGATGTATAAAGGAAAGAGACAGGAGGTTAAGAGATAGGTGCAAGAGATGAAAAAGAGTGCAAGTGAGAGTTGGGGTGAGAGAGTATCATTAAATTATAGGGAGAATAAAAAGATGTTCTAGAAGGAGGTAAATGAAGTGCGTAAGAAATGAGAACAAATGGGAACATTGGTGAGGAGGCTAATGAGATGATAACAAGTAGTGGTGATGTAATGAGATCGAATGAGTATTTCTAAGTTTTGTTGAATATATTAGATGATAGAGTGGCAGATATAGGGTGTTTTGGTCGAGGTGGTGTGCGAATTACGAGGGCTTGGGAGAATGATTTGGTAAACAGAGAAGAGGTAGTAAAAGCTTTGCGGAAGATGAAAGCTGGCAAAGCAGCGGGTTTGGATGATATTGCACTGGAATTTACTGAAAACGGGGGTGACTGTGGTCTTGACTGGTTGGTAAGGATATTTCATGTGTGTACGACTTGTGGTGAGGTTCCTAAGGATTGGGGGAATGTATGCAGAGTGCCATTGTACAAAGGCAAAAGGTGAGTGCTCAAATTACAGAGGTATAAGTCTGTTGAGTATACCTGGGAAATTATATGGGAGGGTATTGATAGAGAGGGTGAAGGCATGTACAGAGCATCAGATTGGGGAAGAGCAGTGTGGTTTCAGAAGTGGTAGAGGATGTGTGGATCAGATGTTTGCTTTCAAGAATGTTTCTGAGAAATACTTAGGAAAGCAAATGGATTTGTGTATAGCATTTATGGATTTGGAGAAGGTATATGATAGAGGTGATATAGATGCTCTGTGGAAGGTATTAAGAATATATGGCGTGGGAGGCAAGTTGTTAGAAGCAGTGAAGAGGTTTTTTATCGAGGATGTAAGGCATGTGTACGAGTAGGAAGAGAGGAAAGTGATTGGTTCTCAGTGAAAGTCGGTTTGCGGCAGGGGTGCGTGATGTCTCCATGGTTGTTTAATTTCTTTATGAATGGGGTTGTTAGGGAGGTGAATGCAAGAGTTGGAGAAAGGGGCAAGCATGCAATCTGTTGTGGATGAGAGAGCTTGGGAAGTGAGTCAGTTGTTCGCTGATGATACAGCGCTGGTGACTGATTCGGGTGAGAAACTGCAGAAGCTGGTGACTGAGTTTTGGTAAAGTGTGCGAAAGAAGGAAGCTAAGAGTAAATGTGAATAAGAGCAAGGTATTTACGTGCAATAGGGTTGAGGGACAAGTCAATTGGAAAGTAAGTTTGAATATAGAAAAACTTAAGGAAGCGAAGTTTTTTAGATATCTGGAAATGGATTTGGCAGCAGATGGAACCATGGAAGCGGAATTGAGTGACAAGCTAGGGGAGGGGGCGAATGTTCTGAGAGCGTTGATAAATCTGTAGAAGGCAAGAATATTATCTCGGAAAGCAAAAATGGGTATGTTTAAGGGAATAGTGGTTCCAACAATGTTATATGGTTGCGAGGCTTGGGACGTAGATAGAGTTGTGTGGAGGAGGGTGGATGTGTTGGAAATGAGATGTTTGAGGACATGTGGTGTGAGGTGGTCTGATCGAGTAAGTAATGAAAGGGCAAGGGAGAAGTGTGGTAATAAAAAGAGTGTGGATGCGAGAGCAGAAGAGGGTGTTTTGAAATGGTTTGATCATGTGGGGAGAATAAGTGAGGAAAAACTGACAGAAGGTATATGTGTCAGAGATGGAGGGAACGAGAAGTGGGAGATCAAATTGGATGTGGAAAGACTGGGTGAAAATATTCTGAGCGACCGGGGCCTGAACATGCAGGAGGGTGAAAAGCGTACAAGGGATAGAGTGAATTGGAACGATGTGGTATACCGGGGTCGACGTGTTGTCAAAGGATTGAACCAGGGCATATGAAGTGTGTGTGGTAAACCATAGAAAGTTCTGTGGTGACTGGATGTGGAAAGGGAGCTGTGGTTTCGGTGCATTATTACGTGACAGCTAGAGACTGAGTGTGAACGAATGTGGCCTTTGTTGTCTTCTCTTAGTGCTACCTCGCACGCGTGCGGTGGGAGGGGGTTGTCATTTCATATGTGGTGGGGTGGTGACGGGAATGAATAAAGGTAGGAAGCGTGGATTATGTATATGTATATGTCTGTGTATATATATACATATACTTTGAAATGTATAGGTATGTAGGTGTGCGTGTGTGGACGTGTATGTATATGCATCTGTATGTGGGAGGATTGGGCCATTCTTTCGTGTTTCCTTGCGCTTCCTCGCTAACGTGGGAGACAGCGACACGTTATGATAAACAAGTAAATAGATAGATAAATATATATATATAAACCGTGTCTTTCTTCTTACTGTACATGTGTATGGTTACACACACACACACACACACACACACACACAGACACACACGCACACAAACCAGCCTAAGCCAAGTACGGATTTATCTATCAGCCCAGAAGGGAGGATGAGCACTGGGTTGGATCTGGTATGACTGCCGCTGCCAGGATTCCGAGCCATGCTGGCCCAACCCCGGGTGGGCCCTTGCTGACTCAGGCTCAATAATTCTCGCCACTGCACCACAGAGAACGATGTGTTTGTGTGTTTGTGTGTGTGTGTGTGTGTGTGTGTGTGTGTGTGTGTGTGTGTGTGTGTGTGTGTGTGTGTGTGCTTGTGTGTGTGTGTGTGTGTGTGTGTGTGTGTGTGTGTGTGTGTGTGTGTGTGATATCTCTTATCGTAGGGTAACTGAAACATAGCACTGGTGAGTTTTAATGACGAATTGTATTGGAAACGGATTATATCTAAAGATGCCGGTCAGATATTTGTCGAGAATGCTGAGTGTGCTATATCTGGGTGGCAAGAATCACCCACCGTGGAGGCGCAGGCGGAAGCAGGTCTGATCATAAGTGAGAAACGCCAAAGAAAAGTAGAGCAAAGTAGAGCAGCGGCAGACACCAGTGATGATCTATGGCCCAATGGCAGGGGGACCGTTATACAACTCTCCCAGTCATCACTTACTATTCAAAAGTCCGCACTAAGTAGGTGTGTGCTTGACGGAAGTATACACACAGTCATCGTAACGTGTAAACCACTGCACAAGGGTGTACAGCAGTGGCATAAGATGGAACTTGATATAAGTATCTTGGGTTTAGCCGAAGTGAATCCCGGTACGTTGCACAATAGCAGGAGCACCATAACTCTTCTCTAGAGTAGGTGATAAATCTTACGGTTGTAGCCATGACGGGAGCTTAAGTGGTGAAGTACGGGAGGAATAGACCGCCTGATGGGCAATATCCTTGGTAGTGGGAGTCAGTCCTTACCAGGGCTTGTATGATGCTACAGGGCCAGCTGGCTGGCTGGAGCTGCAGGGCCGGCTGGCTGTTGCTGCAGGGCCGGCTGGCTGGTACTGCAAAGTCGGCTGACTGGCGCTGCAGGGCTGGCTAACTGGTGCTGCAGAGTAGGCTAGCTGGTGCTGCAGGGCCGGCTGACTGCTACTGCAGGGCCGGCTGGCTGCTACTGCAGGCCCGGAAGGTTGGTTGGTGCTGTAGGGCCAGCTGGCTGGTGCCGAAGAGCCAGCTCTCTGGCTAGTGATGCGGGGCTGGCTGGCTGGTGGTGTAGAGCCGGCTATATGGCTAGTGCTGCATGGCCGGCTGGCTGGTTAGTGATCCAGGGTTGGCTGGCAGGTGCCGACGAACCAGCTGTCTGGCTAGTGCTGCAGGGCCAGCTGGGTGGGTAGTGCTGCAGGGCAGGCTGGCTGGCTATTGATGCAGGGCCGTCTGGCTGGTGCCGAAGAGCCGGCTAGCTGACTAGTGATGCGAAGTTGGCTGTCTGGCTGGATGATGCTGCAGACATGGCTGGCTTGCTGTTTCTACGGAGCCAGCGGGGCGACTGATGCCGCGAGATTGGCTGGTTGTCGATGCAGAGCCGGCTGACAGGTGCTGCATGGCCGGCTTGCTGGTGCTGCAGAGCTGGCTGACTGGTTGGTGGTGCAGTCTGCTGGTTGGGGCAACAGAGCCGGCTGACTGGTTGATGCTGCAAGGTCTGTTGACTGGTGCTGCAGAGCCGTCTGGCAAGTGATGCAAGGCCGGCTGGCCGGTGATCCAAGGCCGGGTGGTTGGTGTCGCAGGGCCAGCTAGCTGGTTCTGCTGGGCCGGCTGGCTGGTGCCATAGAGCCAGCTGACTGGTTGGTGCCACAGAGCCGGCTGATTGGTTGTGCTGCAAAGCTGGCTAACTGGTTGGTGTTGCAGAGCCGGCTGGCTGGTGCTGTAGAGCCGGCTGACTAGATAGTGCTGCAGGGCTGGCTAGCTGGTGCTGTAGGGCGAGCTGACTGATTGGTGCCGTAGGACCGGCTGGATGGTGCTGCAGAGTGGGCTGACTGGTGCTGCAGAGCCGGCAAGCTAGCCTGTGCTGTTGAATTGGCTGACTGGCTGGGGCTGCAGAGCCGGCAGGCTAGCTTGTGCAGCAGAATAGGCCGATTGGCTGTTACTGTAAAACCGACTGGTGCTGTAGGGTCGGTTCATTGGCTGGTTACACAGCACAGTTACATGCGGCAGGTGGTGGGGTAGTAACGCACTATAACTTGGTGTCATATCAACCCTAGTGACGCAGTATACCTATACCTCACTGTAGTAGTTTCGTTGATGATGGTGACGCAATATGCATTGCTGCGATAGTTTCGTTGATGATGGTGACGCAATATGCATTGCTGCAATAGTTTCGTTGATGATGGTGACGCAATATGCATTGCTGCGATAGTTTCGTTGATGATGGTGACGCAATATGCATTGCTGCGATAGTTTCGTTGATGATGGTGACGCAATATGAATCGCTGTGGTAGTTTCTTTGATGTTGATGACGTAGTATAACACGCTTTTATAGTTTTTGTCATTGCTAGTAAAGCATCATGTATAGCTTTAGTACTTTCACTGATGCTGGTGATGCAGTATACCTCACTGTAGTAGTTTCGGTGATGCTGGTGAAGCAGTATACTTCACTATAGTTGTTTGGATGATACTGGTAATGCAACATACTTCACCATAGTAGTTTCGATGATGCTGGTGACGCAGTATTCCTCACTGTAGTAGTTTCGATGATGCTGGTGACGCAGTATTCCTCACTGTAGTAGTTTCGATGATGCTGGTGACGCAGTATTCCTCACTGTAGTAGTTTCAATGATGCTGGTGACGCAGCATTCCACACTGTAGTAGTTTCGATGATGCTGGTGACGTAGTATTCCTCACTGTAGTAGTTTCAATGATGCTGGTGACGCAGCATTCCACACTGTAGTAGTTTCGATGATGCTGGTGACGCAGCATTCCTCACCGTAGTAGTTTCGATGATGCTGGTGACGTAGTATGCCTCACTGTAGTAGTTTCGATGATGCTGGTGACGTAGTATGCCTCACTGTAGTAGTTTCGATGATGCTGGTGACGCAGTTTACCTCACTGTAGTCGTTTCGATGATGCTGGTGACGCAGTTTACCTCTCTGCAGTAGTTTCGGTGATGCTGGTGACGCCGCAGTATACCTCGCTGCAGTAGTTTCGGTGATAGTAACCCAGTAAAATCTGGTCTTCCCTCGCGTTGATCACCCGGGACACTAGTCTCCCTCCATAGGTCGTGCCACAGCACGGTGTGGTCCTCCTCCACAGCAGTGAAACCAGCAAAGTCCACTTTACCTTCCCAACTGCGAATCCAGTACAGTCTGGCCATCCTTTCCAGGTGGTAACGCAGTACATTCTGGCCATCCTCCCCAAGTGGTAACGCAGTACAATCTGGCCATCTTCCCCAGTTGGTATCGCAGTACAATCTGGCCATCCTCCCCAGTTGGTATCGCAGTACAATCTGGCCATCTTCCTCAGTTGTTATCGCAGTACATTCTGGCCATCCTCTCCAGATGGTAACACAGTACAGTCTGGCCATCCTCCTCAGGGGGGTAACGCAGTACAGTCTTGTTTTCCTCCTCCTACAGGTGGTAACCTAGTACAGTCTTGTCTTCATCCTCCCACAGGTGGTAACCTAGTACAGTCTTGTCTTCATCCTCCCACAGGTGGTAACCTAGTACAGTCTTGTCTTCATCCTCCCACAGGTGGTAACCAGTACAGTCTTGTTTTCCTCCTCCTACAGGTGGTAACCTAGTACAGTCTTGTCTTCATCCTCCCACAGGTGGTAACCCAGTACAGTCTTACCATCTTCCCCAGGTCCAACCTGAAGGACAGCCCCAACGTGTACTTCACCCTGAGAAATGGCAACACTCGCGACACCAACGCGGATGGCACCTTCGCCATCAGGTAAGTCCAGCCTTTGATCTCACTTTGATGTTGAGGTTTCATTATATTCCCGTATTGATTTGCGATGCTTGTTCTTATCAATTTGTTTTTCATTATGACTTTTTACTCTGTTACTAGCTCCAGGATAATGATTCATATCATTATATATAAGATAAGGTTTTTTTAATTCTAGTCTTGTTTCACGTTATTCCATTCCAACTTGGATTTTGTTTACTGATTTTTGATTCTTAATTTGACTACTAATTATTGTTATCAATAAGTTACTTATGTCGTTTGATTTTGTTCCTGCTTTGACAGGTTAACATTATTCATAAGCTTACTTCGCTATGCGATATGACTTTGAAAATTTTTTTACTGACAGTATATTTGACCTTTTTAACGTATGATTAGTATCATATTTCAAATCTTATCTGATCAGATTAGTTTACTTTAATCTTACTTTAACATTAATTCAACGTGCTTTACTTTACCTTATCCCTATCATCATAGTAATTAAACTCACTTTGATCACTTTATCTTTTACTTTGATTCTACCATTGTCTTATATCTCTTCACCGCTTCTGTCTTTATTTGCCTAAGCTGTATCTTACATCACATTTGGCAAAGTTGCTCACTGTTTGCCTTCTCATTAGACATTCCTTCAGGTGCTTATCATTGCTCATTAGCACTCGTGATTTCTGACCAGCGAACTGCCTCATTAGTGTCTGCATATATAATGTCTGTATTGCTTTATATGGTTCTGCGAAACATTTCTGTTACTGTGAACAGCTGCTACACACATCTCCCTTACCTTAAGCAATAGTATTGGTGCGTAGTCGAAGTGTCTTATATCTGATTTCTTAATTTCTACATCTAACGACCTCAGAAAGTATTTCAGTTTAAGTTGGTCTCTGGATGAGATGTTTGTCCTCATATTCTCCCTCGGGGTCAACCATATTATGTAATTTTCTAGTTAAACGACATTCACTTTTGAAGTCTCATCGCTCGGTTCCCTAAATCTCTTTCATTTCTTTCTATTTCTGAAAAGTTCCTCCTCCTCCTCTTCCTCCACTCGGGCCACAGTGACCCATCTCCATTACGTTGATTTCTCCTTATGTGACTTACAACACATAATCGGTCAACCTACAGCTCTTCGCCCATCTAGACTCCATTCGCAAAAGCTTCCTTGAATATAGATATTCCCTCGACCAAAAGCTTTAGGTCGGTGTGCTTCCGTACATCTCTTCTTTTAAGAAAATTCAAGATTGGTCTCACCTTCAGATATTTTCGTTTGATATACCTACTCCTACCTCTTCATAATACTCCATTTTCACTTGGTGTTCACACTTCTCCAGCTTGCACATTACATTCAGTCTTTATTAAGGTTACTACACTTCAGAGCATTATATCAACTCAGGTCGTGAAATTGTCTGGTATATAGATGCCTTTCTATTTCTCAGAATATTTTGTCTTTCATTGATTAGTGGGTATGATGAATATTTTCATACCCTCCATTATTCACATTTACTTCCAAGTATTTGTAGGAGGAGAAGTTTTTAACTTTTTCCCTCTTTCAAATGTCTCTAAATCTTCTGATGGCTTGTTGACGTCATCCGTCCATAATTATCCGAGATAAGTTTAATTCAGTGTCCCTGTTTCACTTTTTCGCAGCATCATGAATATGAGGAGAGTGACCTGCATAAAAGATGTGATACTGTCTGGTTCCCCCATTATTCTTCTTTCAAGTGGTAGAGTGTATAAGTGGTAGAGATGATGCCACAACACCTGCTATATTCTATAAATAAAATTAAGTCATTCTTCCTCTCCTTGTTATGACCTTATTGTTTTCTTACGTTTGCTATAAAAGTTTACCATAGTTCCCGTTAAAGGTATTAGTATTCCTTATATTGGTCCCTTTAGCGTCACCCACATCCGACTTTAGAGAATTTCTAGATCGGAAAATACTTTTGATTATTCTATGTCTCCCTCCTAAGATTTCCTTACAAACAACATCAGTGCAAATGCTTGATACACATCACTTGTTAAAGATGCCGTATTACATCTGATTCTTCAACGACCATCTACTGGAGGTTTTCACCTTCCCTCTAAGGTTCTCTCATAAACGTTATCGATACTAAAGATATTCCTCTCTAATTCCTACATTCGCATCTGTTTCTCTTTTCTTTAATATGGGACGAATGGCTGACTCAGTTCCTTCTTTGGGATTTTACCAGCACCCCATGTTCTATTGTCTCTCATCATCAATACCATGGCGTATCCTCCTCCCTTGTACAGCTCCATTGGTAATCCATCCGTCCCTGAGGCTTTGACATCTTTTATTCTCTTTATTGCTGCCTCAGGTTCGTCTTTTGTTGTGTGTTCATAAATTGACTCGTGCAGTTGTCTCCCCTCCTCATAACCAACATTCGAGACCTAGCAAAAATAACCCCTCCAACTGACGTATGTCTTACCAGCATCAGTTATTCAGCCATCCGCTTCATTTCTGTCTGTGCTGCAGTGTTGTTGCTTTAACTTTATCATTTGTGTTATGATAAGTCTCTTTCTTGAATGTCTTTTTCGAAATCTTAGCTAAGCTTTCCCCAAAATGTCAGTTTTGAATATTTTTTTGTCTTCTATCAATACTGCTCTCCTAACAATACTGCTCTCCTGGCAATCTCATACTCACTCCCAGTGGTTTGATTTTTCTTTTCTTCCATTGTTTGAAGATTTTCATTATGCTTCTACCAATTCTACTACAGCATATATTCCCCTATCCCCCGGCCAGTGCACCACGAACATAGTATTTGATCAGTATTGTTGCTTTTGCGATGGACGGGGTGGCCCATATACATAGTGAGATTTCAAGTGGTCTGAGAATTATCCTTAACTTCTGTATGTGTTTATGATATTTTTGTTGGTGATTACAATTTGACGTTAACGGCCTTAATGACCCTGATAGTCAATAGGCCAAAAGTCCAATCACCCAACCAGCCATCAATGTCCTCCAACCACTGTTCCGGTGCCTCAAACTATTAGCGGACCTCCTGCAGTGTCCCTTGACATTGCTCACTTGTTTTAAGTGGTGTCAACCTTAAGATGTTTATGTTTGTTTGTAGATAATGCCTTAGTTTTCAAGGTCTTTACTCTTACCATTACAAGTCATTCAACAATAGCCATCGATTCAGAGGTAACGCATCGAATCGGTCATTTTTATCTCATGAAATATTTAAGCAATTACTATCATAAATCTTTTTTCACATCTATTTTCTACTGCAGATCATCTATATGATGTACTTTAATGAGGTTAACACGAAGGAATACAGAGGTCATTCGTGTTTACGAAAATTCTCTTGACTTTTAAGCTGTATTTTCATACAAAAATCAATTACGTCGTCACCTTCCATGTTTTTGTTACGTAAAATATAATTATCTTTTTATACTTACGTGTCCGTTTCTATCGTTTCCAGCATGTCCATTCACTTCTACGATGATAAAATTTTCCCAGCGATTCCTTTCGTCACACATCGCAGCTTTCCTTAAGTTTCACTGTTTTATTTCTCCGCCGCTGTGATCCTCACACCTCATCTTCTCTTCATCTTCATCTCAACATCCACCTTCTCTGTCATTAAGAGCAGCAGTATCGGCTGTGCCAGTTTTTCATGTGCTTCTTGTGCGAAGTCCGATTGGGTTTATCCTGTTTGCATACTAAAACATCCATCCATTGCAAAGCTCACCGTCTAATTCACGAGGAAAATGTTAAAAGGTCTGACTGGCTAAGGCTTCATGACCTGACCCCTCAGAAGTCCACAGCTCCCCAGTCGGGTTATTCTGAGCAGCCTGATGCCCTACCTCAGGATTCTCTCGTCCACTTCGCGACAGATGCGACAGATCCTAAAATAAACGAAAAAAAAAGACTGAAATAGACATCATATATTGTTATTTCCCAGTATTTAATTTCATAATGGTGTAAAAAGACAAAATACATAAAATTCAGACTTGATTACACAAACACATATACATGCACACGCACACAAAACATACATGCATACACATACATACAAGCATTCATATGTAAACACACACACACACACACACACACACGCACACACACACACACACACACACACACACACACACACACACACACACACACACACACACACACACAGTCAACAAGTCCATGAAAAATGTAGGAATAAAATAACCATAGACCATAATATGAAACTGAAGAGGAAACTTGTTAGTAAGGATATAAAGAAGTACATTAAATGTATAAGAATTATGGGTGAAAGGAATGTACTACACGAGGATATGATGATTGCTGATGGTATAAAGCTCTAAAGAAGTTGTTTGTTAGTTGGCAGACAGTGGTCAAGAAGTGGGGCCCCACGAGTTAAAAACTTACTTTCCGTAATGTACAAAAAGACACTTACAAATAGGTAATTATATAGAAACATTAATGGGTGTCCGTGGTGCAGTGGTGAGCGTTACAACATGGGTCCAACCGTGGTCTAGCCCACATGAGTTCGAATCCTGGGAGCGGCCCACACTATCCCATGCGCTCATTCTCCCCCCCCCCAACCCCCCAACCCCCCCAAAAAAACTGGTTAATAAAGGGTTTCTGG
>NC_092227.1:34621171-34628671 GCF_036320965.1 Panulirus ornatus | reverse complement strand
ATATATATATATATATATATATATATATATATATATATATATATATATATATATATATATATATATATATATATATATATATATATATATATATATATATATATATATATATATATATATATATATATATATATATATATATATATATATATATATATATATATATATATATGAGTTGATAGAGATGCTCTGTGGAAGGTATTAAGAATATATGGTGTGGGAGGCAAGTTGTTAGAAGCAGTGAAAAGTTTTTATCGAGGATGTAAGGCATGTGTACGTGTAGGAAGAGAGGAAAGTGATTGGTTCTCAGTGAATGTAGGTTTGCGGCAGGGGTGTGTGATGTCTCCATGGATGTTTAATTTGTTTATGGATGGGGTTGTTAGGGAGGTGAATGCAAGAGTTTTGGAAAGAGGGGCAAGTATGAAGTCTGTTGGGGATGAGAGAGCTTGGGAAGTGAGTCAGTTGTTGTTCGCTGATGATACGGCGCTGGTGGCTGATTCATGTGAGAAACTGCAGAAGCTGGTGACTGAGTTTGGTAAAGTGTGTGGAAGAAGAAAGTTAAGAGTAAATGTGAATAAGAGCAAGGTTGTTAGGTACAGTAGGGTTGAGGGTCAAGTCAATTGGGAGGTGAGTTTGAATGGAGAAAAACTGGAGGAAGTGAAGTGTTTTAGATATCTGGGAGTGGATCTGGCAGCGGATGGAACCATGGAAGCGGAAGTGGATCATAGGGTGGGGGAGGGGGCGAAAATTCTGGGGGCCTTGAAGAATGTGTGGAAGTCGAGAACATTATCTCGGAAAGCAAAAATGGGTATGTTTGAAGGAATAGTGGTTCCAGCAATGTTGTATGGTTGCGAGGCGTGGGCTATGGATAGAGTTGTGCGCAGGAGGATGGATGTGCTGGAAATGAGATGTTTGAGGACAATATGTGGTGTGAGGTGGTTTGATCGAGTGAGTAACGTAAGGGTAAGAGAGATGTGTGGAAATAAAAAGAGCGTGGTTGAGAGAGCAGAAGAGGGTGTTTTGAAGTGGTTTGGGCACATGGAGAGGATGAGTGAGGAAAGATTGACCAAGAGGATATATGTGTCGGAGGTGGAGGGAATAAGAAGAAGAGGGAGACCAAATTGGAGGTGGAAAGATGGAGTGAAAAAGATTTTGTGTGATCGGGGCCTGAACATGCAGGAGGGTGAAAGGAGGGCAAGGAATAGAGTGAATTGGAGCGATGTGGTATACCGGGGTTGACGTGCTGTCAGTGGATTGAATCAAGGCATGTGAAGCGTCTGGGGTAAACCATGGAAAGCTGTGTAGGTATGTATATTTGCGTGTGTGGACGTATGTATATACATGTGTATGGGGGGGGGTTGGGCCATTTCTTTCGTCTGTTTCCTTGCGCTACCTCGCAAACGCGGGAGACAGCGACAAAGTATAATATATATAAAAATATATATATATATATATATATATATATATATATATATATATATATATATATATATATATATATATAATGTGACAGGTACTTTTGTGACATTTCTGTGTATAAACTTTAATTTCTTCATTTTTCACAGTATTTTTTCAAAAAAAAAATCAGTGATTATACTTGCTGTAAATATCCACATCTATGCCAATTTCAGATACTATCCATTAATATATGCACATAATTGTATGTTCAAAGACTTGTGAAACATATATAAGTTGGTCCACAGAAGAAAGAAGTTCAAATTCTGCACATAGGTAGGCTAAAAAGACAGTGGGAAGTTATAAAGTAGACATTGCCAAACGAGTTGCTGCTGTTGTGTCCAACTTCATGATACGAACTTTAGTTCGGGGAAGGTGACGTTTCACTATAGCTTCTAGAGTTTGTAGCACCCACATGTTACTTTTAGCCTCTTCATTACTTGTGAAATTTGTGTACATCTTTGCCTTTGATGGACACATCTCAATGTGATCAACCTCATTGATAGTATGAATATCCTGAAATCGCATGGCCCACACAAGCATGTCCAAGTTACGCAAGGCTTCTGGTACTGCCAACATATTTCCATTCTGCGAGCTAATGCTCCCCTCCTCTGAGGGTACTGGTATTATCGTCCAGGAATCCTGATGTAGTTTTTTAATCTTGTAATCAGATCTCATTTAAATGTGTTGCTCAGTGGCATCCATTGTTCAATAAGCTCATTTTCAAATGCCTGCTTAGGGGTTAACCTGAATTAAATTTACCATCACCACACACTTGTGCATGGAAAATAGCTTTATATAGACCATATTTTCTTTATTATTTTGAGATACCACATACTGTGGGTAGTGTATTTATTTGATAAGTGACTAATATTTATAATTGTGAAAACATTTGTCAACTCAATAGACATCAGTCCCAGCAACTAAGAGTGAAAGAAATCATTTATTGTTGAGATGGATTTTGTGCTGTATGAGGCTAAATACTATTCACTTTTATGATTATCACTTATGATCTGAAGAATAACATGAAGGCTGGAGAGAGTTTGACTGATTCGTGTACATATTAGAGATAAAGAAACAGGACAAGCAGGGTGTCACCCATCATATGTCACCTATGCACCATGTTGTGTTGCCACTCACACTGCTAACAGTGTCAGTCAGTATTTGATGATTTATGGTGAATGATATTTTAAAAATTTTTTCATTAATGAATGTTAATTTATTGTAACAAAATGTTACAAAAGCCATATATGTATATATATATATATATATATATATATATATATATATATATATATATATATATATATATATATATATATATATATATATATATATATATGGATTGCGCAAAAGATGCTTGTGGCATGAGAAGAGTGGGAGGTGGGTTGATTAGAAAGGGTAGTGAGTGGTGGGATGAAGAAGTAAGAGTATTAGTGAAAGAGAAGAGAGAGGCATTTGGACGATTTTTGCAGGGAAAAAATGCAATTGAGTGGGAGACGTATAAAAGAAAGAGACAGGAGGTCAAGAGAAAGGTGCAAGAGGTGAAAAAAAGGGCAAATGAGAGTTGGGGTGAGTGAGTATCATTAAATTTTAGGGAGAATAAAAAGATGTTCTGGAAGGAGGTAAGTAAAGTGCGTAAGACAAGGGAGCAAATGGGAACTTCAGTGAAGGGCGCAAATGGGGAGGTGATAACAAGTAGTGGTGATGTGAGAAGGAGATGGAGTGAGTATTTTGAAGGTTTGTTGAATGTGTTTGATGATAGAGTGGCAGATATAGGGTGTTTTGGTCGAGGTGGTGTGCAAAGTGCGAGGGTTAGGGAAAATGATTTGGTAAACAGAGAAGAGGTAGTAAAAGCTTTGCGGAAGATGAAAGCCGGCAAGGCAGCAGGTTTGGATGGTATTGCAGTGGAATTTATTAAAAGAGGGGGTGACTGTATTGTTGACTGGTTGGTAAGGTTATTTAATGTATGTATGACTCATGGTGAGGTGCCTGAGGATTGGCGGAATGCGTGCATAGTGCCGTTGTACAAAGGCAAAGGGGATAAGAGTGAGTGCTCAAATTACAGAGGTATAAGTTTGTTGAGTATTCCTGGCAAATTATATGGGAGGGTATTGATTGAGAGGGTGAAGGCATGTACAGAGCATCAGATTGGGGAAGAGCAGTGTGATTTCAGAAGTGGTAGAGGATGTGTGGATCAGGTGTTTGCTTTGAAAAATGTATGTGAGAAATACTTAGAAAAGCAAATGGATTTGTATGTAGCATTTATGGATCTGGAGAAGGCATATGATAGAGTTGATAGAGATTCTCTGTGGAAGGTATTAAGAATATATGGTGTGGGAGGAAAGTTGTTAGAAGCAGTGAAAAGTTTTTATCGAGGATGTAAGGCATGTGTACTTGTAGGAAGAGAGGAAAGTGATTGGTTCTCAGTGAATGTAGGTTTGCGGCAGTGGTATGTGATGTCTCCATGGTTGTTTAATTTGTTTATGGATGGGGTTGTTAGGGAGGTGAATGCAAGAGTTTTGGAAAGAGGGGCAAGTATGAAGTCTGTTGTGGATGAGAGAGCTTGGGAAGGGAGTCAGTTGTTGTTCGCTGATGATATACCGCTGGTGGCTGATTCATGTAAGAAACTGCAGAAGCTGGTGACTGAGTTTGGTAAAGTGTGTGAAAGAAGAAAGTAAAGAATAAATGTGTGTAAGAGCAAGGTTATTAGGTACAGTAGGGTTGAGGGTCAAGTCAATTGGGAGTAAGTTTGAATGGAGAAAAACTGGAGTAAGTAAAGTGTTTTAGATATCTGGAAGTGGATTTGGCAGCGGATGGAACCATGGAAGTGGAAGTGTATCATAGGGTGGGGGAGGGGGCGAAAATCCTGGGCGCCTTGAAAAATGTATGGAAGTCGAGAACATTAGCTCGCAAAGCAAAAATGGGTATGTTTGAAGGAATAGTGGTTCCAACAATGTTGTATGGTTGCGAGGCGTGGGCTATAGATAGAGTTGTGCGCAGGAGGGTGGAGGTGCTGGAAATGAGATGTTTGAGGACAATGTGTGTTGTGAGGTGGTTTGATCGAGTAAGTAATGTAAGGGTAAGAGAGATGTGTAGAAATAAAAAGAGCGTGGTTGAGAGAGCAGAAGAGGGTGTTTTGAAATGGTTTGGGCACATGGAGAGAATGAGTGAGGAAATATTGACCAAGAGGATATATGTGTCGGAGGTGGAGGGAACGAGGGGAAGTGGGAGACCAAATTGGAGGTGGAAAGATGGAGTGAAAAAGATTTTGTGTGATCGTTGCCTGAACATGCAGGAGGGTGAAAGGCGGGCAAGGAATAGAGTGAATTGGATCGATGTGGTATACCGGGGTTGACGTGCTGTCAGTGGATTGAATCAGGGCATGTGAAGCGTTTTGGGTAAACCATGGAAAGTTGTGTGGGGCCTGGATGTGGAAAGTGAGCTGAGGTTTCGGGCATTATTGCATGACAACTAGAGACTGAGTGTGAACGAATGGGGCTTTTCTTGTTTTCTCCTGGCGCTACCTCGCACACATGAGGGGGAGGGGGATGGTATTCCATGTGTGGCGAGGTGGCGATGGGAATGAATAAAGGCAGACAGTGTGAATTGTGCATGGGTATATATGTATGTGTCTGTGTGTGCATATATATGTGTACATTGAGATGTATAGGTATGTATATTTGCGTGTGTGGACGTGTATGTATATACATGTGTATGGGGGTGGGTTGGGCCATTTCTTTCGTCTGTTTCCTTGCGCTACCTCGCAAACGCGGGAGACAGCGACAAAGCAAAACAAATAAATAATAAATAAATATATATATATATATATATATATGTATATATATATATATATATATATATATATATATATATATATATATATATATATATATATATATATATATATATATATATATATATATATGTATATCTTTTTTTTCTTTCAAACTATTCGCCATTTCCCGCATTAGCGAGGTAGCGTTAAGAACAAAGGAGTGGGCCTTTGAGGGAATACCCTCACCTGGCCCAATTCTCTTTTCCTTCTTTTGGAAAATTAAAAAAAAACGAGAGGGGAGGATTTCCAGCCACCCGCTCCCTCCCCTTTTAGTCGCCTTCTACGACATGCAGGGAATACGTGGGAAATATTCTTTCTCCCCTATCCCCAGGGAACATGTATATATATATATATATATATATATATATATATATATATATATATATATATATATATATATATATATATATATATACATATATATATATATTTTGCTTTGTCGCTGTCTCCCACGTTAGCGAGGAAGCGCAAGTAGACGAAAGAATAGCCCAACCCACCCACATACACATGCATATACATACATGTCCACACACGCCAATGTACATACTTATACATCTCAACGTATACATATATATACACACACAGTCATATGCATATATACCCATGTACATAATTCATACTGTCTGCCTTTACTCATTCCCATCGCCACTATCCCACATATGATATAAAAAAATCCTCCCCCCCCCACTCATGTGTACGACGTAGCGCTAGAAAAGGACAACAAAGGCCACATTCGTTCACGCCTAGTCTCTAGCTGTCATGTAATAATGCACCGAAACCACAGCTCCCTATCCGCATCCAGGCCCCACAGAACTTTCCATGGTTTGCCCCAGACGCTTCACATGCCCTGGTTCAATCCATTGACAGCACGTCGACCCCGGTATACCACATCGTTCTAATTCACTCTATTCCTTGCACGCCTTTCACCCTCCTGCATGTTCAGGCCCGGATCATTCAAAATCTTTTTCACTCCATCTTTCCACCTCCAATTTGGTCTCCCACTTCTCCTCGTTCCCTCCACCACTGATTGGTCAATCTTTCCTCACTCATTCTCTCCATGTGACCAAACCATTTCAAAACATCCTCTTCTGCTCCTCTCAACCAACTCTTTTTATTACCACACATCTCTCTTACCCTTACATTACTTACTCGATCAAACTACCTCACACCACATATTGTCCTCAAACATCTCATTTCAAGCACATCCAACCTTCTCCTCACAACTCTATCTATAGCCCACGCCTCGCAACCATATAACATTTTTGGAACCACTATTACTTCAAACATACCCATTTTTGCTTTCCGAGATAATGTTCTCGACTTCCACACATTCTTCAAGGCTCCCAGAACTTTTGCCCCCTCCCCCACCCTATGATCCACTTCCGCTTCCATGGTTCCATCCGCTGCCAAATCCACTCCCAGATATCTGAAACACATCACTTCCTCCAGTTTTTCTCCATTCAAACTTACCTCCCAGTTGACTTGTCCTTCAACCCTACTGTACCTAATTACCTTGCTCTTATTCACATTTACCCTCAGCTTTCTTCTTTCACACACTTTACCAAACTCAGTCACCAGCTTCTGCAGTATCTCACACGAATCAGCCACCAGCGCTGTATCATCATCGAACAACAACTGACTCACTTCCCAAGCTTTCTCATCCACAACAGACTGCATGCTTGCCCATCTTTCCTAAACTCTTCCAGTCACCTTTCTAACAGCCCCACCTTAAACATATTAAACAAACACGGAGACATCACACACCCCTGCCGCAAGCCAACATTCACTGAGAACCAACCAGTTTCCTCACTTCCTACTCGTACACATGCCTTACATCCTCGATTAAAACTTTTCTATGCTTATAACAACTTGCCACCCACACCATATATTGTTAATACCTTCCACAGAGTACCTCTATCATCTCTATAATATGAATTCTCCAAATCTATAAATGCTACATAATAATCAATTTGCTTTTCTAAGTATTTCTCACGTACAGTGTTCAACACAAACACATGATCCACACATCCTCTACCATTTCTGAAACTACACTGCTCTTCCCCAATCTGATGCTCTGCACATGCTTTCACCCTCTCAATCAATGCTCTCCGATATAATGTCTCAGGAATACTCAAGAAACTTATACTTCTGAAATTTGAGCACTCAATTTTATCTCCCGTTGCGTTTGTACAATGGCAGGATGCAAG
>NC_092227.1:34601531-34621071 GCF_036320965.1 Panulirus ornatus | reverse complement strand
TATATCCTTTTTATCAATCTTTCCTCACTCATCCTCTCCATGTGACCAAACCATTTCAAAACACTCTCTTTTGCTCTCTTTACTGCACTCTATTTATTACCATACATCTCTCGTACCCTTTCATTACTTAGTCGATCAAACAACCTCACACCAGATGCTGTTTTCAAAAAACTCTATCTATAGCCCACGCCTCGCAATCATATAATATTGTTGGAACCACTATTCCTTCAAACACCCATTTTTGCTTTCCAAGATAACGTTCTCGACTTCCACACATTCTCCAACGCTCCCAAGACTTTCGTCCCCTCCCCCACCCTATGATTCACTTCCCCTTCCATGGTTCCATCTGCTGCCAAATCGACTCCCAGATATCTAAAGCACTTCACTTCCTCCAGTTTTTCTCCATTCAAACTTACTTCCCAATTGACATGTCCCTTATTCACATTTACTCTCAGCTTTCTTCTTTCACACACTTTACCAAATTCAGTCACCAGCTTCTGCAGTTTCTCACCAGAATCAGCCATCAGCGCTGTATGATCAGCGAAGAAAATCTGTCTCGCTTCCAATGCTCTCTCATCCACAACAGACTGCATACTTGCCCCTCTTTCCAAAAGTCTTGCATTCACCTCTCTGACAATCTAATCCATAAACAAATGTAACAACCATGTAGACATCACGCACCCCTGCCGCTAACCAATATTCACTGAGAACGAATGACTTTCCTCTTTTCTTACTCGTACACATGCCTTACATACTCGATCAAAACTTTCACAGCTTCTAACAACTTGCCTCCCACACCATATATTCTTAATACCTTCCACAGGACATCTCTTTCAACTCAATCGTATGACTTTTCCAGATCCATAAATGCTATATACAAATCCTTTTCTTTTCTAGCATTTTTCCCATACATTCTTCCAAGCAGACACCTAATCCATACATCCTCTACTACTTCTGAAATCACACTACTCTTCCCCAGTCTGATACTTTGTACATGGCTTCACTCTCTCAATCAATACCCTTCCATATAATTTCCCAGGAATATATATATATATATATATATATATATATATATATATATATATATATATATATATATATATATCCTTCCTTCGTACTATTCGCCATTTCCCGCATCAGCGAGGTAGCGTTAAGAACAGAGGACTGGGCCTTTTAGGGAATATCCGCACCTGGCCCCCTTCTCTGTTCCTTCTTTTGGAATACGTGGGAAGTATTCTTTCTCCCCTATCCCCAGGGATAATATATATATTTTATTTTATTTTATTTTGCTTTGCCGCCGCCTATCGTACCCGCGAAGCAGCGCAAGGAAACAGACGAAAGAGATGGCACAACCCACCCCCACACACAATGCACAAACAGACAAAAATACATATATACCCATGCACACAATTCACACTCTCTGCCCCTATATATATATATATATATATATATATATATATATATATATATATATATATATATATATATATATATATATATATATATATATATATATATTTTTTTTTTTTCTTTCTTTCAAACTATTCGCCATTTCCCGCTTTAGCAAGGTAGCGTTAAGAACAGAGGACTGGTCTCTGAGGGAATATCCTCACCTCGCCCCCTTCTCTGTTCCCTCTTTTGGAAAATCAAAAAAAAAAAACAAGAGGGGAGGATTTCCAGCCCCCCGCTCCCTCCCATTCTAGTCGCATTCTACGACACGCAGGGACTACGTGGGAAGTAGTCTTTCTCCCCTATCCCCAGGGATATATATATATATATATATATATATATATATATATATATATATATATATATATATATATATATATATATCCCTTGGGATATGGGATTAAGAATACTTCCCACGTATTCCCTGCGTGTCGTAGAAGGCGACTAAAAGGGGAGGGAGCGGGGGGGCTAGAAATCCTCCCCTCTCGTTTATTTTTTTTTTTTTTAATTTTCCAAAAGAAGGAACAGAGAAAGGGGCCAGGTGAGGATTTTCCCTCTGAGGCCCAGTCCTCTGTTCTTAACGCTACCTCGCAAACGCGGGATATGGCGAATAGTTTGAAAAAAAAAAAAAGAAAAAAAAAAAAAAATATATATATATATATATATATATATATATATATATATATATATATATATATATATATATATATATATATATATATATATATATGTATATATATATTTTAACTTTCTAAAAGGAGAAGAAAAGAAGGAGTCACGCGGGGAGTGCTCATCCTCCTCGAAGGCTCAGATTGGGGTCTCTAAATGTGTGTGGATGTAACCCAGATGAGAAAAAAGGAGAGATAGATAGTATGTTTGAGGAAAGTAATCTTGATGTTTTGGCTCTTAGCGAAACGAAGCTCAAGGGTAAAGGGGAAGAGTGGTTTGGGAATATCTTGGGAGTAAAGTCAAGCGTTAGTGAGAGGACAAAAGCAATGGAAGGAGTAGCACTACTCCTGAAACAGCAGTGGTGGGAGTATGTGATAGAGTGTAAGAATGTAAATTCTAGATTGATGTTGGTAAAACTGAATGTGGAAGGAGAGAGATGGGTGATTATTGGTCCATATGCACCTGGGAATGAGAAAAAAGATCATGAGAGGCAAGTGTTTATGGAGCAGCTGAGTGAGTGTTTTACTACTTTTCATGCACAAGACCAGGTTATAGTGATTGGCGATTTGAATGCAAAGTTGAATAATGTGGCAGTTGAGGGAATGATTGGTATACATGGGGTTTTCAGTTTTGTAAATGGAAATGGTGAAGAGCTTATAGATTTATGTGCTGAAAAAGGACTGGTGATTGGAAATACATGGTTTAAAAAGAGAGATATACATAAGTATACTTATACAAGTAGGAGATATGGCCAGACAGCGTTATTGGATTACGTGTTATTTGATAGGTGCGCGAAAGAAAGACTTTTGGATATTAATGATCTGAGAGGCGCAACTGGAGGGATGTCTGATCATTACCTTGTGGAGGCGAAGGGAAAGATTTGTAGGTTTTCAGAAAAGAAGAGAGACTGTTGGAGTGAAGAGAGTGATGAGAATAAGTGAGCTTGGGAAGGAGACTTGTGTGAGGAAGTACCAGGAAAGACTTAGGACAGAATTAAAAAAGGTGAGAACAAAGGAGGTAATGGGAGTGGGGGAGAATGGGATGTATTTAGGGCAGCAGTGATGGCTTGCGCAAAAGACGCTTGTGGCATGAGAAGCGTGGGAGGTGGGCAGATTAGAAAGTGTAGTGAGTGGTGGGATGAATAAGAAAGATTATTAGTGAAAGAGAAGAGAGAGGCATTTGAACGATTTTTATGGGGAAATAATTCAAATAACCGGGAGATGTATAAAAGAAAGAGGCAGGAGATCAAGAGAAAGTTGCAAGAGGTGAAAAAGAGGGTAAATGAGAGTTGAGGTGAGAGAGTATCGATACATTTTAGGGAGAATGAAAAGGTGTTTTGAAAGGAGGTAAATAAAGTGCGTATGGAAAGGGAACAACTGGGAAATTCAGTAAAGTGGGCTAATGGGGAGGTGATAATAAGTACTGGTGATGTGAAAAGGAGATGGACTGAATATTTTGAATGTTTGTTAAATGTGTTTGATGATAGAGTGGCAGATATAGGGTGTTTCGGTCGAGGTGGTGTGAAAAAGATAGGCTTAGGGAAAATGATTTGGTAAACAGAAAAGAGGTAGTAAAAGCTTTGCTGAAGATGAAAGCCGGCAAGGCAGCGAGTTTGCATGGTATTGCAGTGGAATCTATTAAAAAAAGGGGTGACTGTATTGTTGACTGGTTGGTAAGGTTATTTAATGTATGTATGATTCATGCTGGGGTGCCTGAGGATTGGCGGAATGCTTGCATAGTGCCACTGTACAAAGGCAAAGGGGATAAAGGTGAGTGCTCAGATTACAGAGGTATAAGTTTGTTGAGTATTCCTGGGAAAATATATGGGGGGATATTGATTGAGAAGGTGAAGGCATATACAGAGCATCAGACTGGTGAAGAGCAGTGTGGTTTCAGAAGTGGTAGAGGATGTGTGGAACAAGTGTTTGCTTTGAAGAATGTGTATGAGAAATACTTAGAAAAGCAAATGGATTTGTATGTAGCATTTATGGATCTGGAGAAGGCATATGATAGAGTTGATAGAGATGCTCTGTGGAAGGTATTAAGAATATATAGTGTGGGAGGCAAATTGTTAGAAGCAGTGAAAAGTTTTTATCGAGGATGTAAGGCGTGGGTACGTGGAGGAAGAGAGGAAAGTGATTGGTTCTCAGTGAATGTAGGTTTGCGGCATGGGTGTATGATGTCTACATGGTTGTTTATTTTGTTTATGGAAGGCGTTGTTAGGGAGATAAATGCAAGAGTTTTGGAAAGAGGGGTAAGTATGCAGTCTGTTATGGATGAGAGAGATTGGGAAGTGAGTCAGTTGTTGTTTGCTAATGATACAGCGCTGGTGGCTGATTCATGTGAGAAACTGTAGAGGTTGGTAACTGAGTTTGGTAAAGTGAGTGAAAGAAGAAAGCTGAGCGTAAATGTGAATAAGGGCAAGGTGATTAGATACAGTACGGTTGAGGGTCAAGTGAATTGGGAGGTAAGTTTGAATGGAGAATAGCTGGAGGAAGTGAAGTGTTTTAGATATCTGGGAGTGGATTTGGCAGCGGATGGAAACTTGGAAGCGGAAGTGAATCATAGGGTGGGGGAGGGGGCGAAACTTCTGGGAGCGTTGAAAAATGTGTGGAAATCGAGAACATTATCCTGGAAAGCCAAAATTGGTATGTTTGAAGGAATTGTGGCTCCAACAATGTTATATGGATGCGAGGCGTGGGCTATAGATAGAGTTGTGCGGAGAAGAGTGGATGTGCTGGAAATGAGATGTTTGAGAACAATATGTGGTGTGAAGTGGCTTGATCGAGTAAGTAATAATAGGGTAAGAGAGATATGTGGTAATAGAAAGAGTGTAGTTTAGAGAGCAAAAGGGTGTTTTGAAATGGTTTAGTCTCATAGAAAGAATGAGTGAGGATAGATTGACCAAGAGGATATATGTGTCAGAGGTGGAGGGAACGAGAAGTGGGAGACCAAATTGGAGGTGGAAAGATGGAGTGAAAAAGATTTTAAGTGATCGGGGCCTGAACATGCAGGAGGGTGAAAGGCGTGCAAGGAATACAGTGAATTGTAACGATGTGGCATACCGGGGTCGACGTGCTGTCAATGGATCAGATTGGGGAAGAGCAGTGTGGTTTCAGAAGTGGTAGAGGATGTGTGGATCAGGTGTTTGCTTTGAAGAATGTATGTGAGAAATACTTAGAAAAGCAAATGGATTTGTATATATATATATATATATATATATATATATATATATATATATATATATATATATATATATATATATATATATATATATATATATATATTTTTTTTTTTTTTTTTTTTTCTTCTTTTTCCTTTCAAACTATCCGCCATTTCCCGCGTTAGCGAGGTAACGTTAAGAACAGAGGATTGGGCCTCTGATGGAATATCCTCACCTGGCCCCCTTCTGTGTTCATTCTTTTGGAAAATTAAAAAAAAAAAGAAAAAAAAAAAGCGAGAGGGGAGGATTTCCAGCCCCCCGCTCCCTCCCCTTTTACTCGCCTTCTACGACACGCAGGGAATAAGTGGGAAGTATTCTTTCTCCCCTATCCCAGGGGATAATATATATATATATATATATATATATATATATATATATATATATATATATATATATATATATATATATATATATACATCCCTGGGGATAGGGGAGAAAGAATACTTCCCTCGCATTCCTCACGTGTCGTAGAAGGTGACTAAAAGGGACTGGAGCGGGGGGCCAGAAACCCTCCCTTCCTTGTATGTTAACTTTCTAAAAGGGGAAACCAAAGAAGGCGTCACGTGGGGAGTGCTCATCCTCCTCGAAGGCTCAGATTGGGGTGTCTAAATGTGTGTGGATGTAACCAAGATGAGAAAAAGGGAGAGATAGATAGTATGTTTGAGGAAAGGAGCCTGGATGCTTTGGCTTTGAGTGAAACGAAGCTCAAGGGTAAAGGGGAAGAGTGGTTTGGGAATGTCTTGGGAGTAAACATCAGGGGTTAGTGAGAAGGCAAGAACAATGGAAGGAGTAGCAAAACTCCTGAAACAGGAGTTGTGGGAGTATGTGATAGAGTGTAAGAACGTAAATTCTAGATTGATATGGGTAAAACTGAAAGTTGATGGAGAGAGATGGGTGATTGTTGGTGCTTATGCACCTGGTCATGAGAAGAAAGATCATGAGAGGCAAGTGTTTTGGGAGCAGCTGAATGAATGTGTTAGTGGTTTTGATGCACAAGACCGGATTATAGTGATGGGTGATGTAATGTGGCAGTTGAGGGAATAGTTGGTATACATAGGGTGTTCTCTGTTGTAAATGGAGATGGTGAAGCGCTTGTAGATTTATTTGCTGAAAAAGGACTGGTTCAAAAAACGAGATATACATAGTTATACGTATGTAAGTAGGAGAGATGGCAAGAGAGCGTTATTAGATTACTTGTTAATTAAGAGGCGCGCGAAAGAAAGACTTTTGGATGTTAATGTGAGGAAGTACCAGGAAAAGACTGAGTGCAGAATGGAAAAAGGTTAGAACAAAGGAGGTAAGGGGAGTGGGGGAGGAATGGGATGTATTTAGGGAAGCAGCGATGGCTTGCGCTAAAGATGATTGTGGCATGAGAAGCGTGGGAGGTGGGTTCATTAGAAAGGGTAGTGAGTGGTGGGATGAAGAAGTAAGATTATTAATGAAAGAGAATAGAGGGGCATTTGGACGATTTTTGCTGGGAAAAATGCAAATGAGTGGGAGATGTATAAATGAAAGAGGCAGAAGGTTTAGAGAAAGCAGGAAGAGATAAAAAAGAGGGCAAATGAGAGTTGGGGTGAGTATCATTAAATTTTAGGGAGAATAAAAAGATGTTTTGGAAGTAGGTAAATAAAGTGCGTAAGAGAAATGAGCAAATGGGAAGTTCAGAGAAGGGGGGCAAATGGGGAGTGATAACAAGTAGTGGTGATGTGAGAATGAGATGGAGTGAGTACTTTAAGGTTTGTTGAATGTGTTTGATGATGGAGTGGCAGATATAGGGTGTTTTGGTCGAGGTATTGTGCAAAGTGAGAGGGTTAGGGAAAATGATTTGGTAAGGAGAGAAGACTTAGTAAAAGCTTTGCAGAAGATGAAAGCCGGCAGGGCAAAAGGTTTGGATGGTATTGCAGTGGAATTTATTAAAAAAGGGGGTTACTGTATTGTTGACTGGTTGAAAAGGTTATCTAATGTATGTATGATTTATGGTGAGGTGCCTGAGGATTGGCGGAATGCTTGCATAGAGCCATTGTACAAAGGCAAAGGGGATAAGAGTGAGTGCTCAAATTACAAAGGTATAAGTTAGTTGAGTATTCCTAGTAAATTATATGGGAGGGTATTGATTGAGAAGGTGAAGGCATGTACAGAGCATCAGATTGGTGAAGAGCAGTGTGGTTTCAGAAGTAGTAGAGGATGTGTGGATCAGGTGTTTGCTTTGAAGAATGTATGTGAGAAATACTTAGAAAAGTAAATGGATTTGTATGTAGCAATTATGGATCTGGAGAAGGTTTATGATAGAGTTGATAGAGATGCTCTGTGGAAGGTATTAAGTGTAGGAGGCAAGTTGTTAGAAGCAGTGAAAAGTTTGTATCGAGGATATAAGGCATGTGTACGTGTAGGAAGAGAGGAAAGTGATTGGTTCTCAGTGAATGTAGGTTTGCGGTAGGGGTGTGTGATGTCCCCATGGTTGTTTAATCTGTTTATGGATGGGGTTTTTAGGGAGGTGAATGCAAAACTTTTGGAAAGAGTGGCAAGTATGTAGTCTGTTGTGAATGATAGAGCTTGGGAAGTGAGTCAGTTGTTGTTCGCTGATGATATAGCCCTGTTGGCTGATTCATGTGAGAAACTGCAGAAGCTGGTGACTGAGTTTGTTAAAGTGTGTGAAAGAAGAAAGTTAAGAGTAAATGTGAATAAGAGCAAGGTTATTAGGTACAGTAGGGTTGAGGGTCAAGTCAACTGGGAAGTAAGTTTGAATGGAGAAAAACTGGAGGAAGTAAAGTGTTTTAGATATCTGGGAGTTTATATATACATATATACACATGTATATACTTCATACTGTCTGCTGTTGCTCATTCCCGTCGCCACCCCGCCACATATGACATAACAACTCCCTCCTCCCGCATATCGCGAGGTAGCGCTAGGAAATGACAACAAAGGCCATATTCCTTCCCACATAGTCTCTAGCTGTCATGTATAATGCATCGAAACCACAGCTCCCTTTCCACACCAAGCCCCACAGAACTCTCCATGGTTTACCTTAGACGCTTCATATGCCCTCGTTCAATCCACTGACAGCACGTCGACCCTGGTATACCACATCGTTCCAATTCACTCAGTTCCTTCCACGCCTTTCACCCTCCTGCATGTTTAGGCCACGATCACTCAGAATCTTTTTAACTCCATCTTTCCACCTCCAATTTGGTCTCCCACCTCCCCTCGTTCCCTCCACCTCTGGCACATATATCCTCTTTGTCAATCTTTCCTCACTCATTCTCTCCATGTGATGAAACCATTTTAAAACACCCTCTTCTGATCTCACAACCACAATCATTATATTACTACACCTCTCTCTTACCCTTTCATTTCTTACTCGATTAAACCACCTCACACCACACACTGTCCTCAAACATCTCATTTCCAGCACATCCACCCTCCTCCACACAACTCTATCTATAGCCTACGCCTCGCAACCATATAACATTGTTGGAAGCACTGTTCCTTCAAATATGCCCATTTTTGCTTTCCAAGATAACGTTTTCGACTTACACACATTCTCCAACGCTCACAGGACTTTTGCCCCGTCCCACACCCCATGATTCGCTTCCGCTTCCATGGTTCCATCCGCTTCCACATCCACTCCCAGATATCTAAAACACTTCACTTCCAGTTATTCTCCATTCAAACTTAACTCCCAGTTGACTTGTCCCTAAACCCTACTGTACCTTGCTCTTTTAACATCTAATCTCAGCTTTCATCTTTCACAAGCTTTACCAAACTCATTCACCAGCTTCTGCAGTTTGTCACCCGAATCAGCCACCAGTGTTGTATCATCAGCGAACTACAACCTACTCACTTCTCAGGCTCTCTCATCCCGCAACAGACTGCATACTTGCCTCTATTTCCAAAACTCTTGCATTCACCTCCTTAACAACCCCATCCATGAATGAATTAAATAATCATGGAGACATCACGCACCCCCCCCCCCCCCCCGGAAAACAACATTCATTGAGAACCAATTACTTTCCCTTCTTCCTACACGTACATATGCCTTACATCCTCGATAAAAAATTTTTCTGCTTCTATCAAGTTGTCTTCCACAACATATATTCTTAATACGTTCCACAGAGCATCTCTATCAACTCTATCATACGCCTTCTCCAGATCCATAAATGCTACATACAAATCCATTTACTTTTCTAATTATTTCTCACATACATTTTACAAAGCAAACACCTGATCCACACATCCTCTACCACTTCTGAAACCACACTGCTTTTCCCCAATCTGATGCTTTGTACATGCCTTCACCCTCTCAATCAATACCCTCACATATAATTTACCAGGAATACTCAACAAAGCTATACCTTTGTAATTTGAGCACTCACTTATATCTACTTTGCCTATGCACAATGTCACTATGCAAGCATTCCGCCAATCCTCAGGCACCTCACCATGAGTCACACATTCATTAGATAATCTTACAAAACAGGCAACAATACAGTTACCCCATTTCTTTAATAAATTCCTCTGCAATACCGTCCAAACCCACTGCCTTGCCGGCTTTCATCTTCCTTAAAGCTTTCACTACCTCTTCTTTGTTTATCAAATCATTCTCCCTAGCCGTGTCACTTTACACACCACCTCGACCAAAACACCCTCTATCTGCCAATCTATCATCAAACACATTTAACAAACAAATATATATATATATATATATATATATATATATATATATATATATATATATATATATATATATATATATATATATATATATATATATATATATATATATATATATATATATATACATATATATATATATATATACATATATATATATATATATATATATATATATATATATATATATATATATATATATATATATATATATATATATATATATATATATATATATATATATATATATATATATATATATATATATATATATATATATATATATGTATATATATATATATATATATTTTTTTTTTTTCATACTATCCGCCATTTCCCGCGACAGCGAGGTAGCGTTAAGAACAGAGGACTGGGCCTTTAAGGAAATATCCTCACCTGGCCCTCTTCTCTGTTCCTTCTTTTGGAAAATTAAAAAAAAGAAAAAAAAAAAAAAATATATATATATATATATATATATATATATATATATATATATATATATATATATATATATATATATATATATATATATATATTTATATTTATATATTTTTATTTTGCTTTGTCGCTGTCTCCCGCGTTAGCGAGTTAGCGCAAGGAAACAGACGAAAGAATGGCCCAACCAACCACATGCACATGCATATACATACACGTCCACACACGCAAATATACATACCTATACATCTCAACGTATACATGTAATTCACACACAGACATATACATATGTAAACGTGTACATAATTCATATTGTCTGCCTTTATTCATTCCCATCGCCACCCCGCCACATATGTAATAAGAACCCACTACCCCCTCATGTGTGTGAGGCAGTGCTAGGAAAAGACAACAAAGGCCCCATTCGTTGACACTCAGTCTCTAGCTGTCATGTAATAATGCACCGAAACCACATCTCCCTTTCCACATCCGGGTCCCACAAAATTTTCCATGGTTTACCTTAGACGCTTCACATGCCCTGGTTTAATCCATTGACAGCACGTCGGCCCCGGTACACCACATCGTTCCAATTCACTCTATTCCTTGCACGCCTTTCACCCTCTTGCATGTTCAGGCCCCGATCACTGAAAGTCTTTTTCACTCCATCTTTTCACCTCCAATTTGGTCTCCCACTTCTCGTTCCCTCCACCTCTGACACATATATCCTCTTGGTCAATCTTCCCTCACTCATTCTCTCCATGTGACCGAACAATTTCAGAACACCCTCTTCTGCTCTCTCAACCACACTCTTTTTATTACCACACATCTCTCTTTCCCTATTATTACTTACTGGATCGAACCACCTCACATCACATATTGTCCTCAAACATCTCATTTCCAGCATATCCACCCTCCTCCGCAGAAGTCTCTCCATAGCCCACGCCTCGCACCCATACAACATTGTTGGAAGCACTATTCCCTCAAACATACACATTTTTGCTTTCCAAGATAACGTTCTCCACACATTCTTCAACGCTGCCAGTACTTTCGCCACCTCCCACACCCTATGATTCACTTCCGCTTCCATGGTTCCATCCGCTGCCAAATCCACTCTCAGATATCTAAAACACTTCACTTCCTCCAGTTTTTCTCCATTCAAACTTACCTCCCAATTGACTTGACACTCAGCCCTACTGTACCTAATAACCTTGCTCTTATTCACATTTACTCTCAACTTTCTTTTCTCACACAATTTAAAAAAATCAGTCACCAGCTTCTGCTCTATCTCATGAATCAGACATCAGCGCTCTATCATCAGCGAACAACAACTGATTCACTTCCCACGCTCTCTGATCCACAACAGACTGCATACTTGCCCCTCTCTCCAAAAGTCTTGCAGTCACCTCCCTAACAACCCCATCCATAAACAAACTGAACGACCATGGAGATATAACACACCAATACCGCAAACCTACATTCACTGAGAACCAATCACTTTCCTCTCTTCCTACACGTACACATGACTTACATCCTCGATATAAGCTTTACACTGCTTCTAACAACTTGCTCCTACGTCATATAATCTTAACACTTCCACAGAGCATCTCTATCAACTATCATATTCCTACTCCAGATCCATAAATGCTACATACAAATCCATTTGTTTTTATAAGTATTTCTCACATACATTTTTCAAAGCAAACACATGATCCACACATCTTCTACCACTTCTGAAACCACACTGCTCTTCCCCAAACTGATGCTCTGTACATGCCTTCACCCTCTCAATCAATACCCTCCTATATGATTTACCAGGAATACTCAACAAACTTATACCTCTGTAATTTGAGCACTCACCTTTGTCCTCTTTGCCTTTGTACAGTGGCACTATGCAGGCATTCCGCCAATCATCAGGCACCTCACCATGAAATATCCAAACATTAAATAACCTTACCAACCAGTCAACAATACAGTCACCCCCTTTTTTAATAAATGCCACAGCAATACCATCCAACCCCGCTGCCTTGCCGGCTTTCATCTTCCGCAAAGCTTTTACTTCTTCTTCTTTGTTTACCAAATCATTTTCCCTAACCCTCTCACTTTGCACACCACCTCGACCAAAACACCGTATATTTGCCACTCTGTCATCAAAGACATTCAACAAACCTTCAAAATACTCACTCCATCTCCTTCTCACATCACCACTACTTGTTACCACCTCCCCATTTGTCCCCTTCACTGAGGTTCCCATTTGCTCCCTTGTCTTACGCACTTTATTTACCTCCTTCCGAAACATCTTTTTATTCTCCCTAAAATTTAATGATACTCTCTTACCCCAACCATCATTTGCCCTCTTTTTCACGTCTTGCTCCTTTCTCTTTCTTTTATACATCTACTCATTTGATTATTTCCCTGAAAAATCGTCCAAATGCCTCTCTCTTCTTTTTCACTAATAATCTTACTTCTTCATCCCACCATTCACTACCCTTTCTAATCTGCCCACCTCCCACGCTTCTCATGTCTCAAGCATCTTTTGCGCAAGCCATCACTGCTTCCATAAATACATCCCACTCCTCCTCCACTCCCCTTACCTCCTTTGTTCTCACCCTTTTCCATTTTGTACTCAATCTCTCCTGGTACTTCCTAACACAAGTCTCCTTCCCAAGCTCACTTACTCTCACCACTCTCTTCACCCCAATATTTTCCCCTCTTTTCTGAAAACCTCTACAAATCTTCACCTTCGCCTCCTCAAGATAATGATCAGACATCTCTCCAGTTGCACCTCTCAGCACATTAACATCCAAAAGTCTCTCTTTCGCACGCATATCAATTAACACCTAATCCAATAACGCTCTCTGGCAATCTCTCCTTCTTATATACGTATATTTATGTATATCTCGCTTTTTAAACCAGATATTCCCAATCACCAGTCCTTTTTCAGCATATAAATATACAAGCTCTTCACCATTTCCATTTACAACATTGAACACCCCATGTATACCAATTATTCCCTCAACTGCCACATTACTCACCTTTAACTTCAAGTCACCTATCACTATAACCCGGTCTCGTGCATGAAAACTACTTACACATTCATTCAGCTGCTCCTAAAGCACTTGCCTCTAATGATCTTTTTTGTCATGCCAAGGTGCATATGCAACAATAATCACCCATCTCTCTCCATCAACTTTCAGTTTTACCCATATCAGTCTACAGTTTACTTTCTTACACTCTATCACATACTCCCACCACTCCTGTTTCAGAAGTGGTGCTACTCCTTCCGTTGCTCTTGTCCTCTCACTAACCCTTACTTTACTCCCAAGACATTCCCAAGCCACTCTTCCCCCTTACCCTTGATCTTGGTTTCACTCAGAGCCAACACATCCAGGCTCCTTTCCTCAAACATACTACCTATCTCTCCTTTTTTCTCATCTTAGTTACATCCACACACATTTAGACACCCCAATCTGAGCGTTGGAGGAGGATGAGCACTTTTAGAAAGTAAATGTACAAGGAGGGGAGTTTTTCTAGCCTTCCGCTCCCATCCCCTTTAGTTGCCTTCTACGACACGTGAGGAATGCGTGGGATGTATTCTTTCTCTTTTATTCTTTCTTTTTTTTTCTTTCATACTATTCGCCATTTCCCGCTTTAGCGAGGTACTGTTAAGAACATAGGTCTGGGCCTTTGATCGAATATCCTCACGTGGCCCCATTCTCTGTTTCTTCTTTCCGAAAATAAAAAAAAAAAAAGCGAGGGAAGGGTTTCCAACCACCCATTCCCTACCCTTTTAGCCGCCTTCTACGACGCGGAGGGAATACGTAGGAAGTAGGAAGAAGGAGTCACGCGGGGGGTGCTCATCCTCCTCGAAGGCTCAGACTGGGGTGTTTAAATGTGTGTGGATGTAACCAAGATGAGAAAAAAGGAGAGATAGGTAGTATTTTTGAGGAAAGGAACCTGGATGTTTTGGCTCTGAGTAAAACGAAGCTCAAGGGTAAAGGGGGAGTGTGGCTTGGGAATGTCTTGGGAGTAAAGTCAGGGGTTAGTGAGAGGACAAGAGCAGGGGAAGAAGTAGCACTACTCCTGAAAAAGGAATGGCGGGAGTATGTGATGGAGTGTAAGAAAGTAAACTCTAGATTGATATGGGTAAAACTGAAAGTGGATGGAGAGAGATGGGTGATTATTGTTGCATATGGACGTGGGCATGAGATGAAAATTCATGAGAGGCAAGTGTTTTAGGAGCAGCTGAATGAGTGTGTTAGTAGTTTTAATGCACGAGACCGGGTTACAGTGATGGGCGATTTCAATGTAATGGTGAGTATTATGGCACTCTAGGGAATAATTGGTGTTCATGGTGTGTTCAGTGTTGTAAATGGAAATGGTGAAGAGCTTGTACATTTATGTGCTGAAAAAGGACTGGTGATTGGGAATACCTGGTATAAAAAGAGAGATATACATAAGTATACGTATGTAAGTAGGAGAGATGGGCAGAGAGCGTTATTGGATACGTGTTAATTGATAGGCGCGTGAGAGAGAGACATTTGGATGTTAATGTGCTGAGAGGTGCAACTGGTGGGATGTCTGATCATTATCTTGTGGAGGCGAAGGTGAAGATTTGTAGAGGTTCTCAGAAAAGAAGAGAAAATGTTGGTATGAAAAGAGTGGTGAGAGTAAGTGAGCTTGGGAAGGAGACTTGTGTGAGGAAGTACTAGGAAAGACTGAGTACAGAATTGAAAAAGGTGAGAACAAATGATGTAAGTGGAGTGGGGGAGGAATGGTATGTATTTAGGGAAGCAGTGCTGGCTTGCGCAAAAGATGCTTGTGGCATGAGAAGCGTGGGAGGTGGGCAGATTAGAAAGGGTATTGAGTGGTGGGATGAAGAAGTAAGATTATTAGTGAAAGAGAAATGAGAGGCATTTGGACGATTTTTGTAGGGAAATATTGCAAATGAGTGGGAGATGTATAAAAGAAAGAGGCAGGAGTTCAAGAGAAAGGTGCAAGAGGTGAAGAAGACGGCAAATGAGAGTTGGGGTGAGAGAGTATCATTAACTTTCAGGGAGAATAAAATGATGTTTTGGAAGGAGGTAAATAAAGTGTGTAAGACAAGGGAAGAAATGGGAACTTCAGTGAAGGGGGCTTATTGGGAGGTGATAACAAGTTGTGGTGATGTGAGAAGGAGATGTAGTGAGTATTTTGAAGGTTCGTTGAATGTGTTTGATGATAGAGTGGCAGATATAGGGTGTTCTGGTGGAGGTGTTGTGCAAAGTGAGAGGGTTAGGGAGAATGATTTGTTAAACAGAGAAGAGGTAGTAAAAGCTTTGCGGAAGATGAAAGCCGGAGAGTCAGTGGGTTTGGATGGTATTGCAGTGGAATTTATCAAAAAGATGGGGTGACTGTAATGTTGTCATACATGTTTATAAACATAATGCTACATTCGCTATATTTTTCAGTCACCAGGGGGAGTTATATAAAGTTATTAAATGAAGTGAAAATTTGGGGGCAGGGGGGACAATCGAATGACTATGTTTACATTTATCCGAAATACGTGGAAGAGAAAGCAACAAAAATGATCAGTAAAAAAGAGCAAGAGAACCAGGAGACTGGTGTAATGACGTACGGGTAGCAGAGGACAATATGCGAAGTTCACCCAGCGGAGATTTGTGTAAAGCAAACACCAGGGATAATGTGGCTGGTTTCATCGCATACGGTTGTGTAAACCCAAGTCCATTAACAATAGTCCACTTGCCCCCAGCACGTAGCGGGCGTGCAGGCTCCTCACGCTCTCACTCTCTTCCTAGTCCTCCTCCTCCTCCTCCTCCTCCTCCTCCTCCTCCTCCTCCTCCTCCTCCTATCAAGCTGTCTCCACAGCTACTTTATTCATTACTGTCATTATCTTTTTCCTTTCCGTTTCGTTCTATTTTCAAGTACACATCTTTATTTCCTTTTGTTTCTTGCTTTCTGTGGTCGACATATCCTTCTAAGTTATCTTCTCTTTACATCATGTCGTTCTAAACTGGGAGAATATTTTCTTCAGCAGAGGGATCAAGTACTGTAATAAACTGCCATTATATATTGTTAGAATTAGGAATGTTAGTACATTATAAATGCAGATCTAAAAGTACCCTTTGATTGTATCGGTAATCACTAAACAGGAAATGTACCCTTCTTGGCCCGGCTGTTCGTGGACGTGACGCAACACACCTATCTTAACATTTCTTCCCTCTGCTAAGGAACTGCTAAAGTTCTTCCAAAGAGTATCCGTAAGCTGCAATTACATTAGATTTTGCCTTCCATTCCCCCCCATATCACATGGTGATATGTTATCTCTGTGCTTTATTGTGTCCTTTAATGGTTGCTCTTCTATCAGATGACATCTCTCTCTCTCTCTCTCTCTCTCTCTCTCTCTCCTCTCTCTCTCTCTCTCTCTCTCTCTCTCTCTCTCTCTCTCTCTCTCTCTCTCTCTCTCTCTCTCTCTCTCTCTCTCTCTCTCTCTCTCTCTCTCTCTCTCTCTCTCTCTCTCTCTCTCTCTCTCTCTCTCTCTCTCTCTCTCTCTCTCTCTCTCTCTCTCTCTCTCTCTCTCTCTCTCGTCTTAATAATCCTCTTTCAACTCCTGGGCAAGTATCCCACTTTCCACAGCATTACACTGTCTGCCTTTATTCATTCCCATCGCCACCTCGCCACACAGGGAATAACATCCCCCTCCCCCCTCATGTGTGCGAGGTAGCGCTAGGAAAAGACAACAAAGACCCCATACGTTCACACTCAGTCTCCAGTTGTCATGCAATAATGCACGAAAAGACAGTTCCCTCTCCGTATCCAGGCCCCACACAACTTTCCATGGTTTACCCCAGACGCTTCACATGCCCTGATTCAATCCATTGACAGCACGTCGACCCCGGTATACAACATCGATCCAATTCACTCTATTCCTTGCTTGCGTTTCACTCTCCTACATGTTCAGGCCCCGATCACTCAAAATCTTTTTCACTCCATCTTTCCACCTCCAATCTGGTCTCCCTCTTCTCCTCGTTCCCTCACCTAGGACATATATATCCTCCTGTTCAATCTTTCCTCACTCATTCTCTCCATGGGCCCAAACCATTTCAAAACACCCTCTTCTGCGCTCTCAACCACGCTCTTTTTATTTCCACACATCTCTCTTACCCTTACATTACTTACTCGATCAATCCAACTCACACCACACATTGTCTTCAAACATCTCATTTCCAGCACATCCACAATCCTGCGCACAACTCTATCCATAGCTCCACGCCTCGCAACCATACAACATTGTTGGAACCACTATTCCTTCAAACACACCCATTTTTGCTTTCGAAGATAATGTTCTCGACTTCCACACATTCGTCAAGGCTCCCAGGATTTTCGCCCTCTCCCCCACCTTATGATTCACTTCCGCTTCCATGGTTCCATCCGCTGCCAGATCTACTCCCAGATATCTAAAACACTTTACTTCCTCCAGTTTTTCTCCATTCAAACTTACCTCCCAACGGACTTGACACTCAACCCTACTGTACCTAATAACCTTGCTCTTATTCACATTTACTCTTAACTTTCTTCTTTCACACACTTTACCAAACTCAGTCACCAGCTTCTGCAGTTTCTCACATGAATCAGCCACCAGCGCTGTAACGTCAGCGAACAACAACTGACTCACTTCCCAAGCTCTCTCATCCCCAACAGACTGCATACTTGCCCCCCTTTCTAAAAGTCTTGCATTCACCTCCCTAACAACCCCCTCCATAATCAAATTAAACAACCTTGGAGACATCACACACCCCTGCCGCAAACCTCCATTCACTGAGAACCAATCACTTTCCTCTCTTCCTACATGTACACATCCCTAACATCCTCGATAAAAACTTTTCTATGCTTATAACAACTCGCCTCCCGCACCATATAGTCTTAATAACTTCCACAGAGCATCTCTATCAACTCTACCATATACCTTCTCCAGATCCATAAATGCTATATACAAATCCATTTGCTTTTCTAAGTATTTCTCAAATACATTTTTCAAAGCAAACACCTGATCAACACATCCTCTACCACTTCTGAAACCACACTGCTCTTCCCCAATCTAATGCTCTGTACATGCCTTCACCTTCTCATTCAATAGCCTCCCATATGATTTACCAGGAAAACTCAAAAAACCTATACCTCTGTAATTTGAGCACTCAATCTTATTCCCTTTGCCTTTGTACAATGGCACTATGCAAGCATTCCGCCAATCTTCAGGTACCTCACCATGAATCATACATACATTAAATAACCTTACCAACCAGTCAACAATACAGTCACCCTCTTTTTTAATAAATTCCACTGCAATACCATGCAAACCTGCTCCCTTGCCGGCTTTCATCTTCCGCAAAACTTTTACTACCTCTTCCCTGTTTACCAAATCATTTTCCCTAACCCTCTCACTTTGCACAACACCCCAACCAAAACACACTATATCTGCCACTCTATCTTCAAACAAATTCAACAAACCTTCAAAATACTCACTCCATCTCCTTCTCACATCACCACTACTTGTTATCACCTCCCCATTTGCCCCCTTCACTGAAGTTCCCATTTGCCCCCTTGTCTTACGCACTTTATTTACCTCCTTCCAGAGCATCTTTTTATTCTCCCTAAAATTTAATGATACTCTCTCACCACAACTCTCATTTGAATTCTTTTTCACCTCTTCCACCTTTCTCTTGACCTGTCTCTATCTTTTATACATCTCCCATTCATTTGCATTTTTTCCATGCAAAAATCTTCCAGATGCCTCTCTCTTCTCTTTCACTAATAATCTTACTTCTTCATCCCACCACTCACTACCCTTTCTAATTAACCCACCTCCCACGCTTTTCATGCCACAAGCTTCTTTTGCGCAAGCCATCACTGCTTCCCTAAATACATCCCATTTCTCCCCCACTCCCCTTACTTCCTTTGTTCTCACCTTTTTCCATTCTGTACTCAGTCTCTTCTGGTACTTCCTCACACAAGTCTCCTTCCCAAGCTCACTTCCTCTCACCACCCTCTTCACCCCAACATTCACTCTTCTTCTCTGAAAGCCCATACAAATCTTCA
>NC_092227.1:34550029-34601431 GCF_036320965.1 Panulirus ornatus | reverse complement strand
GATTACGTGTCAATTGATAGGCTCGTGAAAGAGAGACTTTTGGATGTTAATTTGCTGAGGATTGCAACTGCATTGATGTCTGATCATTATCTTGTGGAGGTGGAGGTGAGGATTTTTAGAGATTTTCAGAAAAGAAGAGAAAATATTGTTGTGAAGAGAGTTTTGAGAGTAAGTGAGCTTCGGAAGGATACTTGTTTTGAGGAAGTACCACGAGAGACTGAGCGCAGAATGGAAAAAGGTGAGAGTAAAGGACGGTAGGGAGTTGGGAGGAATGTGATGTATTTAGGGAAGCAGTGATGGTTTGGGTAAAAGATGCCTGTGGCATGAGAAGCGTGGAAGGTGGGTAGATTAGAAAGGGTAGTAAGTTTTGGGATGAAAAAGCAAGATTATCAGTGAAAGACAAAAGAGAGGCATTTGGAGGATTTTTGTAGGGAAATATTGCAAACGACTGGGAGATGTATAAAAGAAAGAGGCAGGAGGTTAAGAGAAAGGTGCAAGAAGTGAAAAAAGAGGGCAAATGAGACTTGGGGTGAGAGAGTATCACTGAATTTTAGGGAGAATAAAAAGATGTTTTGGAAGGAGGAAAATAAAGTGCGTAAGACAAGAGAACAAATGGGACCATCGGTGAAGCGGGCTAATGGGGAGGTAATAACAAGTAGTAGTGATGTGAGAAGGAGATGGAGTAAGTATTTTGATGGTATGTTGAATGTGTTTGATGATAGAGTGGCAGATATAGGGTGTTTTGGTCGGGGTGATGAGCAAAGTGAGAGGGTTAGGGAGAATGATTTGGTAAACAGAGAAGAGGTAGTAAAAGCTTTGCAGAAGATGAAAGCCGACAAGGCAGCTGGTTGGAATGGTACCGCAGTCGAATTTATTAAAAAAGAGGTGACTGTGTTGTGGATTTGTTGGTAAGGATATTTGATGTATGTATAATTCATGGAGAGGTGCCTGGTGATTGGCAGAATGCATGCAGAGTGCCATTGTACATAGGCAAAGGCGATAATGGTGAGTGCTCAAATTACAGAGGTATAAGTTTGTTGAGTATTCCTGGGAAACTATATGGAAGGGCATTGATTGAAAGGGTGAAAGCATGTACAGAGGATTATATTGGGGAAGAGCTGTATTGTTTCAGAAGTGGTAGACGATGTGTGGATCAGGTGTTTGCTTTGAAGAATGCATGTGAAAAATACTTATAAAGCAAATGGATTTGTATGTAGTATTTATGCATCTGGAGAATGCATATGATAGAGTTGATAGAGATGCTCTATGGAAGGTATTAAGAATGCATGGTGTGGACGGCAGGTTGTTCAAAGCAGTGAAAAGTTTTTATCGAGGATATAAGGCATGTGTGCGAGTAGGAAGAGAGGAAAGTGATTGTTTATGAGTGAATGTCGGTTTGCGGTCGGTGTGTGTGATGTCTCCATGGTAGTTTAATTTTTGTATGGATGGGGTTGTTAGGGAAGTGAATGCAAGAGTTTTTGGAGAAAGGGGCAAGCATTCAGTCTGTTGGGGATGAGAGGGCTTAAGTAGTGAGTTAGTTGTTGTTCGCTGACGATACAGTGCTGGTGGCTGATTCGTGTGAGAAACTGCAGAAGCTGATGACTGAGTTTGGTAAAGCGTGTGAAAGAAGAAAGCTGAGAGTAAATATGAATAAGAGCAAGGCTATTTGGTACAGTAGGGTTGATGGACAAGTCAAGTGGGAGGTAAGTTTGAATGAAGAAAAGATACAGGAAGTGAAGTGCTTTAGATATCTTGGAGTGGATTTCGCAGTGGATGGAATCATGGAAGCGGAAGTGAGTCACAGGGTGGGGGAAGGGGCGAAAGTTTTGGGAGCGTCGAAAGAATGTGTGGAAGGCGATGACATTATCCTGGAAAGCAAAAATGGGTATGTTTGAGGGAATAGTGGTTCCAACAATGTTATATGGTTGCGAGGCGTAGGCTATAGATAGAGTTGTGCGGAGGAGGGTGGATGTGTTGGAACAGATGTTTGAGGACAATATGTGGTATGAGTCTGTTTGATTGAGTAAGTAATGAAAGGGTGAGAGAGATGTGTGGTAATAAAAAGAGTGTGGTTGAGAGAGCAGAAGAGGGTGTTTTGAAAAGGTTTGGTCACATGGAGAGAATGAGTGAGGAAAGATTGACCAGGAGGATATATGTGTCAGAGGTGGAGGGAACGAGGAGTGGGAGACCAAAATGGAGGTGGAAAGGTTAAGCGAAAAAGTTTTTGAGCGATCGGGGCCTGAACATGCAGGATGGTGAAAGGCGTGCAAGGAATAGAGTGAATAGGAACGCTGTGGTATATAGGGGTCGACGTGATGTCAATGGATTGAACTAGGGCATGTGAAACGTCTGGGGTAAACCATGGAAAGTTTTGCGGAGCCTGAATGTGGAAAGGGAGCTGTGGTTTAGGTGTATTATACATGACAGGTCCTGACTGAGTGTGAACGAATGGGGCTTTTGTTTTGTTTTTTTTTCCAAGCGCTAATTCGCGCGCATGCGCGGGGAGGGGGCTGTCATTTCATGTGTGGCGGGGAGGCGAGGGGAATGAATAAAGGCAGCAAGTATGAATTGTGTACATGTGTATATATGTATACAAAGTATAATGAATAAATATATATATATATATATATATATATATATATATATATATATATATATATATATATATATATATATATATATATATATATATATATATATATGTATATATATATATATATATATATATACATGTATATATATATATATATATATATATATATATATATATATATATATATATATATATATATATATATATATATATATATATATATATATACATATATATATATATATATATATATATATATATATATATATATATATATATATATATATATATATATATATATATATATATATATATATATATATATATATATATATATATATATATATATATATATATATATATATATATCCTGGCTGATGGAGCTTTGTATGTTTTATGAAGGTGCGCGTTCATATACACTTTATTCGTATTCATATAACTCCGCGTTGTACAGTCAGGTTCAGTAAAACGCTCTCAGCTGGCTATGTGTTCTGTTCGGAAACAACCGATAGACCCCGTTGCTCACCATAGTGAGACGAAGGGTATTCGAGTACTTAGTATTTCGAATAGTTGTTTCCTACTATACAGTCCCTTAGCCTAGCGGTTAGCATACCTGCCTCTTGCACAAGGGGTCCCAGGTTCGATCCTGGCTGATGGAGCTTTGTATGTTCTATGAAGGTGCGCGTTCATATACACTTTATTCGTATTCATATAACTCCGCGTTGTACAGTCAGGTTCGGTAAAACGCTCTCAGCTGGCTATGTGTTCTGTTCGGAAACAACCGATAGACCCCGTTGCTCACCATAGTGAGACAAAGGGTATTCGAGTACTAAGTATTTCGAATAGTTGTTTCCTACTATATAGTCCCTTAGCCTAGCGGTTAGCATGCCTACCTCTTGTACAAGGGGTCCCAGGTTCGATCCTGGCTGTTGGAGCTTTGAATGTTCTATGAAGGCGCGCGTTCATATACACTTTATTCGTATATATATATATATATATATATATATATATATATATATATATATATATATATATATATATATATACATATATATATATATATATATATATATATATATATATATATATATATATATATTTTTTTTTTTTTTTTGCTTTGTCGCTGTCTCCCGCGTTTGCGAGGTAGCGCAAGGAAACAGACGAAAGAGATGACCAAACCCACCCCCATACACATGTATATACATACGTCCACACACGCAAATACACATACCTACACAGCTTTCCATGGTTTACCCCAGACGCTTCACATGCCTTGATTCAATCCACTGACAGCACGTCAACCCCGGTATACCACATCGCTCCAATTCGCTCTATTCCTAGCCCTCCTTTCACCCTCCTGCATGTTCAGGCCCCGATCACACAAAATCTTTTTCACTCCATCTTTCCACCTCCAATTTGGTCTTCCTCTTCTCCTCGTTCCCTCCACCTCCGACATATATATCCTCTTGGTCAATCTTTCCTCACTCATTCTCTCCATGTGCCCAAACCATTTCAAAACAACCTCTTCTGCTCTCTCCACCACGCTCTTTTTATTTCCACACATCTCTCTTACCCTTACGTTACTTACTCGATCAAACCACCTCATACCACACATTGTCCTCAAACATCTCATTTCCAGCACATCCATCCTCCTGCGCACAACTCTATCCATAGCCCACGCCTCGCAACCATACAACATTGTTGGAACCACTATTCCTTCAAACATACCCATTTTTGCTTTCCGAGATAATGTTCTCGACTTCCACACATTCTTCAAGGCTCCCAGAATTTTCGCCCCCTCCCCCACCCTATGATCCACTTCCGCTTCCATGGTTCCATCCGCTGCCAGATCCACTCCCAGATATCTAAAACACTTCACTTCCTCCAGTTTTTCTCCATTCAAACTCACCTCCCAATTGACTTGACCCTCAACCCTACTGTACCTAATAACCTTGCTCTTATTCAAATTTACTCTTAACTTTCTTCTTTCACACACTTTACCAAACTCAGTCACCAGCTTCTGCAGTTTCTCACATGAATCAGCCACGAGCACTGTATCATCAACGAACAACAACTGACTCACTTCCCAAGCTCTCTCATCCCCAACAGACTTCATACTTGCCCCTCTTTCCAAAACTCTTGCATTCACCTCCCTAACAACCCCAACCATAAACAAATTAAACAAGCATGGAGACATCACACACCCCTGCCGCAAACCTACATTCACTGAGAACCAATCACTTTCCTCTCTTCCTACACGTACACATGCCTTACATCCTCGATAAAAACTTTTCACAGCTTCTAACAACTTGCCTCCCACACCATATATTCTTAATACCTTCCACAGAGCATCTCTATCAACTCTATCATATGCCTTCTCCAGATCCATAAATGCTACATACAAATCCATTTGCTTTTCTAAGTATATACATGTATATATATATATATATATATACATGAGAAGGGGGCCAGGTGAGGATTTTCCCTCTAAGGCCCAGTCCTCTGTTCTTAATGCTACCTCGCAAATGCGGGAAATGGCGAATCGTATGAAAAAAAAAAAAAAAAAAATATATATATATATATATATATATATATATATATATATATATATATATATATATATATATATTCATATATATTCATATATATATATATATATATGTGTGTGTGTGTGTGTGTGTGTGTGTGTGTGAGAGAGCGGATTTTTCTATCTCCGTCTCGTGTTTTGGCGCTACTTCGCTGACACGGAAAACAGCGATTAAGCTTGAGAGAGAGAGAGAGAGAGAGAGAGAGAGAGAGAGAGAGAGAGGGGGGGAGGGCTCACCTTTCTGAACCTGGGTGAGGTGTCCTTGTCAACCGCCTGGATGGTGGTGATGAGGGTGCTGTCCGTATTCTCCAGGACTGCGCCGTCGAAGGGTTGCAGGAGTGGGGCGTTGTCGTTCACGTCCAGGATGTTCACTACCACTTGCTTCTCCAGTCGCGCGTTGCGGTCGTTCTGTAGGAGGAAGTGACGCCGCAGAAGGTCATATCAAGTTACTCTTGTTATCTCACAGAGGATGTAAATATAGCTAAAGCTTATTGGAATTTTGTTGATGTGACTGTGACGTTATATATAATCTAGTATATGACAATAATGTCAAGAATGTGTTTGGAAATGATTATGACAGTGTAACCACACTTTTCTGTGTGACCCTGCTGCCAGTAAGAGGAAGAGATTAGGTGGTAGTGTACTGAACCCTTCTGTACCCCAGCTAACTCAAGAAATATCCCGTCCCCAACCCTTGGAGCTACGCCTTAGGCAGCAGCCTTTTGACAACAGCTGCCCAGGGTGGTACTACCGTCCTGACTTAGTGGTATCAGGTATATCAGGTGGATCAGGTATATCAGGCTTGGAAAAACTCTCCTTTCGCTGATTCCTATTTAGCATTTACTTTTGCCCATAATCATTGAAAATACTTTATCCTTAAGGGAAAGCGTTCCTTTATTCAGTGTCATCCACTAATGGGTCGTTCTGGTCTATAGCTAAGATCATCGCTAACAGCTGCTGTCGCTCCACCTTTCCTTCATTATTGCGTTCTGATGGTACTATATCTGTCTCTCCTGTAGAGGAAGCAACTCTATCTCGTTCCCGTTTCTCCTTTAACTCCATCCTTGATGACTCTAATAGTCCCTCACCCCATGATGCCCTCTTGTTAATCCCGTGCTTCAACCCGCAATCTCTTTTCGAACATTTCGGAAAGTGGTTCTCTCTCTGGACGCAAGGAAGGCTATTGGGCCTAATGGCAACCATCCCCATGTACTTAAAGAGTGCACATTTGAAGTTGCGCTTGTGCCTGCTCGTCTGTTCCGTTTCTCTTTAGAACCCATAGCTTTTCCCTCTTCTTGAAGGCATGCGTGTTGCATTACAACCTTAAGAAGGGTGGACTGTTCTAGCACCTCAAACTATCGTTCTGTTGCCTTGACTTTACCATTCCAAAATCTTTGAATCCCACCTCAGCTTCCATAGCCTCAGACATCTTGATATTAATTCCTATCTTACCAACGTCTGGTCATCATCCCTGAAAGATTTTTGGTAAAGCCTATGTCGCCCTTAACACATCCAAAGCTTTTGACAGGGTGTGGCATCAAGGTCTCATCTCAGAGCTTTCAACTTTTTTCTTGGCTCTCTCACTTTGCTCCCTCATATCTCTGGCCGATCTATCTCCATGGTTATTGAGGGATTATTCCCGCTCTTTCCATTGACAGTGGCGTCCCTCAAGGATCTGCCCTGTCTCCTACTCCTCTTTTTTCCGTTTTATCTACGATTTCTGCTCCTCCACAAATAATCCAATGCACTCATACACTTACGTTTCATTCATCCACATCCATCAATTCTACTCCTTATTCTCTCTCTGATTCTGCATCTCGTCTCGACATAACTTTAATAAACTCGGGCAGGACATTTTAATGGGGTAGACGAAATCTGATTAGGTTTGATGCCTCTAAGACCCAGTTTCCGCCCATTTCTCAATCAAACATTCCTTACAACTTTTACTTTTTCATCAACGGTTCAGCAATTCCATTCCCGAACTAAATGAACATATATACACGTCATTATTCAAACATCAACTCTATCTTGAAAACCCCACATTTGAGAAATAATCAAGTTTGCCTCTAAAAAACCGGAAATCCTGTTTAGGTGTCGAACATTCATTTCTTCCAAAACAGTTGCACCGTTTATACAAAGGAGAACCGCTCTTATATGGGGCACTGCTCCCATATCTAGACTGGTTCTAGCTCTGCATGCTTACTTGACAGAGTTCAATCAAAAGTGGCCTGACTTATCATCCTTCCAAGGCTAACTTTCAAACGTGACCCATTGCTGTACACCGCATTGTGACTAATTTTCCCTCTTCTATAGGTATTACTTCGGTGTTTGCTCCCAAGAGCTGGTCGTTTGTGTGCCCCCACAACTAGTTACAGCACGAAATCCTCGACAAGCTGCTGCGTCACATGATCCCCGTGTGGCCTTTGACGACTCAAGGGTTAGCCTTTTTGATAAATGTTTCTTTCCTTGTACTCAAAACTTTGGAACGCTACCCTCTGATGTCTTTTCCAAGAGCAATGTGACCTGGCACATTCTGAAAGACAGGTTTTTCACCTCCTTCAAAACTCATAAATGATTTCCTTTCTTTCTTCTGTTCACCTTTCATTAACCTCACTGCAGACCTGCCTTGAAGTGAGCTTTTGTCCTTGACAGGAACCTCCAAAGTAACAAAGAAAAAAAAATTGTGGTTACCTCAGTAACACAACGGACAGTTATGTCTGTGCAACACTCAAATATCATACCAAACTGTACACATGACCTTAGATACAACGAGCAACTACATTTATGATTTCATGGTGCCATAAAAGACTACATGATCCTAGATGTGAGTCACAGGGTGGGGGAGGGGGCGAAAGTTCTGGGAGCGTTGAAAAATGTGTGGAAGGCGACAACATTATCTCGGAGAGCAAAAATGGGTATGTTTGAAGTGGTTCCAAAAATGTTATATGGTTATGAGGCTTAGGCTATGGATAGGGTTGTTCGGAGGAGGGTGGATGAGTTGAAAATGAGAGGTTTGAGGACGGTATGTGGTGTGAGGTGGTTTGGTCGAGTAAGTAATGAAAGGGTAAGAGAGATGTGTGGTAATAAAAAGGGTGTTGTTGAGGGAGCAGAAGAGAGTGTATTGAAATGATTTGGTCACATAGAGAGAATGAGTGAGGGAACATTGACAGAGAATATAGGTGTCGGAGGTGGAGGGAATAAGAAGTGGGAGATCAAATTAGAGGTGAATGGATGGAGAGAAAAAGATTTTGAGCGATCGGGGCTTGAATATAAGGGGGGGGGGGGGTGAAAGGATTGCAAGGAACAGAGTGAATTGGAACGATGTGTTATAAAGGGGTCGATGTGCTGTCATTGGATTGAACCAGGGCATATATATATATATATATATATATATATATATATATATATATATATATATATATATATATATATATATATATATATATATATATATATATATATATATATATATGTATATTATCCTTGGGGTTAGGGGAGAAAGAATACTTCCCACGTATTCCCTGCGTGTCGTAGAAGTCGACTAAAAGGGGAGGGAGCGGGTGGCTGGAAATCCTCCCCTCTCATTATTTTTTTTTTTTTTTTTTTAATTTTCCAAAAGAAGGAACAGAGAAGGGGGCCAGATGAGGATATTCCCTCAAAGGCCCAGTTCTCTGTTCTTAACGCTAACTCGCTAACGCGGGAAATGGTGAATAGTTTGAAAGAAAAGATATATATATATATATATATATATATATATATATATATATATATATATATATATATATATATATATATATATATATATATATATATATATATATATATATATATATATATATATATATATATATATATATATATATATATTTATATATTTATATTTATATATATATATATATATATATATATATATATATATATATATATATATATATATATATATATATATATATATATATATATATATATATACATATATATATATATATATATATGTATATATATATATATATATATATATATATATATATATATATATATATATATATATATATATATATATATATATATATATATATATATATATATATATAAATATATATATATACATATATATATAAATCTATATATATTATATGTGAATAAGAGCAAGGTTATTAGGTAGAGTAGGGTTGAGGGTCAAGTCAATTGGGAGGTGAGTTTGAATGAAGAAAAACTGGAGGAAGTGAAGTGTTTTAGATATCTGGGAGTGGATCTGGCAGCGGATGGAACCATGGAAGCGGAAGTGGATCATAGGGTGGGGGAGGGGGCGAGAATTCTGGGAGCCTTAAAGAATGTGTGGAAGTCGAGAACATTATCTCGGAAAGCAAAAATGGGTATGTTTGAAGGAATAGTGGTTCCAACAATGTTGTATGGTTGCGAGGCGTGGGCTATGGTTAGAGTTGTGCGCAGGAGGATGGATGTGCTGGAAATGAGATGTTTGAGGACAATGTGTGGTGTGAGGTGGTTTGATCGAGTAAGTAACGTAAGGGTAAGAGAGATGTGTGGAAATAAAAAGGGCGTTGTTGAGAGAGCAGAAGAGGGTGTTTTGAAGTGGTTTGGGCACATGGAGAGAATGAGTGAGGAAAGATTGACCAAGAGGATATATGTGTCGGAGGTGGAGGGAACGAGGAGAAGAGGGAGACCAAATTGGAGGTGGAAAGATGGAGTAAAAAAGATTTTGTGTGATCGGGGCCTGAACACGCACGAGGGTGAAAGAAGGGCAAGGAATAGAGTGAATTGGAGCGATGTGGTATACCGGGGTTGACGGGGTTGATGTCTTGGGAGTAAAGTCAGGGGTTAGTGAGAGGACAAAAGCAAGGGAAGGAGTAGCAGTACTCCTGAAACAGGAGTTGTGGGAGTATTGATAAAATATAAGAAAGTAAATTCTCGATTAATATGGGTAAAACTGAAAATTGATGGAGAGAGATGGGTGATTATTGGTGCATATGCACCTGGGCATGAGAAGAAAGATCATGAGAGGCAAGTGTTTTGGGAGCAGCTGAATGAGTGTGTTAGTGGTTTTGATGCACGAGACCGGGTTATAGTGATGGGTGATTTGAATGCAAAGGTGAGTAATGTGGCAGTTGAGGGAATAATTGGTATACATGGGGTGTTCAGTGTTTTAAATGGAAATGGTGAAGAGCTTGTAGATTTATGTGCTGAAAAAGGACTGGTGATTGGGAATACCTGGTTTAAAAAGCGAGATATACATAAGTATACGTATGTAAGTAGGAGAGATGGCCAGAGAGCGTTATTGGATTACGTGTTAATTGACAGGCGTGCGAAAGAGAGACTTTTGGATGTTAATGTGCTGAGAGGTGCAACTGGAGGGATGTCTGATCATTATCTTGTGGAGGCTAAGGTGAAGATTTGTATGGGTTGTCAGAAAAGAAGAATGAATGTTGGGGTGAAGAGGGTGGTGAGAGTAAGTGAGCTTGGGAAGGAGACTTGTGTGAGGAAGTACCAGGAGAGACTGAGTACAGAATGGAAAAAGGTGAGAACAATGGAAGTAAGGGGAGTGGTGGAGGAATGGGATGTAATTAGGGAATCAGTGATGGATTGCGCAAAAGATGCTTTTGGCATGAGAAGAGTGGGTGGTGGGTTGATTAGAAAGGGTAGTGTGTGGTGGGATGAAGAAGTAAGATTAGTAGAGAAAGAGAAAAGAGAAGCATTTGTACGATTTTTGCAGGGAAAAAATGCAATTGAGTGGGAGATGTATGAAAGAAAGAGACAGGAGGTCAAGAGAAAGGTGCAAGAGGTGAAAAAGAGGGCAAATGAGAGTTGGGGTGAGAGAGTATCATTAAATTTTAGGGAGAACAAAAAGATGTTCTGGAAGGAGGTAAATAAAGTGCGTAAGACAAGGGAGCAAATGGGAACTTCAGTGAAGGGCGCAAATGGGGAGGTGATAACAAATAGTGGTGATATGAGAAGGAGATGGAGTGAGTATTTTGAAGGTTTGTTGAATGTGTTTGATGATAGAGTGGCAGATATAGGTTGTTTTGGTCGAGGTGGTGTTCAAAGTGAGAGGGTTAGGGAAAATGATTTGGTAAACAGAGAAGAGGTAGTAAAAGCTTTGCGGAAGATGAAAGCCGGCAAGGCAGCAGGTTTGGATGGTAGTGCAGTGGAATTTATTAAAAAAGTGGGTGACTGTATTATTGACTAGTTGGTAAGGTTATTTAATGTATGTATGACTCATGGTGAGGTGCCTGAGGATTGGCGGAATTCGTGCATAGTGCCATTGTACAAAGGCAAAGGAGATAAGAGTGAGTGCCCAAATTACAGAGGTATAAGTTTGTTGAGTATTCCTGGTAAATTATATGAGAGGGTATTGATTGAGAGCGTGAAGGCCTGTACAGAGCATCAGATTGGGGAAGAGCAGTGTGGTTTTAGAAGTGGTAGAGGATGTGTGGATCATGTGTTTGCTTTGAAGAATATATGTGAGAAATACTTAGAAAAGCAAATTTGTATGCAGCATTTATGGATCTGGAGAAGGCATATGATAGAGTTGATAGAGATGCTCTGTGGAAGGTATTAAGAATATAAGGTGTGGGAGGCAAGTTGTTAAAAGCAGTGAAAAGTTTTTATCGAGGATGTAAAGCATGTGTACGTGTAGGAAGAGATGAAAGTGATTGGTTCTCAGTGAATGTAGGTTTTCGGCAGGGGTGTATGATGTCTCCATGGTTGTTTAATTTGTTTATGGATGGGGTTGTTAGGGAGGTAAATGCAAGAGTTTTCTAAAGAGGGCAAGTATGAAGTCTTTTGGGGATGAGAGAGCTTGGGAAGTGAGTCAGTTGTTGTTCGCTGATGATACAGCGCTGGTGGCTGATTCATGTGTGAAACTGCAGAAGCTGGTGACTGAGTTTGGTAAAGTGTGTGAAAGAAGAAAGTTAAGAGTAAATGTGAATAAGAGCAAGGTTATTTGGTACAGTAGGGTTGAGGGTCAAGTCAATTGGGAGGTAAGTTTGAATGGAGAAAAACTGGAGGAAGTAAAGTGTTTTAGATATCTGGGAGTGGATCTGGCAGCGGATGGAACCATGGAAGCGAAAGTGGATCATAGGGTGGGGGAGGTGGCAAAATTCCTGGGAGCCTTGAAGAGTGTGTGGAAGTCGAGAACATTATTTCGGAAAGCAAAAATGGGTATGTTTGAAGGAATAGTTGTTCCAACAATGTTGTATGGTTGCGAGGCGTGGGCTATGGATAGAGTTTTGCGCAGGAGGATGGATGTGCTGGAAATGAGATGTTTGAGCACAATGTGTGGTGTGAGGTGGTTTGATCGAGTAAGTAACGTAAGGGTAAGAGAGATGTGTGGAAATAAAAAGAGCGTGGTTGAGAGAGTAGAAGAGGGTGTTTTGAAATGATTTGGGCACATGGAGAGAATGAGTGAGGAAAGATTGACCAAGAGGATATATGTGTCGGAGATGGAGGGAACGAGAAGAATTGGGAGACCAAATTGGAGGTGGAAAGATGGAGTGAAAAAGATTTTTGAGATCGGGGCCTGATCATGCAGGAGGGTGAAATGAGGGCAAGGAATAGAGTGAATTGGATTGATGTGGTATACCGGGGTTGACGTGCTGTCAGTGGATTGAATCAGGGCATGTGAAGCGTCTGGGGTAAACCATGGAAAGCTGTGTAGGTATGTATATTTGCGTGTGTGGACGTACGTATATACATGTGTATATATATATATATATATATATATATATATATATATATATATATATATATATATATATATATGAATATATATATATATATATATATATATATATATATATATATATATATATATATATATATATATATATATATATATATATATATATATATATATATATATATATATATATATATATATATATATATATATATATGTATTATATATATATATATATTTTTTTTTTTCTTCTTTGTCGCTGTCTTCCGCGTTTGCGAGGTAGCGCAAGGCAACAGACGAAAGAAATGGCCCAACCCACCCCCATTCACATGTATATACATACGTCCACACACGCAAATATACATACCTACACAGCTTTCCATGGTTTACCCCAGACGCTTCACATGCCCCGATTCAATCCACTGACAGCACGTCAACCCCAGTATACCACATCGCTCCAATTCACTCTATTCCTTGCCCTCCTTTCACCCTCCTGCATGTTCAGGCCCCGATCACACAAAATCGTTTTCACTCCATCTTTCCACCTCCAATTTGGTCTCCCACTTCTCCTCGTTCCCTCCACCTCCGACACATATATCCTCTTAGTCAATCTTTCCTCACTCATTCTCTCCATGTGCCCAAACTATTTCAAAACACCATCTTCTGCTCTCTCAACCACGCTCCTTTTATTTCCACACATATCCCTTACCTTACGTTGCTTACTCGATCAAACCATCTGACACCACACATTGTCCTCAAACATCTCATTTCCAGCACATCCATCCTCCTGCGCATAACTCTATTCATAGCCCACGCCTCGCAACCATACAACATTGTTGGAACCACTATTCCTTCAAACATACCCATTTTTGCTTTCCGAAATAATGTTCTCGACTTCCACACATTCTTCAAGGCTCCCAGGATTTTCGCCCCCTCCCCCACCCTATGATCCACTTCCGCTTCCATGGTTCCATCCGCTGCAGATCCACTCCCAGATATCTAAAACACTTCACTTCCTCCAGTTTTTCTCCATTCAAACTCACCTCCCAATTGACTTGACCCTCAAGCCTACTGTACCTAATAACCTTGCTCTTATTCACATTTACTCTTAACTTTCTTCTTTCACACACTTTACCAAACTCAGTCACCAGCTTCTGCAGTTTCTCACATGAATCAGCCACCAGCGCTGTATCATCAGCGAACAACAACTGACTCACTTCCCAAGCTCTCTCATCCCAAACAGACTTCATACTTGCCCCTCTTTCCAAAACTCTTGCATTCACCTCCCTAACAACCCCATCCATAAACAAATTAAACAACCATGGAGACATCACACACCCCTGCCGCAAACCTACATTCACTGAGAACCAATCACTTTCCTCTCTTCCTACACGTACACATGCCTTACATCCTCGATAAAAACTTTTCACTGCTTCTAACAACTTGCCTCCCACACCATATATTCTTAATACCTTATATATATATATATATATATATATATATATATATATATATATATATATATATATATATATATATATATATATATATATATATATATATATATGTATATATATATATATATATATATATATATATATATATATATATATATATATATATACATATATATATATATATATATATATATATATATATATATATATATATATATATATATATATATATATATATATATATATATGTGTATATATATATATATATATATATATATATATATATATATATATATATATATATATATATATATATATATATATATATATATATATATATATATATATATGTATATATATATATATATATATATATATATATATATATATATATATATATATATATATATATATATATATATATATATATATATATATATATATATATATATATATATATATATATTTTCTCACATACATTCTTCAAAGAAAATAAATAATCCACACATCCTCTATCACTTCTAAAACCACACTGCTCTTACCCAATCTGGTGCTCTGGACATACCTTCACCCTCTCAATCATTACCCTCCCATACAATTTGCCAAGAATACTCAACAAATTTATAGCTCTGTAATTTGAGCACTCACTATTATCCCCTTTGCCTTTGTACAATGGCACTATGCACGCATTCCGACAATCCTCAGGCACCTCACCATGAGTCATACTTACATTAAATAACCTTACCAACTAGTCAACAATACAGTCACCCCCTTTTTTAATAAATTCCACTGCAATACCATCCAAACCTGCTGCCTTGCCGGCTTTCATCTTCCGGAAAGCTTTTACTACCTGTTCTCTGTTTATCAAATCATTTTCCCTAACCCTCTCACTTTGTACAGCACCTCGTCTAAAACACCCTTTATCTGCCACTCTATCATCAAAATAACTAGAAAAGCAAATGGATTTGTATGTAGCATTTATGGATCTGGACAAGGCATATGATAGAGTTGATAGAGATGCTCTGTGGAAGGTATAAAGAATATATGGTGTGGGAGGCAAGTTGTTAGAAGCAGTGAAAAGTTTTTATCGAGGGTGTAAGGCATGTGTCCGTGTAGGAAGAGAGGAAAGTGATTGGTTTTCAGTGAATGTAGGTTTGCGGCAGGGGTGTGTGATGTCTCCATGGTTGTTTAATTTTTTTATGGATTGGGTTGTTAGGGAGGTGAATGCAAGAGTTTTGGAAAGAGGGGCAAGTATGAAGTCTGTTGGGGATAAGAGAGCTTGGGAAGTGAGCCAGTTGTTGTTCGCTGATGATACAGCGCTAGTGGCTGATTCAAGTGGGAAACTGCAGAAGCTGGTGACTGAGTTTGGTAAAGTATGTGAAAGAAGAAAATTATGACTAAATGTGAATAAGAGTAAGGTTATTAGGTACAGTAGGGTTGAGGGTCAAGTCAATTGTGAGGTAAGTTTGAATGGAGAAAAACTGGAGGAAGTAAAGTGTTTTAGATATATGGGAGTGGATCTGGCAGCGGATGGAACCATGGAAGCGAAAGTGGATCATAGGGTGGGGGAGGGGGCGAGAATTCTGGGGGCCTTGAAGAATGTGTGGAAGTCGAGAACATTATCTCGGAAAGTAAAAATGGCTTTGTTTGAAGGTATAGTGGTTCCAACAATGTTTTATGGTTGCGAAGCGTGGGCTATGGATAGAGTTGTGCGCAGGAGGGTGGATTTGCAGGAAAGGAGATGTTTGAGGACAATGTGTGGTGTAAGATGGTTTGATCGAGTAAGTAATGTAAGGGTAAGAGAGAAGTGTGGAGATAAAAAGAGCGTGGTTGAGACAGTAGAAGAGGGTGTTTTGAAATGGTTTGGGCACTTGGAGAGAATGAGTGAGCAAAGATTGACCGAGAGGATATATGTGTCGGAGGTGGTGGGAACGAGGAGAAGTGGGAGACCAAATTGGAGGTGGAAAGATGGAGTGAAAAAGATTTTGTGTGATCGGGGCCTGAACATGCAGGAGGGTGAAAGGCGGTCAAGGAATAGAGTGAATTGGATCGATGTGGTATACCGGGGTTGACGTGCTGTCAGTGGATTGAATCAGGGCATATAAAGCGTTGTGGGTAAACCATGGAAAGTTGTGTGGGGCCTGGATGTGGAAAGGGAGCTGTGGTTTCGGGCGTTATTGCATGACAGCTAGAGACTGAGTGTGAACGAATGGGGCCTTTGTTGTCTTTTACTAGCGCTACCTCGCACATATGAGTGGGGAGGGGGATGGCATTCCACGTGAGGCGAGGTGGCGATGTGAATAAATAAAGGCAAACAGTGGGAATTGTGTGCATGGGTATATATGTATGTGTTTGTGTGTGTATATATATGTGTACATTGAGATGTATAGGTAGGTATGTTTGCGTGTGTGGACGTGTATGTATATACATGTGTATGGGGGTGGGTTGGGCTATTTCTTTCGACTGTTTCCTTGCCCTACCTCGCAAACGTGGGAAACAGCAACAAAGCAAAAAAAATTAAATAAATATAATATATTTTATCCCTGGGGATAGGGGAGAAAGAATACTTTCCACGTATTCCCTGCGTGTCGTAGAAGGCGACTAAAAGGGAAGGAAGCGGGGGGTTAGAAATCCTCCCCTCTCATTTTTTTTTCCCAAAAGAAGGAACAGAGAAGGGGGCTAGGTGAGGATATTCCCTCAAAGGCCCAGTTCTCTGTTCTTAAAGCTACCTCGCTAATGCGGGAAATGGCGAATAGTATGAAAAAAGAAATATATATATATATATATATATATATATATATATATATATATATATATATATATATATATATATATATATATATATATATATATATATACATATATGTATATATATATATATATATATATATTTTTTTTTTTTTTTTTTTTTTTTTTTTTTTTTTATACTTTGTCGCTGTCTCCCGCGTTTGCGAGGTAGCGCAAGGAAACAGACGAAAGAAATGGCCCAACCCCCCCCCCATACACATGTACATACACACGTCCACACACGCAAATATACATACCTACACAGCTTTCCATGGTTTACCCCAGACGCTTCACATGCCTTGATTCACTCCACTGACAGCACGTCAACCCCTGTATACCACATCGCTCCAATTCACTCTATTCCTTGTTTCTTACATTTTTCATATGTATATATATGTATGTGTGTGTGTGTGTGTGTATGTGCGTATGTGTGTGTATGTGTGTGTGTGTGTATATGTATATATATATGTATATTATCCCTGGGGATAGGGGTGAAAGAATACTTCCCACGTATTCCTCGCGTGTCGTAGAAAGCGACTAGAGGGGACGGGAGCGGGGGGCCGGAAATCCTCCCCTCCTTGTATTAACTTTCTAAAATGGGAAACAGAAGAAGGAGTCACGCGGGGAGTGATCATCCTCCTCGAAGGCTCAGAGTGGGGTGCCTAAATGTGTGTGGATGTAACCAAGATGTGAAAAAAGGAGAGATAGGTAGTATGTTTGAGGAAAGGAACCTGGATGTTTTGGCTCTGAGTGAAACGAAGCTCAAGGGTAAAGGGGAAGAGTGGTTTGGAAATGTCTGGGGAATGAAGTCAGGGGTTAGTGAGAGGACAAGAGCAAGGGAAGGAGTAGCAATACTCCTGAAACAGGAGTTGTGGGAGTATGTGATAGAATGTAAGAAAGTAAATTCTCGATTAATATGGGTAAAATTGAAAGTTGATGGAGAGAGGTGGGTGATTATTGGTGCATATGCACCTGGGCATGAGAAGAAAGATCATGAGAGGCAAGTGTTTTGGGAGCAGCTGAATGAGTGTGTTAGCGGTTTTGATGCACGAGACCGGGTTATAGTGATGGGTGATTTGAATGCAAAGGTGAGTAATGTGGCAGTTGAGGGAATAATTGGTATGCATGGGGTGTTCAGTGTTGTAAATGGAAATGGTGAAGAGCTTGTAGATTTATGTGCTGAAAAAGGACTGATGATTGGGAATACCTGGTTTAAAAAGCGAGATATACATAAGTATACTTATGTAAGTAGGAGAGATGGCCAGAGAGCGTTATTGGATTACGTGTTAATTGACAGGCGTGCGAAAGAGAGACTTTTGGATGTTAATGTGCTGAGAGGTGCAACTGGAGGGATGTCTGATCATTATCTTGTGGAGGCTAAGGTGAAGATTAGTATGGGTTTTCAGAAAGGAGGAGTGAATGTTGGGGTGAAGAAGGTGGTGAGAGTAAGTGAGCTTGGGAAGGAGACCTGTGTGGGGAAGTACCAGGAGAGACTGTGTACAGAATGGAAAAAGGTGAGAACAATGGAAGTAAGGGGAGTGGGGGAGGAATGGGATGTATTTAGGGAATCAGTGATGGATTGCGCAAAAGATGCTTGTGGCATGAGAAGAGTGGGAGGTGGGCTGTTTAGAAAGGGTAGTGAGTGGTGGGATGAAGAAGTAAGAGTATTAGTGAAAGAGAAGAGAGAGGCATTTGGACGATTTTTGCAGGGAAAAAATGCAATTGAGTGGGAGAAGTATAAAAGAAAGAGACAGGAGGTCAAGAGAAAGGTGCAAGAGGTGAAAAAAAGGGCAAATGAGAGTTGGGGTGAGAGACTATCAGTAAATTTTAGGGAGAATAAAAAGATGTTCTGGAAGGAGGTAAATAGGGTGCGTAAGACAAGGGAGCAAATGGGAACTTCAGTGAAGGGCGTAAATGGGGAGGTGATAACAAGTAGTGGTGATGTGAGAAGGAGATGGAATGAGTATTTTGAAGGTTTGTTGAATGTGTCTGATGACAGAGTGGCAGATATAGGGTGTTTTGGTCGAGGTGGTGTGCAAAGTGAGAGGGTTAGGGAAAATGATTTGGTAAACAGAGAAGAGGTAGTAAAAGCTTTGCGGAAGATGAAAGCCGGCAAGGCAGCAGGTTTGGATGGTATTGCAGTGGAATTTATTAAAAAAGGGGGTGACTGTATTGTTGACTGGTTGGTAAGGTTATTTAATGTATGTATGACTCATGGTGAGGTGCCTGAGGATTGGCGGAATGCGTGCATAGTGCCATTGTACAAAGGCAAAGGGGATAAGAGTGAGTGCTCAAATTACAGAGGTATAAGTTTGTTGAGTATTCCTGGTAAATTATATGGGAGGGTATTGATTGAGAGGGTGAAGGCATGTACAGAGCATCAGATTGGGGAAGAGCAGTGCGGTTTCAGAAGTGGTAGAGGATGTGTGGATCAGGTGTTTGCTTTGAAGAATGTATGTGAGAAATACTTAGAAAAGCAAATGGATTTGTATGTAGCATTTATGGATCTGGAGAAGGCATATGAGAGAGTTGATAGAGATGCTCTGTGGAAGGTATTAAGAATATATGGTGTGGGAGGCAAGTTGTTAGAAGCAGTGATATATATATATATATATATATATATATATATATATATATATATATATATATATATATATATATATATATATATATATATATATATATTATATATATATATATATATATATATATATATATATATATATATATGTATATATCTTAATGTGCTGAAAGGTGCAACTGGAGGGATATCTGATCATTATCTTGTGGAGGCTAAGGTGAAGATTTGTATGGGTTTTCAGAAAAGAAGAGTGAATGTTGGGGTGAAGAGGGTGGTGAGAGTAAGTGAGCTTGGGAAGGAGACTTGTGTGAGGAAGTACCAGGAGAGACTGAGTACAGAATGGAAAAAGGTGAGAACAATGGAAGTAAGGGGAGTGGGGGAGGAATGGAATGTATTTAGGGAATCAGTGATTGATAACGCAAAAGATGCTTGTGGCATGAGAAGAGTGGGAGGTGGGTTGATTAGAAAGGGTAGTGAGTGGTGGGATGAAGAAGTAAGATTATTAGTGAAAGACAAGAGAGAGGCATTTGGATGATTTTTGCAGGGACAAAATGCAATTGAGTGGGAGATGTATAAAAGAAAGAGACAGGAGGTCAAGAGAATGGTGCAAGAGGTGAAAAAGAGGGCAAATGAGAGTTGGGGTGAGAGAGTATCATTAAATTTTAGGGAGAATTAAAAGATGTTCTGGAAGGAGGTAAATAAAGTGCGTAAGTCAAGGGAGCAAATGGACACTTCAGTGAAGGGGGCAAATGGGGAGGTGATAACAAGTAGTGGTGATGTGAGAAGGAGATGGATTGAGTATTTTGAAGGTTTGTTGAATGTGTTTGATGATAGAGTGGCAGATATAGGGTGTTTTGGTCGAGGTGGTGTGCAAAGTGAGAGGGTTAGGGAAAATTATTTGGTAAACAGAGAAGAGGTAGTAAAAGCTTTGCGGAAGATGAAAGCCGGCAAGGGAGCAGGTTTGGATGGTATTGCAGTGGAATTTATTAAAAAAGGGGGTGACTGTATTATTGATTGGTTATCAAGGTTATTCAATGTATGTATGACTCATGGTGAGGTGCCTGAGGATTGGCGGAATGCGGGCATAGTGCCATTGTAGAAAGTCAAAGGGGATAAGAGTGAGTGCTCAAATTACAGAGGTATAAGGTTGTTGAGTATTCGTGGTAAATTATATGGGAGGGTATTGATTGAGAGGGTGATGGCATGTACAGAGCATCAGATTGAGGAAGAGCAGTGTGGTTTCAGAAGTGGTAGAGGATGTGTGGATCAGGTGTTTGCTTTGAAGAATGTATGTGAGAAATACTTAGAAAAGCAAATGGATTTGTATGTAGCATTCATGGATCTGGAGAAGGCTTATGATAGAGCTGATAGAGATGCTCTGTGGAAGGTACTAAGAATATATGGTGTGGAAGACAAGTTGTTAGAAGCAGTGAAAAGTTTTTATCGAGGATGTATGGCATGTGTACGTGTAGGAAGAGAGGAAAGTGATTGGTTCTCAGTGAATGTAGGTTTGCGGCAGGGATGTGTGATGTCTCCATAGTTGTTTAAATTCTTTATGGATGGGGTTGTTAGGGAGGTGAATGCAAGAGTTTTGAAAAGAGGGGCAATTATGAAATCTGTTGGGGATGAGAGAGCTTGGGAAGTGAGTCAGTTGTTGTTCGCTGATGATACAGCGCTGGTAGCTGATTCATGTGAGAAACTGCGGAAGCTGGTGACTGAGTTTGGTAAAGTGTTTGAAAGAAGAAAGTTATGTGAATAAGAGCAAGGTAATTAGGTACAGTAGGGTTGAGTGTCAAGTCAATTGGGAGGTAAGTTTCAATGGAGAAAAACTGAGGAAGTAAAGTGTCAATTGGGAGGTAAGTTTGAATGGAGAAAAACTGGAGGAAGTAACGTAAGGGTAAGAGAGATGTGTGGAAATAAAAAGAGCGTGGTTGAGAGAGCAAAAGAAGGTGTTTTGAAATGGTTTGGGCACATGGAGATAATGTGTGAGGAAAGATTGACCAAGAGGATAGATGTGTTGGAGGTGGAGGGAACGAGGAGAAGTGGGAGACCAAATTGGAGGTGGAAAGATGGAGTGAAAAAGATTTTGTGTGATCGGGGCCTGAACATGCAGGAGGGTGAAAGGAGGGCAAGGAATAGAGTGAATTGGATCGATGTGGTATACCGGGGTTGACGTGCTGTCAGTGGATTGAATCAGGGCATGTGAAGCGACTGGCTTAAACCATGGAAAGCTGTGTAGGTATGTATATTTGCGTGTGTGGACGTAGGTATATACATGTGTATGGGGGTGGGTTGGGCCATGTCTTTCGTCTGTTTCCTTGCGCTACCTCGCAAACGCGGGAGACAGCGACAAAAAAAAAGGAACATATATATATATATATATATATATATATATATATATATATATATATATATATATATATATATATATATATATATATATATATATATATATATTACAGAGGTGAAAGTTTGTTGAGTATTCCTGGTAAATTATATGGGAGGGTATTGATTGAGAGTGTGAAGGAATGTACAGAGCATCAGATTGGGGAAAACAGTGTGGTTTCAGAAGTGGTAGAGGATGTGTGGATCAGGTGTTTGCTTTGAAGAATGTATATGAGAAATACTTAGAAAAGAAAATGGTTTTTTATGTAGTATTTATGCATCTGGAGAAGATGGAGTTGATAGAGATGCTCTGTGGAAGTTATTAAGAATATATGGTGTAGGAGGCAAGTTGTTAGAAGCAGTGAAAAGTTTTTATCGAGGATGCAAGGCATGTTTACGTGTAGGAAGAGAAGAAAGTGATTGGTTCTCAGTGCATGTAGGTTTGCGGCAGGGGTGTGTGATGTCTCCATGGTTATTTAATTTGTTTATGGATGGGGTTGTTAGGGAGGTGAATGCAAGAGTTTTGGAAAGAGGGGCAAGTATGAAGTCTGTTGGGGATGAGAGAGCTTGGGAAGTGAGTCAGTTGTTGTTCGCTGATGATACAGCGCTGGTGGGTGATTCATGTGAGAAACTGCAGAAGCTGGTGACTGAGTTTGGTAAAGTGTGTGAAATAAGAATGTTAAGAGTAAATGTGAATAAGAGCAAGGTAATTAGGTACAGTAGGGTTGAGGGTCAAGTCAATTGGGAGGTAAGTTTGAATGGAGAAAAACTGGAGGAAGTAACATAAGGGTAAGAGAGATGTGTGGAAATAAAAAGAGCGTTGTTGAGAGAGCAGAAGAGGGTGTTTTGAAATGGTTTGGGCACATGGAGAGAATGAGTGAGGAAAGATTGACCAAGAGGATATATGTGTCGGAGGTGGAGGGAACGAGGAGAAGTGGGAGACCAAATTGGAGGTGGAAAGATGGAGTGAAAAAGATTTTGTGTGATCGGGCCTGTACATGCAGGATGGTGAGAGGCGGGCAAGGAATAGAGTGAATTGGATCGATGTGGTATACCGGGGTTGACGTGCTGTCAGTAGATTAAATCAGGGCATATGAAGCGTCTTGGGTAAACCATGGAAAGTTGTGTGGGGCTTGGATGTGGAAAGGGAGGTGTGGTTTAGGGCATTATTGCATGACAGCTAGAGACTGAGTGTGAACGAATGGGGCCTTTGTTGTCTTTTCCTAGTGCTACCTCGCACACATGAGGGGGGGAGGGGGATGGTATTCCATGTGTGGCGAGGTGGCGATGGGAATGAATAAAGGCAGACATAGTGAATTGTGTGCATGGGTATATATGTATGTGTCTGTGTGTGTATATATATGTGTACATTGAGATGTATAATTATGTATATTTGCGTGTGTGGACGTGTATGAATCTACATTGTGTATGGGGGTGGGTTGGGCCATTTCTTTCGTCTGTTTCCTTGCGCTACCTCGCAAATGCCGGAGACAGCGACAAAGCAAAATAAATGATATATATATATATATATATATATATATATATATATATATATATATATATATATATATATATATATATATATATTTTTTTTTTTTTTGCTTTGTCGCTGTCTCCCGCGTTTGCGAGGTAGCGCAAGGAAACAGACGAAAGAAATGGCCCAACCCACCCCCATACACATGTATATACATTCGTCCACACACGCAAATATACATACCTACACAGCTTTCCATGGTTTACCCAAGACGCTTCACATGCCTTGATTCAATCCACTGATAGCACGTCAACCCCGGTATACCACATCGCTCCAATTCACTCTATTCCTTGCCCTCCTTTCACCCTCCTGCATGTTCAGGCCCCAATCACAAAAAATCTTTTTCACTCCATCTTTCCACCTCCAATTTGGTCTCCCTCTTCTCCTCGTTCCCTCCACCTCCGACACATATATCCTCTTGGTCAATCTTTCCTTACTCATTCTCTCCATGTGACCAAACCATTTCAAAACACCCTTTCTGCTGTCTCAACCACGCTCTTTTTATTTCCATACATCTCTCTTACCCTTACGTTACTTACTCGATCAAACCACCTCACACCACACATTGTCCTCAAACATCTCATTTCCAGCACATCCATCCTCCTGCGCACAACTCTATCCATAGTCCACACCTCGCAACCATACAACATTGTTGGAGCCACTATTCCTTCAAACATACCCATTTTTGCTTTCCGAGATAATGTTCTCGACTTCCACAAATTCTTCAAGGCTCTCAGAATTTTCGCCCCCTCCCCCACCGTATGATCCACTTCCGCTTCCATGTTTCCATCCGCTGCCAGATCCACTACCAGATATCTAAAACACTTCACTTCCTCCAGTTTTTCTCCATTAGAACTCACCTCCCAATTAACTTGACCCTCAACCCTACTGTACCTAATAACCTTGATCTTATTCACATTTACTCTTAACTTTCTTCTTTCACACACTTTACCAAACTCAGTCACCAGCTTCTGCAGTTTCTCACATGAATCTGCCACCAGCGCTGTATCATCAGCGAACAACAACTGACTCACTTCCCAAGTTCTCTCATTCCCAACAGACTTCATCCTTACCCCTCTTTCCAAAACTCTTGCATTCACATTCCTAACAACCCCATCCATAAACAAATTAAACAACCATAGAGACATCACACACCCCTGCCGCAAACCTACATTCACTGAGAACTAATCACTTTCCTATCATCCTACATGTACACATGCCTTTCATCCTCGATAAAAACTTTTCCCTGCTTCTAACAACTTGCCTCCCACACCATATATTCTTAATACCTTCCACGGAGCATCTCTATCAACTCTATCATATGCCTTCTCCAGATCCATAAATGCTACATACAAATCCATTTGCTTTTCTAAGTATTTCTCACATACATTCTTCAGAGCAAACACCTGATCCACACATCCTCTACCACTTCTGAAATCACACTGCTCTTCCCCAATCTGATGCTCTGTACATGCCTTCACCCTCCCAATCAATACCCTCCCATACAATTTGCCAGGAATACTCAACAAACTTATACCTCTGTAATTTGAGCACTCACTCTTATCCGCTTTGCCTTTGTACAATGGCACTATGCAAGCATTCCGCCAATCCTCAGGCACCTCACCATGAGTCATACATACATTAAATAACCTTACCAACCAGTCAACAATACAGTCACCCCCTTTTTTAATAAATTCCACTGCAATACCATCCAAACCTGCTGCCTTCCAGGCTTTCATCTTCCGCAAAGCTTTTACTACCTCTTCTCTGTTTACCAAATCATTTTCCCTAACCCTCGCACTTTGCACACCACCTCGACCAAAACACCCTATATCTCCCGCTCTATCATCAAACACATTCAACAAACCTTCAAAATACTCACTCCATCTCCTTCTCACATCACCACTACTTGTTATCACCTCCCCATTTGCGCCCTTCACTGAAGTTCCCATTTGCTCCCTTGTCTTACGCACTTTATTTACCTCCTTCCAGAACATCTTTTTATTCTCCCTAAAATTTAATGATACTCTCTCACCCCAACTCTCATTTGCCCTTTTTTTCACCTCTTGCACCTTTCTCTTGACCTTCTGTCTCTTTCTTTTATACGTCTCCCTCTCAATTTCATTTTTTTCCTGCAAAAATCGTCCAAATGCCTCTCTTTTCTCTTTCACTAATACTCTTACTTCTTCATCCCACCACTCACTACCCTTTCTAATCAACCCACCTCCCCCTCTTCTCATGCCACAAGCATCTTTTGCGCACTCCATCACTGATTCCCTAAATACATCCCATTCCTCCCCCACTCCCCTTACTTCCATTGTTCTCACCTTTTTCCATTCTGTACTCAGTCTCTCCTGGTACTTCCTCACACAAGTCTCCTTCCCAAGCTCACTTACTCTCACCACCCTCTTCACCCCAACATTCACTCTTCTTTTCTGGAAACCCATACAAATCTTCACCTTAGCCTCCACAAGATAATGATCAGACATCCCTCCAGTTGCACCTCTCAGCACATTAACATCCAAAAGTCTCTCTTTCGCGCGCCTGTCAATTAACACGTTATCCAATAACTCTGTCTGGCCATCTCTCCTACTTACATAAGTATACTTATGTATATCTCGCTTTTTAAACCAGGTATTCCCAATCATCAGTCCTTTTTCAGCACATAAATCTACTAGCTCTTCACCATTTCCATTTACAACACTGAACACCCTATGTATACCAATTATCCCCTCAACTGCCACATTACTCACCTTTGCATTGAAATCACCCAACACTATAACCCGGTCTCGTGCATCAAAACCACTAACACACTCATTCAGCTGGTCTCAAAACACTTGCCTCTCATGATCTTTCTTCTCATGCCCAGGTGCATATGCACCAATAATCACCCATCTTTCTCCATCAACTTTCAGTTTTACCCATATTAATCGAGAATTTACTTTCTTACATTCTATCACATACTTCCACAACTCCTGTTTCAGGAGTACTGCTACTCCTTCCCTTGCTCTTGTCCTCTCACTAACCACTGACTTTACTCCGAAGACATTCCCAAACCACTCTTCCCCTTTACCCTTGAGCTTTGTTTCACTCAGAGCCAAAACATCCAGGTTCTTTTCCTCAAACATACTACCTATCTCTCCTTTTTTCACATCTTGGTTACATCCACACACATTTAGGCACCCCAATCTGAGCCTTCGAGGAGGATGAGCACTCCCCGCGTGACTCCTTCTTCTGTTTCCCATTTCAGAAATATATATATATATATATATATATATATATATATATATATATATATATATATATATATATATATATATATATTAAAAAAGGGGGTGACTGTATTGTTGACTGCTTGGTAAGGTTATTTAATGTATGTATGACTCATGGTGAGGTGCCTGAGGATTGGCGGAATGCGTGCATAGTGCCATTGTACAAAGGCAAAGGGGATAAGAGTGAGTGCTCAAATTACAGAGGTATAAGTTTGTTGAGTATTCCTGGTAAATTATATGGGAGGGTATTGATTGAGAGGGTGAAGGCATGTACAGAGCATCAGATTGGGGAAGAGCAGTGTGGTTTCAGATGTGGTAGAGGATGTGTGGATCAGGTGTTTGCTTTGAAGAATGTATGTGAGAAATACTTAGAAAAGCAAATGGATTTGTATGTAGCATTTATGGATCTGGAGAAGGCATATGATAGAGTTGATAGAGATGCTCTGTGGAAGGTATTAAGAATATATGGTGTGGGAGGAAAGTTGTTAGAAGCAGTGAAAAGTTTTTATCGAGGATGTAAGGCATGTGTACGTGTAGGAAGAGAGGAAAGTGATTGGTTCTCAGTGAATGTAGGTTTGCGGCAGGGGTGTGTGATGTCTCCATGGTTGTTTAATTTGTTTATGGATGGGGTTGTTAGGGAGGTAAATGCAAGAGTTTTGGAAAGAGGGGCAAGTATGAAGTCTGTTGTGGATGAGAGTGCTTGGGAAGTGAGTCAGTTGTTGTTCGCTGATGATACAGCGCTGGTGGGTGATTCATGTGAGAAACTGCAGAAGCTGGTGACTGAGTTTGGAAAAGTGTGTGGAAGAAGAAAGTTAAGAGTAAATGTGAATAAGAGCAAGGTTATTAGGTACAGTAGGGTTGAGGGTCAAGTCAATTGGGAGGTGAGTTTGAATGGAGAAAAACTGGAGGAAGTGAAGTGTTTTAGATATCTGGGAGTGGATCTGGCAGCGGATGGAACCATGGAAGCGGAAGTGGATCATAGGGTGGGGGAGGGGGCGAAAATTCTGGGGGCCTTGAAGAATGTGTGGAAGTCGAGAACATTATCTCGGAAAGCAAAAATGGGTATGTTTGAAGGAATAGTGGTTCTAACAATGTTGTATGGTTGCGAGGCGTGGGCTATGGATAGAATTGTGCGCAGGAGGATGGATGTGCTGGAAATGAGATGTTTGAGGACGATGTGTGGTGTGAGGTGGTTTGATCGAGTGAGTAACGTAAGGGTAAGAGAGATGTGTGGAAATAAAAAGAGCGTGGTTGAGAGAGCAGAAGAGGGTGTTTTTAAGTGGTTTGGGCACATGGAGAGGATGAGTGAGGTAAGATTGACCAAGAGGATATATGTGTCGGAGGTGGAGGGAACAAGGAGAAGAGGGAGACCAAATTGGAGGTGGAAAGATGGAGTGAATAAGATTTTGTGTGATCGGGGGCTGAACATGCAGGAGGGTGAAAGGAGGGCAAGGAATAGAGTGAATTGGAGCGATATGGTGTACCGGGGTTGACGTGCTGTCAGTGGATTGAAGCAGGGCATGTGAAGCGTCTGGGGTAAACCATGGAAAGCTGTGTAGGTATGTATATTTGCGTGTGTGGACGTATGTATATACATGTGTATGGGGGGGGGGGTAGGGCCATTTCTTTCGTCTGTTTCCTTGCGCTACCTCGCAAACGCGGGAGACAGCGACAAAGTATAATAAAAAAAAAAAATATATATAATAATATATAATATATATATATATATATATATATATATATATATATATATATATATATATATATATATATATATATATTATCCCGGGGATAGGGGAGAAAGAATACTTCCCACCTATTCCCTGCGTGTCGTAGAAGGCGACTAAAAGGGGAGTGAGGGGGGGGGGGGGGGGCTGGAAATCTTCCCCTCTTGCTTTTTTTTTAATTTTCCAAAAGAAGGAACAGAGAAGGGGGCCAGGTGAGGATGTTCCCTCATAGGCCCAGTCCTCTGTTCTTAACGCTACCTTGCTGATGCGGGAAACGGCGGATAGTTTAAAAAAAAAGAAAATATATATATATATATATATATATATATATATATATATATATATATATATATATATATATATATATATATATATATATTCTCATCCTTCTCGTAGTCTCAGATTGGGGTGTTTAAATGTGTGTGGATGTAACCAAGATGTGAAAAAAGAAGAGATAGGTAGTATGTTTGAGGAAAGGAACCTGGATGTTTTGGCTCTGAGTGAAACGAAGCTCAAGGGTAAAGGGGAAAAGTGGTTCGGGAATGTCTTAGGAGTAAAGTCAGGGGTTAGTGAGAGGACAAGAGGAAGGGAAGTAGTGGGAATGCAAAGGTGAGTAATGTGGCAGTTGAGGGAATAATTGGTATAGATGGGGTGTTCAGTGTTGTAAATGGAAATAGTGAAGAAATTGTAGATTTATGTGCTGAAAAAGGACAGGTGATTGGGAATACATGGTTTAAATATACATAAGTAAATATACATAAGTATACGTATGTAAGTAGGAGATATGGCCAGAGAGCGTTAATGGATTACGTGTTAATTGACAGGCGCGCGAAAGAGAGACATTTGGAGGTTAATGTGCTGAGAGGTGCAACTGGAGGGATGTCTGATCATTATCTTGTGGAGGCTAAGGTGAAGATTTGTATGGGCTTTCAGAGAAGAAGAGTGAATGTTGGGGTGAAGAGGGTGGTGAGAGGAAGTGAGCTTGGGAAGGAGACTTGTGTGAGGAAGTACCAGAAGAGACTGAGTACAGAATGGAAAAAGGTGAGAACAAAGGAGGTAAGGGGAGTGGGGGAGAAATGGGATGTATTTAGGGAAGCAGTGATGGCTTGCGCAAAAGAAGCTTGTGGCATGAAAAGTGTGGGAGGTGGGTTAATTAGAAAGGGTAGTTGAGTGGTGGGATGAAGAAGTAAGATTATTATTGAAAGAGAAGAGAGAGCCATCTGGAAGATTTTTGCATGGAAAAAATGCAAATGAGTGGGAGATGTATAAAAGAAAGAGACAGGTCAAGAGAAAGGTGGAAGAGGTGAAAAAGAATTCAAATGAGAGTTGCGGTGAGAGAGTATCATTAAATTTTAGGGAGAATAAAAAGATGTTCTGGAAGGAGGTAAATAAAGTGCGTAAGAAAAGGGGGAAATGGGAACTTCAGTGAAGGGGGCAAATGGGGAGGTGATAACAAGTAGTGGTGATGTGAGAAGGAGATGGAGTGAGTATTTTGAAGTTTTGTTGAATTTGTTTGAAGATAGAGTGGCAGATATAGTGTGTTTTGGTTGGGGTGTTGTGCAAAGTGAGAGGGTTAGGGAAAATGATTTGGTAAACAGGGAAGAGGTAGTAAAAGTTTTGTGGAAGATGAAAGCCGGCAAGGGAGCAGGTTTGGATGGTATTGCAGTGGAATTTATTAAAAAAGAGGATGACTGTATTGTTGACTGGTTGGTAAGGTTATTTAATGTATGTATGATTCATGGTGAGGTACCTGAAGATTGGCGGAATGCTTGCATAGTGCCATTGTACAAAGGCAAAGGGAATAAGATTGAGTGCTCAAATTACAGAGGTATAAGTTTTTTGAGTTTTCCTGGTAAATCATATGGGAGGCTATTGAATGAGAAGGTGAAGGCATGTACAGAGCATTAGATTGGGGAAGAGCAGTGTGGTTTCAGAAGTGGTAGAGGATGTGTTGATCAGGTGTCTGCTTTGAAGAATGTATGTGAGAAATTCTTAGAAAAGCAAATGGATTTGTATATAGCATTTATGGATCTGGAGAAGGTATATGGTAGAGTTGATAGAGATGCTCTGTGGAAGTTATTAAGACTATATGGTGTGGGAGGCGAGTTGTTATAAGCATAGAAAAGTTTTTATCGAGGATGTTAGGGATGTGTACATGTAGGAAGAGAGGAAAGTGATTGGTTCTCAGTGAATGGAGGTTTGCGGCAGGGGTGTGTGATGTCTCCAAGGTTGTTTAATTTGATTATGGAGGGGGGTGTTAGGGAGGTGAATGCAAGAGTTTTAGAAAGGGGGGCAAGTATGCAGTCTGTTGGGGATGAGAGAGCTTGGGAAGTGAGTCAGTTGTTGTTCGCTGACGTTACAGCGCTGTTGGCTGATTCATGTGAGAAACTGCAGAAGCTGGTGACTGAGTTTGGTAAAGTGTGTGAAAGAAGAAAGTTAAGAGTAAATGTGAATAAGAGCAAGGTTATTAGGTACAGTAGGGTTGAGTGTCAAATCAATTGGGAGGTAAGTTTGAATGGAGAAAAACTGGAGGAAGTAAAGTGTTTTAGATATCTGGTAGTAGATCTGGCAGCGGATGGAACCATGGAAGCGGAAGTGAATCATAAGGTGGGGGAGAGGGCGAAAATCCTGGGAGCCTTGAAGAATGTGTGGAAGTCGAGAACATTATCTTCGAAAGCAAAAATGGGTGTGTTTGAAGGAATAGTGGTTCCAACAATGTTTTATGGTTGCGAGGCGTGGAGCTATGGATAGAGTTGTGCGCAGGATTGTGGATGTGCTGGAAATGAGATGTTTGAAGACAATGTGTGGTGTGAGTTGGATTGATCGAGTAAGTAATGTAAGGGTAAGAGAGATGTGTGGAAATAAAAAGAGCGTGGTTGAGAGCGCAGAAGAGGGTGTTTTGAAATGGTTTGGGCCCATGGAGAGAATGAGTGGGGAAAGATTGAACAGGAGGATATATATGTCCTAGGTGAGGGAAGGAGAAGAGGGAGACCAAAATGGAGGTGGAAAGATGGAGTGAAAAAGATTTTAAGTGATCGGGGCCTGAACATGCAGGAGAGTGAAACGCAAGCAAGGAATAGAGTGAATTGGATCGATGTTGTATACCGGGGTCGACGTGCTGTCAATGGATTGAATCAGGGCATGTGAAGCGTCTGGGGTAAACCATGGAAAGTTGTGTGGGGCCTGGATACGGAGAGGGAGCTGTCTTTTCGGGCATTATTGCATGACAACTGGAGACTGAGTGTGAACGTATGGGGTCTTTGTTGTCTTTTCCTAGCGCTACCTCGCACACATGAGGGGGGAGGGGGATGTTATTCCCTGTGTGGCGAGGTGGCGATGGGAATGAATAAAGGCAGACAGTGTAATGCTGTGGAAAGTGGGATACTTGCCCAGGAGTTGAAAGAGGATTATTAAGACGAGAGAGAGAGAGAGAGAGAGAGAGAGAGAGAGAGAGAGAGAGAGAGAGAGAGAGAGAGAGAGAGAGAGAGAGAGAGAGAGAGAGAGAGAGAGAGAGAGAGAGAGAGAGAGAGAGAGAGATGTCATCTGATAGAAGAGCAACCATTAAAGGACACAATAAAGCACAGAGATAACATATCACCATGTGATATGGGGGGGAATGGAAGGCAAAATCTAATGTAATTACAGCTTACGGATACTCTTTGGAAGAACTTTAGCAGTTCCTTAGCAGAGGGAAGAAATGTTAAGATAGGTGTGTTGCGTCACGTCCACGAACAGCCGGGCCAAGAAGGGTACATTTCCTGTTTAGTGATTACCGATACAATCAAAGGGTTCTTTTAGATCTGCATTTATAATGTACTAACATTCCTCATTCTAACAATATATAATGGCAGTTTATTACAGTACTTGATCCCTCTGCTGAAGAAAATATTCTCCCAGTTTAGAACGACATGATGTAAAGAGAAGATAACTTAGAAGGATATGTCGACCACAGAAAGCAAGAAAGAAAAGGAAATAAAGATGTGTACTTGAAAATAGAACGAAACGGAAAGGAAAAAGATAATGACAGTAATGAAGAAAGTAGCTGTGGAGACAGCTTGATAGGAGGAGGAGGAGGAGGAGGGGGAGGAGGAGGACTAGGAAGAGAGTGAGAGCGTGAGGAGCCTGCACGCCCGCTGCGTGCTGGGGGCAAGTGGACTATTGTTAATGGACTTGGGTTTACACAACCGTATGCGATGAAACCAGCCACATTATCCCTGGTGTTTGCTTTACACAAATCTCCGCTGGGTGAACTTCGCATATTGTCCTCTGCCACCCGTACGTCATTACACCAGTCTCCTGGTTCTCTTGCTCTTTTTTACTGATCATTTTTGTTGCTTTCTCTTCCACGTATTTCGGATAAATGTAAACATAGTCGTTCGATTGTCCCCCCTGCCCCCAAATTTTCACTTCATTTAATTACTTTATATAACTTCCCCTGGTGACTGAAAAATATAGCGAATGTAACATTATGTTTATAAACATGTATGACAACATTACAGTCACCCCATTTTTTTGATAAATTCCACTGCAATACCATCCATACCCACTGACTCTCCGGCTTTCATCTTCCGCAAAGCTTTTACTACCTCTTCTCTGTTTAACAAATCATTCTCCCTAACCCTCTCACTTTGCACAACACCTCCACCAGAACACCCTATATCTGCCACTCTATCATCAAACACATTCAACGAACCTTCAAAATACTCACTACATCTCCTTCTCACATCACCACAACTTGTTATCACCTCCCAATAAGCCCCCTTCACTGAAGTTCCCATTTCTTCCCTTGTCTTACACACTTTATTTACCTCCTTCCAAAACATCATTTTATTCTCCCTGAAAGTTAATGATACTCTCTCACCCCAACTCTCATTTGCCGTCTTCTTCACCTCTTGCACCTTTCTCTTGAACTCCTGCCTCTTTCTTTTATACATCTCCCACTCATTTGCAATATTTCCCTACAAAAATCGTCCAAATGCCTCTCATTTCTCTTTCACTAATAATCTTACTTCTTCATCCCACCACTCAATACCCTTTCTAATCTGCCCACCTCCCACGCTTCTCATGCCACAAGCATCTTTTGCGCAAGCCAGCACTGCTTCCCTAAATACATACCATTCCTCCCCCACTCCCCTTACATCATTTGTTCTCACCTTTTTCAGTTCTGTACTCAGTCTTTCCTAGTACTTCCTCACACAAGTCTCCTTCCCAAGCTCACTTACTCTCACCACTCTTTTCATACCAACATTCTTCTTTTCTGAGAACCTCTACAAATCTTCACCTTCGCCTCCACAAGATAATGATCAGACATCCCACCAGTTGCACCTCTCAGCACATTAACATCCAAATGTCTCTCTCTCACGCGCCTATCAATTAACACGTATCCAATAACGCTCTCTGCCCATCTCTCCTACTTACATACGTATACTTATGTATATCTCTCTTTTTATACCAGGTATTCCCAATCACCAGTCCTTTTTCAGCACATAAATGTACAAGCTCTTCACCATTTCCATTTACAACACTGAACACACCATGAACACCAATTATTCCCTAGAGTGCCATAATACTCACCATTACATTCAAATCGCCCATCACTGTAACCCGGTCTCGTGCATCAAAACTACTAACACACTCATTCAGCTGCTCCTAAAACACTTGCCTCTCATGAATTTTCATCTCATGCCCACGTCCATATGCAACAATAATCACCCATCTCTCTCCATCCACTTTCAGTTTTACCCATATCAATCTAGAGTTTACTTTCTTACACTCCATCACATACTCCCGCCATTCCTGTTTCAGGAGTAGTGCTACTTCTTCCCCTGCTCTTGTCCTCTCACTAACCCCTGACTTTACTCCCAAGACATTCCCAAGCCACACTCCCCCTTTACCCTTGAGCTTCGTTTTACTCAGAGCCAAAACATCCAGGTTCCTTTCCTCAAAAATACTACCTATCTCTCCTTTTTTCTCATCTTGGTTACATCCACACACATTTAAACACCCCAGTCTGAGCCTTCGAGGAGGATGAGCACCCCCCGCGTGACTCCTTCTTCCTACTTCCTACGTATTCCTTCCGCGTCGTAGAAGGCGGCTAAAAGGGTAGGGAATGGGTGGTTGGAAACCCTTCCCTCGCTTTTTTTTTTTTTATTTTCGGAAAGAAGAAACAGAGAATGGGGCCACGTGAGGATATTCGATCAAAGGCCCAGACCTATGCTCTTAACAGTACCTCGCTAAAGCGGGAAATGGCGAATAGTATGAAAGAAAAAAAAAGAAAGAATAAAAGAGAAAGAATACATCCCACGCATTCCTCACGTGTCGTAGAAGGCAACTAAAGGGGATGGGAGCGGAAGGCTAGAAAAACTCCCCTCCTTGTACATTTACTTTCTAAAAGGGGAAACAGAAGAAGGAGTCACGCGAGGAGTGCTCATCCTCCTCCAACGCTCAGATTGGGGTGTCTAAATGTGTGTGGATGTAACTAAGATGAGAAAAAAGGAGAGATAGGTAGTATGTTTGAGGAAAGGAACCTGGATGCGTTGGCTCTGAGTGAAACCAAGATCAAGGGTAAAGGGGAAGAGTGGCTTGGGAATGTCTTGGGAGTAAAGTAAGGGTTAGTGAGAGGACAAGAGCAACGGAAGGAGTAGCACCACATCTGAAACAGGAGTGGTGGGAGTATGTGATAGAGTGTAAGAAAGTAAACTGTGGACTGATATGGGTAAAACTGAAAGTTGATGGAGAGAGATGGGTGATTATTGTTGCATATGCACCTTGGCATGACAAAAAAGATCATTAGAGGCAAGTGCTTTAGGAGCAGCTGAATGAATGTGTAAGTAGTTTTCATGCACGAGACCGGGTTATAGTGATAGGTGACTTGAAGTTAAAGGTGAGTAATGTGGCAGTTGAGGGAATAATTGGTATACATGGGGTGTTCAATGTTGTAAATGGAAATGGTGAAGAGCTTGTATATTTATGTGCTGAAAAAGGACTGGTGATTGGGAATATCTGGTTTAAAAAGCGAGATATACATAAATATACGTATATAAGTAGGAGAGATTGCCAGAGAGCGTTATTGGATTAGGTGTTAATTGATATGCGTGCGAAAGAGAGACTTTTGGATGTTAATGTGCTGAGAGGTGCAACTGGAGAGATGTCTGATCATTATCTTGAGGAGGCGAAGGTGAAGATTTGTAGAGGTTTTCAGAAAAGAGGGGAAAATATTGGGGTGAAGAGAGTGGTGAGAGTAAGTGAGCTTGGGAAGGAGACTTGTGTTAGGAAGTACCAGGAGAGATTGAGTACAAAATGGAAAAGGGTGAGAACAAAGGAGGTAAGGGGAGTGGAGGAGGAGTGGGATGTATTTATGGAAGCAGTGATGGCTTGCGCAAAAGATGCTTGAGACATGAGAAGCGTGGGAGGTGGGCAGATTAGAAAGGGTAGTGAATGGTGGGATGAAGAAGTAAGATTATTAGTGAAAAAGAAGAGAGAGGCATTTGGACGATTTTTCAGCTAAATAATGCAAATGAGTAGATGTATAAAAGAAAGAGAAAGGAGCAAGACGTGAAAAAGAGGGCAAATGATGGTTGGGGTAAGAGAGTATCATTAAATTTTAGGGAGAATAAAAAGATGTTTCGGAAGGAGGTAAATAAAGTGCGTAAGACAAGGGAGCAAATGGGAACCTCAGTGAAGGGGGCAAATGGGGAGGTGGTAACAAGTAGTGGTGATGTGAGAAGGAGATGGAGTGAGTATTTTGAAGGTTTGTTGAATGTCTTTGATGACAGAGTGGCAAATATACGGTGTTTTGGTCGAGGTGGTGTGCAAAGTGAGAGGGTTAGGGAAAATGATTTGGTAAACAAAGAAGAAGAAGTAAAAGCTTTGCGGAAGATGAAAGCCGGTAAGGCAGCGGGGTTGGATGGTATTGCTGTGGCATTTATTAAAAAAGGGGGTGACTGTATTGTTGACTGGTTGGTAAGGTTATCTAATATTTGGATATTTCATGGTGACGTGCCTGATGATTGGCGGAATGCCTGCATAGTGCCACTGTACAAAGGCAAAGAGGACAAAGGTGAGTGCTCAAATTACAGAGGTATAAGTTTGTTGAGTATTCCTGGTAAATCATATAGGAGGGTATTGATTGAGAGGGTGAAGGCATGTACAGAGCATCAGTTTGGGGAAGAGCAGTGTGGTTTCAGAAGTGGTAGAAGATGTGTGGATCATGTGTTTGCTTTGAAAAATGTATGTGAGAAATACTTATAAAAACAAATGGATTTGTATGTAGCATTTATGGATCTGGAGTAGGAATATGATAGTTGATAGAGATGCTCTGTGGAAGTGTTAAGATTATATGACGTAGGAGCAAGTTGTTAGAAGCAGTGTAAAGCTTATATCGAGGATGTAAGTCATGTGTACGTGTAGGAAGAGAGGAAAGTGATTGGTTCTCAGTGAATGTAGGTTTGCGGTATTGGTGTGTTATGTCTCCATGGTCGTTCAGTTTGTTTATGGATGGGGTTGTTAGGGAGGTTACTGCAAGACTTTTGGAGAGAGGGGCAAGTATGCAGTCTGTTGTGGATCAGAGAGCGTGGGAAGTGAATCAGTTGTTGTTCGCTGATGATAGAGCGCTGGTGTCTGATTCATATGAGAAACAGCAGAAGCTGGTGACTGAGTTTTTTAAATTGTGTGAGAAAAGAAAGTTGAGAGTAAATGTGAATAAGAGCAAGGTTATTAGGTACAGTAGGGCTGAGTGTCAAGTCAATTGGGAGGTGAGTTTGAATGGAGAAAAACTGGAGGAAGTGAAGTGTTTTAGATATCTGAGAGTGGATTTGGCAGCGGATGGAACCATGGAAGCGGAAGTGAATCATAGGGTGTGGGAGGTGGCGAAAGTACTGGCAGCGTTGAAGAATGTGTGGAGAACGTTATCTCGGAAAGCAAAAATGGGTATGTTTGAGGGAATAGTGCTTCCAACAATGTTGTATGGGTGCGAGGCGTGGGCTATGGAGAGACTTCTGCGGAGGAGGGTGGATATGCTGGAAATGAGATGTTTGAGGACAATATGTGATGTGAGGTGGTTCGATCCAGTAAGTAATAATAGGGAAAGAGAGATGTGTGGTAATAAAAGGAGTGTGGTTGAGAGAGCAGAAGAGGGTGTTCTGAAATTGTTCGGTCACATGGAGAGAATGAGTGAGGGAAGATTGACCAAGAGGATATATGTGTCAGAGGTGGAGGGAACGAGGAGAAGTGGGAGACCAAATTGGAGGTGAAAAGATGGAGTGAAAAAGACTTTCAGTGATCGGGGCCTGAACATGCAGGAGGGTGAAAGGCGTGCAAGGAATAGAGTGAATTGGAACGATGTGGTGTACCGGGGCCGACGTGCTGTCAATGGATTAAACCAGGGCATGTGAAGCGTCTAAGGTAAACCATGGAAAATTTTGTGGGACCCGGATGTGGAAAGGGAGGTGTGGTTTCGGTGCATTATTACATGACAGCTAGAGACTGTCAACGAATGGGGCCTTTGTTGTCTTTTCCTAGCACTGCCTCCCACACATGAGGGGGTAGTGGGTTCTTATTACATATGTGGCGGGGTGGCGATGGGAATGAATAAAGGCAGACAGTATGAATTATGTACACGTGTACATATGTATATGTCTGTGTGTGAATTACATGTATACGTTGAGATGTATAGGTATGTATATTTGCGTGTGTGGACGTGTATGTATATGCATGTGCATGTGGTTGGTTGGGCCATTCTTTCGTCTGTTTCCTTGCGCTAACTCGCTAACGCGGGAGATAGCGACAAAGCAAAATAAAAATATATAAATATAAATATATATATATATATATATATATATATATATATATATATATATATATATATATATATATATATATATATATATACAAATATATATATATATATATACAAATATATATATATATATATATATATATATATATATATATACATATATATATATATATATATATATATATATATATATATATATATATATATATATATATATATATATATATATATGTATATATATATATATATATATATATATATATATATATATATATATATATATATATATATATATATATATATATATATATATATATATATATATATATATATATATATATATATATATGTATATATAAATATAAATATATATATATATATATATATATATATATATATATATATATATATATATATATATATATATATATATATATATATATATATATATATATATATAAATATATATATATATATATATATATATATATATATATATATATATATATATATATATATATATATATATATATATATATATATATATATATATATATATATATATATATATATATATATATATATATATATATATATATATATATATATATATATATATATATATATATATATATATTTATATATATATATATATATATATATATATATATATATATATATATATATATATATATATATATATATATATATATATATTTCTTTGTTAAATGTGTTTGATGATAGATTGGCAGATAGAGGGTGTTTTGGTCGAGTTGGTGTGTAAAGTGACACGGCTAGGGAGAATGATTTGATAAACAAAGAAGAGGTAGTGAAAGCTTTACGGAAGATGAAAGCCGGCAAGGCAGTGGGTTTGGATGGTATTGCAGAGGAATTTATTAAAGAAATGGGGTAACTGTATTGTTGCCTGTTTTGTAAGATTATCTAATGAATGTGTGACTCATGGTGAGGTGCCTGAGGATTGGCGGAATGCTTGCATAGTGACATTGTGCATAGGCAAAGTAGATATAAGTGAGTGCTCAAATTACAAAGGTATAGCTTTGTTGAGTATTCCTGGTAAATTATATGGGAGGGTATTGATTGAGAGGGTGAAGGCATGTACAAAGCATCAGATTGGGGAAAAGCAGTGTGGTTTCAGAAGTGGTAGAGGATGTGTGGATCAGGTGTTTGCTTTGTAAAATGTATGTGAGAAATAATTAGAAAAGTAAATGGATTTGTATGTAGCATTTATGGATCTGGAGAAGGCGTATGATAGAGTTGATAGAGATGCTCTGTGGAACGTATTAAGAATATATGTTGTGGAAGACAACTTGATAGAAGCAGAAAAAAGTTTTTATCGAGGATGTAAGGCATGTGTACGTGTAGGAAGAAGGGAAAGTAATTGGTTCTCAATGAATGTTGTTTTCCTGGGGGGGGGGGGGGGGTGCGTGATGTCTCCATGATTATTTAATTCCTTCATGGATGGGGTTGTTAAGGAGGTGAATGCAAGAGTTTTGGAAATAGAGGCAAGTATGCAGTCTGTTGCGGATGAGAGAGCCTGAGAAGTGAGTAGGTTGTAGTTCGCTGATGATACAGCGCTGGTGGCTGATTCGGGTGACAAACTGCAGAAGCTGGTGAATGAGTTTGGTAAAGCTTGTGAAAGATGAAAGCTGAGATTAGATGTTAAAAGAGCAAGGTACAGTAGGGTTTAGGGACAAGTCAACTGGGAGGTAAGTTTGAATGGAGAATAACTGGAAGTGAAGTGTTTTAGATATCTGGGAGTGGATGTGGAAGCGGATGGAACCATGGAAGCGGAAGCGAATCATGGGGTGTGGGACGGGGCAAAAGTCCTGTGAGCGTTGGAGAATGTGTGTAAGTCGAAAACGTTATCTTGGAAAGCAAAAATGGGCATATTTGAAGGAACAGTGCTTCCAACAATGTTATATGGTTGCGAGGCGTAGGCTATAGATAGAGTTGTGTGGAGGAGGGTGGATGTGCTGGAAATGAGATGTTTGAGGACAGTGTGTGGTGTGAGGTGGTTTAATCGAGTAAGAAATGAAAGGGTAAGAGAGAGGTGTAGTAATATAATGATTGTGGTTGTGAGATCAGAAGAGGGTGTTTTAAAATGGTTTCATCACATGGAGAGAATGAGTGAGGAAAGATTGACAAAGAGGATATATGTGCCAGAGGTGGAGGGAACGAGGGGAGGTGGGAGACCAAATTGGAGGTGGAAAGATGGAGTTAAAAAGATTCTGAGTGATCGTGGCCTAAACATGCAGGAGGGTGAAAGGCGTGGAAGGAACTGAGTGAATTGGAACGATGTGGTATACCAGGGTCGACGTGCTGTCAATGGATTCAACGAGGGCATATGAAGCGTCTAAGATAAACCATGGAGAGTTCTGTGGGGCTTTGGTGTGGAAAGGGAGCTGTGGTTTCGATGCATTATACATGACAGCTAGAGACTATGTGGGAAGGAATATGGCCTTTGTTGTCTTTTCCTAGCGCTACCTCGCGATATGCGGGAGGAGGGAGTTGTTATTTCATATGTGGCGGGGTGGCGACGGGAATGAGCAACAGCAGACAGTATGAAGTATATACATGTGTATATATGGATATATAAACTCCCAGATATCTAAAACACTTTACTTCCTCCAGTTTTTCTCCATTCAAACTTACTTCCCAGTTGACTTGACCCTCAACCCTACTGTACCTAATAACCTTGCTCTTATTCACATTTACTCTTATCTTTCTTCTTTCACACACTTTAACAAACTCAGTCACCAGCTTCTGCAGTTTCTCACATGAATCAGCCACCAGGGCTATATCATCAGCGAACAACAACTGACTCACTTCCCCGAGCTCTATCATTCACAACAGACTACATACTAGTCACTTTTTCCAAAAGTTTTGCATTCACCTCCCTAACAACCCCATCCATAAACAGATTAAACAACCATGGGGACATCACACACCCCTACCGCAAACCTACATTCACTGAGAACCAATCACTTTCCTCTCTTCCTACACGTACACATGCCTTACATCCTCGATACAAACTTTTCACTGCTTCTAACAACTTGCCTCCTACACTTAATACCTTCCACAGAGCATCTCTATCAACTCTATCATAAACCTTCTCCAGATCCATAATTGCTACATACAAATCCATTTACTTTTCTAAGTATTTTTCACATACATTCTTCAAAGCAGACACCTGATCCACACATCCTCTACCACTTCTGAAACCACACTGCTCTTCACCAATCTGATGCTCTGTACATGCCTTCACCTTCTCAATCAATACCCTCCCATATAATTTACTAGGAATACTCAACTAACTTATACCTTTGTAATTTGAGCACTCACTCTTATCCCCTTTGCCTTTGTACAATGGCTCTATGCAAGCATTCCGCCAATCCTCAGGCACCTCACCATAAATCATATATACATTAAATAACCTTTTCAACCAGTCAACAATACAGTAACCCCCTTTTTTAATAAATTCCACTGCAATACCATCCAAACCTTTTGCCCTGCCGGCTTTCATCTTCTGCAAAGCTTTTACTAAGTCTTCTCTCCTTACCAAATCATTTTCCCTAACCCTCTCACTTTGCACAATACCTCGACCAAAACACCCTATATCTGCCACTCCATCATCAAACACATTCAACAAACCTTAAAGTACTCACTCCATCTCATTCTCACATCACCACTACTTGTTATCACTCCCCATTTGCCCCCCTTCTCTGAACTTCCCATTTGCTCATTTCTCTTACGCACTTTATTTACCTACTTCCAAAACATCTTTTTATTCTCCCTAAAATTTAATGATACTCACCCCAACTCTCATTTGCCCTCTTTTTTACCTCTTCCTGCTTTCTCTAAACCTTCTGCCTCTTTCTTTTATACATCTCCCACTCATTTGCATTTTTCCCAGCAAAAATCGTCCAAATGCCCTTCTATTCTCTTTCATTAATAATCTTACTTCTTCATCCCACCACTCACTACCCTTTCTAATGAACCCACCTCCCACGCTTCTCATGCCACAATCATCTTTTGCGCAAGCCATCGCTGCTTCCCTAAATACATCCCATTCCTCCCCCACTCCCCTTACCTCCTTTGTTCTAACCTTTTTCCATTCTGCACTCAGTCTTTTCCTGGTACTTCCTCACATTAACATCCAAAAGTCTCTCTTTCGCGCGCCTCTTAATTAACAAGTAATCTAATAACGCTCTCTTGCCATCTCTCCTACTTACATACGTATAACTATGTATATCTCGTTTTTTGAACCAGATATTCCCAATCACCAGTCCTTTTTCAGCAAATAAATCTACAAGCGCTTCACCATCTCCATTTACAACACAGAACACCCTATGTATACCAATTATTCCCTCAACTGCCACATTACATCACCCATCACTATAATCCGGTCTTGTGCATCAAAACCACTAACACATTCATTCAGCTGCTCCCAAAACACTTGCCTCTCATGATCTTTCTTCTCATGACCAGGTGCATAAGCACCAACAATCACCCATCTCTCTCCATCAACTTTCAGTTTTCCCCATATCAATCTAGAATTTACGTTCTTACACTCTATCACATACTCCCACAACTCCTGTTTCAGGAGTTTTGCTACTCCTTCCATTGTTCTTGCATTCTCACTAACCCCTGACTTTACTCCCAAGACATTCCCAAACCACTCTTCCCCTTTACCCTTGAGCTTCGTTTCACTCAAAGCCAAAGCATCCAGGCTCCTTTCCTCAAACATACTATCTATCTCTCCCTTTTTCTCATCTTGGTTACATCCACACACATTTAGACACCCCAATCTGAGCCTTCGAGGAGGATGAGCACTCCCCACGTGACGCCTTCTTTGGTTTCCCCTTTTAGAAAGTTAACATACAAGGAAGGAAGGGTTTCTGGCCCCCGCTCCAGTCCCTTTTAGTCACCTTCTACGACCCGTGAGGAATGCGAGGGAAGTATTCTTTCTCCCCTATCCCCAGGGATGTATATATATATATATATATATATATATATATATATATATATATATATATATATATATATATATATATATATATATATATATATATATATATATATATATATTATCCCCTGGGATAGGAGAGAAAGAATACTTCCCACGTATTCCCTGCGTTTCGTAGAAGGCGAGTAAAAGGGGAGGGAGCGGGGGGCTGGAAATCCTCCCCTCTCGCTTTTTTTTTTTCCTTTTTTTTTTAATTTTCCAAAAGAATGAACACAGAAGGGGGCCAGGTGAGGATATTCCATCAGAGGCCCAATCCTCTGTTCTTAACGTTACCTCGCTAACGCGGGAAATGGCGAATAGTTTGAAAGGAAAAAGAAAAAAAAAAAAAAAATATATATATATATATATATATATATATATATATATATATATATATATATATATATACAAATCCATTTGCTTTTCTAAGTATTTCTCACATACATTCTTCAAAGCAAACACCTGATCCACACATCCTCTACCACTTCTGAAACCACACTGCTCTTCCCCAATCTGATGCTCTGTACATGCCTTCACCCTCTCAATCAATACCCTCCCAAATAATTTAACAGGAAAAGCAAATGGATTTGTATGTAGCATTTATGGATCTGGAGAGGGCATATGATAGAGTTGATAGAGATGCTCTGTGGAAGGTATTAAGAATATATGGTGTGGGAGGCAAGTTGTTAGAAGCAGTGAAAAGTTTTTATCGAGGATGTAAGGCATGTGTACGTGTAGGAAGAGAGGAAAGTGATTGGTTTTCAGTGAATGTAGGTTTGCGGCAGGGGTGTGTGATGTCTCCATGGTTGTTTAATTTGTATATGAATGGGGTTGTTAGGGAGGTGAATGCAAGAGTTTTGGAAAGAGGGGCAAGTATGAAGTCTGTTGGGGATGAGAGAGCTTGGGAAGTGAGTCAGTTGTTGTTCGCTGATGATACAGCGCTGGTGGCTGATTCATGTGAGAAACTGCAGAAGCTGGTGACTGAGTTTCGTAAAGTGTGTGAAAGAAGAAAGTTAAGAGTAAATGTGAATAAGAGCAAGGTTATTAGGTACAGTAGGGTTGAGGGTCAAGTCAATTGGGAGGTGAGTTTGAATGGAGAAAAACTGGAGGAAGTGAAGTGTTTTAGATATCTGGGAGTGGATCTGGCAGCGGATGGAACCATGGAAGCGGAAGTGGATCATAGGGTGGGGGAGGGGGCGAGATTTCTGGGAGCCTTGAAGAATGTGTGGAAGTCGAGAACATTATCTAGGAAAGCAAAAATGGGTATGTTTGAAGGAATAGTGGTTCCAACAATGTTGTATGGTTGCGAGGCGTGGGCTATGGATAGAGTTGTGCGCAGGAGGATGGATGTGCTGGAAATGAGATGTTTGAGGACAATGTGTGGTGTGAGGTGGTTTGATCGAGTAAGTAACGTAAGGGTGAGAGAGATGTGTGGAAATAAAAAGAGCGTGGTTGAGAGAGCAGAAGAGGGTGTTTTGAAATGGTTTGGGCACATGGAGAGAATGAGTGAGGAAAGATTGACCAAGAGGATATATGTGTCGGAGGTGGAGGGAACGAGGAGAAGACGGAGACCAAATTGGAGGTGGAAAGATGGAGTGAAAAAGATTTTGTGTGATCGGGGCCTGAACATGCAGGAGGGTGAAAGGAGGGCAAGGAATAGAGTGAATTGGAGCGATGTGGTATACCGGGGTTGACGTGCTGTCAGTGGATTGAATCGGGGCATGTGAAGCGTCTGGGGTATACCATGGAAAGCTCTGTAGGTATGTATATTTTGCGTGTGTGGACGTATGTATATACATGTGTATGGGGGTGGGTTGGGCCATTTCTTTCGCCTGTTTCCTTGCGCTACCTCGCAAACGCGGGAGACAGCGGTAAAAAAAAAAAAAAATAAAAAAAAAGAATATATATATATATATATATATATATATATATATATATATATATATATATATATATATATATATATATATATATATATATATATATATATATAAATATATATATATATATTTATCTATTTTGCTTTGTCGCTGTCTCCAGAGTTAGCGAGGTAGCGCAAGAAAACAGCCGAAAGAATGGCTCAACCCACCCACGTGCACATATATATACATACACGTCCACACACGCAAATACACATACCTATACATCTCATCATATATATATATATATATATATATATATATATATATATATATATATATATATATATATATATATATATATATATATATATATATATATATATATATATTTATATATATATATATATATATATATATATATATATATATATATATATATATATATATATATATATATATATATATATATATATATATATATATATATATATACAAACACTGACAAATACATATATACACATGTAAATCATTTATACACTCTGCCTTTGTTTATTCCCATCGCCACCTAGCCACACATGAAATAACAACCCCTCCCCCCTTATGTGTGCGAGGTAGCGCTAGGAAAAGACAACTGAAGCCAAATCCGTTCACACTCAGAGTCTAGCTGTCATGTAATAATGCACCGAAACCACATCTTCCTTTCCACATCCAGGCCCCACACAACTTTCCATGGTTTACCCCAGACGCTTCACATGCCCTGGTTCAATCCATTGACAGCACGTCGACCCCGGTATGCCACATCGTTACAATTCACTGTATTCCTTGCACGCCTTTCACCCTCCTGCATGTTCAGGCCCCGATCACTTAAAATCTTTTTCACTCCATCTTTCCACCTCCAATTTGGTCTCCCACTTCTCGTTCCCTCCACCTCTGACACATATATCCTCTTGGTCAATCTTTCCTCACTCATTCTTTCTATGAGACTAAACCATTTCAAAACACCCTTTTGCTCTCTAAACTACATTCTTTCTATTACCACATATCTCTCTTACCCTATTATTACTTACTCGATCAAGCCACCTCACACCACATATTGTCCTCAAACATCTCATTTCCAGCACATCCACTCTTCTCCGCACAACTCTATCTATAGCCCACGCCTCGCATCCATATAACATTGTTGGAGCCACAATTCCTTCAAACATACCAATTTTGGCTTTCCAGGATAATGTTCTCGATTTCCACACATTTTTCAACGCTCCCAGAAGTTTCGCCCCCTCCCCCACCCTATGATTCACTTCCGCTTCCAAGTTTCCATCCGCTGCCAAATCCACTCCCAGATATCTAAAACACTTCACTTCCTCCAGCTTTTCTCCATTCAAACTTACCTCCCAATTCACTTGACCCTCAACCGTACTGTATCTAATCACCTTGCCCTTATTCACATTTACGCTCAGCTTTCTTCTTTCACTCACTTTACCAAACTCAGTTACCAACCTCTACAGTTTCTCACATGAATCAGCCACCAGCGCTGTATCATTAGCAAACAACAACTGACTCACTTCCCAATCTCTCTCATTCATAACAGACTGCATACTTACCCCTCTTTCCAAAACTCTAGCATCTATCTCCCTAACAACGCCTTCCATAAACAAAATAAACAACCATGTAGACATCATACACCCATGCCGCAAACCTACATTCACTGAGAACCAATCACTTTCCTCTCTTCCTCCACGTACCCACGCATTACATCCTCGATAAAAACTTTTCACTGCTTCTAACAATTTGCCTCCCACACTATATATTCTTGATACCTTCCACAGAGCATCTCTATCAACTCTATCATATGCCTTCTCCAGATCCATAAGTGCTACATACAAATCCATTTGCTTTTCTAAGTATTTCTCATACACATTCTTCAAAGCAAAAACTTGTTCCACACATCCTCTACCACTTCTGAAACCACACTGCTCTTCACCAGTCTGATGCTCTGTATATGCCTTCACCTTCTCAATCAATATCCCCCCATATATTTTCCCAGGAATACTCAACAAACTTATACCTCTGTAATCTGAGCACTCACCTTTATCCCCTTTGCCTTTGTACAGTGGCACTATGCAAGCATTCCGCCAATCCTCAGGCACCTCAGCATGAATCATACATACATTAAATAACCTTACCAACCAGTCAACAATACAGTCACCCTTTTTTTTAATAGATTCCACTGCAATACCATGCAAACTCGCTGCCTTGCCGGCTTTCATCTTCAGCAAAGCTTTTACTACCTCTTTTCTGTTTACCTAATCATTTTCCCTAAGCCTATCTTTTTCACACCACCTCGACCGAAACACCCTATATCTGCCACTCTATCATCAAACACATTTAACAAACATTCAAAATATTCAGTCCATCTCCTTTTCACATCACCAGTACTTATTATCACCTTCCCATTAGCACACTTTACTGAATTTCCCAGTTGTTCCCTTTCCATACGCACTTTATTTACCTCCTTTCAAAACACCTTTTCATTCTCCCTAAAATGTATCGATACTCTCTCACCTCAACTCTCATTTACCCTCTTTTTCACCTCTTGCAACTTTCTCTTGATGTCCTGCCTCTTTCTTTTATACATCTCCCGGTTATTTGAATTATTTCCCCATAAAAATCGTTCAAATGCCTCTCTCTTCTCTTTCACTAATAATCTTTCTTATTCATCCCACCACTCACTACACTTTCTAATCTGCCCACCTCCCACGCTTCTCATGCCACAAGCGTCTTTTGCGCAAGCCATCACTGCTGCCCTAAATACATCCCATTCCTCCCCCACTCCCATTACCTCCTTTGTTCTCACCTTTTTTAATTCTGTCCTAAGTCTTTCCTGGTACTTCCTCACACAAGTCTCCTTCCCAAGCTCACTTATTCTCATCACTCTCTTCACTCCAACAGTCTCTCTTCTTTTCTGAAAACATCTACAAATCTTTCCCTTCGCCTCCACAAGGTAATGATCAGACATCCCTCCAGTTGCGCCTCTCAGATCATTAACATCCAAAAGTCTTTCTTTCGCGCACCTATCAAATAACACGTAATCCAATAACGCTGTCTGGCCATATCTCCTACTTGCATAAGTATACTTATGTATATCTCTCTTTTTAAACCATGTATTTCCAATCACCAGTCCTTTTTCAGCACATAAATCTATAATCTCTTCACCATTTCCATTTACAAAACTGAAAACCCCATGTATACCAATCATTCCCTCAACTGCCACATTATTCAACTTTGCATTCAAATCGCCAATCACTATAACCTGGTCTTGTGCATGAAAAGTAGTAAAACACTCACTCAGCTGCTCCATAAACACTTGCCTCTCATGATCTTTTTTCTCATTCCCAGGTGCATATGAACCAATAATCACCCATCTCTCTCATTCCACATTCAGTTTTACCAACATCAATCTAGAATTTGCATTCTTACACTCTATCACATACTCCCACCACTGCTGTTTCAGGAGTAGTGCTACTCCTTCCCTTGCTTTTGTCCTCTCACTAACGCTTGACTTTACTCCCAAGACATTCCCAAACCACTCTTCCCCTTTACCCTTGAGCTTCGTTTCGCTAAGAGCCAAAACATCAAGATTCCTTTCCTCAAACATACTATCTATCTCTCCTTTTTTCTCATCTGGGTTACATCCACACACATTTAGAGACCCCAATCTGAGCCTTCGAGGAGGATGAGCACTCCCCGCGTGACTCCTTCTTTTCTTCTCCTTTTAGAAAGTTAAAATATATATATATATATATATATATATATATATATATATATATATATATATATATATATATTTTTTTTTTTTTTTTTCAAACTATTCGCCATATCCCGCGTTTGCGAGGTAGCGTTAAGAACAGAGGACTGGGCCTTAAGAGGGAAAATCCTCACCTGGCCCCTTTCTCTGTTCCTTCTTTTGGAAAATTTAAAAAAAAAAAAAAACGAGAGGGGAGGATTTCTAGCCCCCCGCTCCCTCCCCTTTTAGTCGCCTTCTACGACACGCAGGGAATACGTGGGAAGTATTCTTAATCCCCTATCCCAAGGGATATATATATATATATATATATATATATATATATATATATATATATATATATATATATATATATATATATATATATATATTTTTTTTTTTTTTTTTTTTTTTTTTTTTTTTACTATTCGCCATTTCCCGCGTTAGCGAGGTAGCGTTAAGAACAGAGGACTGGGCCCTTGAGGGAATATCCTCACCTGGCCCCCTTCTCTGTTCCTTCTTTTGGAAAATTGAAAAAAAACGAGAGGGGAGGATTTCCAGCCACCCGCTCCCTCCCCTTTTAGTCGCCTTCTACGACACGCAGGGAATACGTGGGAAGAATTCTTTCTCCCCTATCCCCAGGGATAAATATATATATATATATATATATATATATATATATATATATATATATATATATATATATATATATATATATATATATATATACATATATATATATATATATATATATATATATATATATATATATATATATATATATATATATATATATATATATATATATATACATATATATATATATATATATATATATATATATATATATATATCCCTGGGGATAGGGGAGAAAGACTACTTCCCACGTATTCCCTGCGTGTCGTAGAATGCGACTAAAATGGGAGGGAGCGGGGGGCTGGAAATCCTCCCCTCTTGTTTTTTTTTTTTTTGATTTTCCAAAAGAGGGAACAGAGAAGGGGGCGAGGTGAGGATATTCCCTCAGAGACCAGTCCTCTGTTCTTAACGCTACCTTGCTAAAGCTGGAAATGGCGAATAGTTTGAAAGAAAGAAAAAAAAAAATATATATATATATATATATATATATATATATATATATATATATATATATATATATATATATATATATATATATATATATATAAATATATATATATATATATATATATATATATATATATATATATATATATATATATATATATATATATATATATATATATATATATATATATATATATATATAATATATATATATATATATATATATATATATATATATATATATATATATATATATATATATATATATATATATATATATATATAGTGGCAGTGTGAATTGTGTGCATGGGTATATATGTATTTGTCTGTGTGTGCATTGTGTGTGGGGGGTGGGTTGTGCCATCTCTTTCGTCTGTTTCCTTGCGCTGCTTCGCGGGTACGATAGGCGGCGGCAAAGCAAAATAAAATAAAATAAAATATATATATTATCCCTGGGGCTAGGGGAGAAAGAATACTTCCCACGTATTCCAAAAGTAGGAACAGAGAAGGTGGCCAGGTGCGGATATTCCCTAAAAGGCCCAGTCCTCTGTTCTAAACGCTACCTCGCTGATGCGGGAAATGGCGAATAGTACGAAGGAAGGATATATATATATATATATATATATATATATATATATATATATATATATATATATATATATATATATATATATATATATTCCTGGGAAATTATATGGAAGGGTATTGATTGAGAGAGTGAAGCCATGTACAAAGTATCAGACTGGGGAAGAGTAGTGTGATTTCAGAAGTAGTAGAGGATGTATGGATTAGGTGTCTGCTTTGAAGAATGTATGGGAAAAATGCTAGAAAAGAAAATGGATTTGTATATAGCATTTATGGATCTGGAAAAGTCATACGATTGAGTTGAAAGAGATGTTCTGTGGAAGGTATTAAGAATATATGGTGTGGGAGGCAAGTTGTTAGAAGCAGTGAAAGTTTTGATCGAGTATGTAAGGCATGTGTACGAGTAAGAAAAGAGGAAAGTCATTCGTTCTCAGTGAATATTGGTTAGCGGCAGAGGTGCGTGATGTCTACATGGTTGTTACATTTGTTTATGGATTGGGTTGTCAGAGAGGTGAATGCAAGACTTTTGGAAAGAGGGGCAAGTATGCAGTCTGTTGTGGATGAGAGAGCATTGGAAGCGAGACAGATTTTCTTCGCTGATCATACAGCGCTGATGGCTGATTCTGGTGAGAAACTGCAGAAGCTGGTGA
>NC_092227.1:34520748-34549929 GCF_036320965.1 Panulirus ornatus | reverse complement strand
CAGCACCATGTGGGTAGTGATGACTTCCTGCAAAGTCATGTGGGCAGTGATGACTTTCTGCAGCATCATGTAGACAGTGATGACTTCCTGCAGCATCTTGTGATTAGTAATAACTTCCAATAGCATCATGTTTATAGTGACGATTTCCTGCAGAGTCTTGTGGGCAGTGATGACTTCCTGCAGCGCCAAGAGGTTAGTGATGACTTCCTGCAGCATCATGTGGGTAGTGATGACTTCCTGCAAAGTCATGTGGGCAGTGATGACTTTCTGCAGCATCATGTAGATAGTGACGACTTCCTGCAGCATGAAGTGGGTAGCGATGATTTTCTGCAGCGGCATTTCGGTAGTGATGACTTGTGCAGCATCATGTGGGTAGTGATGACTTCCTGCACCGTAATACAGGTATTGATGACATCCTACAGCGCCATTTGGGTAGTGATGACTTCCTGCAGCATCATGTGGGTAGTGATGACTTCCTGCAGAGTCATGTAGGCAGGGATGACTTCCTGCAGCACCATGTGAATAGTGATAACTTTCTGCAGCGTCATGTGGGCATTGATGACTTCCTGCAGTATCATGGGGTAGAATCATGTGGGCAGTGATGACTTCCTGCAGCGCCATGTGGGTAGTGATGACTTCTTGCAGTGTCATGTGGGTAGTGATGACTTACTTGACTGTAATGTGGGCAGTGATGACTTTCTGCAGCGTTATGTGGATAGTGATGACTTCCTGCAGCATCATGTGGGTAGTGATGACTTCCTGCAGAGTCATGTGGGTAGTCATGATTTCCTGCAACATCATGTGGGTAGTCATGACTTCCTGCAGTCAGTTGGTTAGTGATGACTTCCACAACGTCATGTGGATAATGAAGACTTTCTGCAGCATCTTGTTGGTAGTGATGACTTCCTTTAGAGTCATATGGGCAGCGATGACTTCCTACAGCAACATGTGGGTAGTGATGACTTACTGCAGCATCATGTAGGGAGTGATGATTTCCTGCAGCATCATGTGGGTAGTGATGACTTCCAGTAGCGTCATGTGTGTAGTGATGACTTCCTGCGGCGCCATGTGGTTAATGATGTCTTCCTGCCGCTTCATGTGGGTAGTGATGACTTCCTGCAGCATCATGTGGGGAGTAATGACTTCCTGCAGTCATGTGGGCAGTGATGACTTTCTGCAGAATCATGTGGGTAGTGATGATTTCCTGCAGGCTCGTGTGTGTAGTGATGACTTCCTGCATAATGTTGTGGTTAGTAATGACTTCATGTAGCATCATGTGGATAGTGACGATTTCCTGTAGAGTCTTGTAGGCAATGATGACTTCCTTCAGCGCCAAAAGGTTAGTGATGACTTCCTGCAGCATCATATGGGTAATGATGACTTCCTGCAAAGTCAATAGGGCAGTGATGACTTTCTACAGCACCATGTCGATAGTGATGACTTCCTGCAGCGTCAGGTTGGTGGTGATGACTTTCTACAGCATCATGTGGGTGGTGATGACTTCCTCAAGCGTCATTTCTGTAACAATGATTTCCTGCAGCATCATGTGGGTAGTGATGACTTCCTGCAGAGTCATTTAGGGAGTGATGACTTCCTGCAGCGCCATATGGGTAGTGATGACTTCCTGCGGCGTCATGTGGGTAGGAATGACTTCCTGCAATATCATGTGGTTAGTGATGACTTCCTGCAGAGTTATGCGGGAAGTGATTACCTCCTGCAGCGCCATGTGGGTAGCGATGACTTCCTGCAGCATCATATGGGTAGTGATGACTTTCTTGAGTGTCTTGTGGGCAGTGATGACTTTCTGCAGCGCCATGTGGATAAGGATGATTACCTACAGCATCATGTGGGTAATGATGACTTCTTGCAGGGTCATGTGGTTAGTGATGACTTCCACAGCGTCTTGTAGATAGTGATGACATTCTGCAGAATCATGTGGGTAGTGATGACCTCCTTAAGGATCATGTGGGCAGTGATGACTTCCTGCAGCGCCATGTGCGTAGTGATGACTTGCTGCAGCTTCATGTGAGTAGTGATGATTTCCTGCAGCATCATGTGGGTAGTGATGATTTCCTGCAGCGCCATTTCGGTAGTGATGACTTTCTGCAGCACTCAAGTGGGTAGTGATGAATTCCTGCAGCGCAATATGGGTTTTGATGACTTCCTACAACGCCATATGGGTAGTGATGACTTCCTGCAGCATCATGTGGGTAGTGATGACTTTCTGCAGAGTCACGTAGGCAGTGATGACTTCCTGCAGCGCCATGTGGGTACTGATGACTTTCTGAAGCACCATGTGGGTAGTGATGACTTCCTGCAGTATCAAGTGGGTAGATATGACTTCCTGCAGAGTCATGCGGGCAGTGATTACTTCCTGCAGCGCCATGTAGATAGTGATAACTTCTTGTAGCGTCATTTGGATAGTGATGGCTTCCTGCAGCTTCATGTGGTTAGTGATGACTTCTTGCAGAGTCAAGTGGGCAGTGATGACGTCCCGCAGCGCCATTTGGTTAGTGATAACTTCCTACAGATTCATATGGTCAGGGATGACTTCCTGCAGCGCCACGTGGGTATAAATGACTTCCTGCAGCGCTTTGTGGGTATTGATGACTTCCTGCAGCATAATGTGAATAATGGTGACTTCCTGCAGAGTCATGTGGGCAGTGATGACCTCCTGCACCGCTATGTGGGTAGTGATGACTTTCTGCAGTGTCATATGGGTAGTGATGACTTACTTCAGAGTCAAGTGGGCAGTGATGGCTTCCTGTACCGTCATGTGGGTGGTGATGATTTCCTGCAGCATCATGTGGGTGGTCATGACTTCCTGCAGTCATGTGGTTAGTGATGACTTCCTACAGCGTGATATAGATAACGATAACTTTCTGCAGCATCATATGGGTGGTGATGACTTCCTTGAGATACCTGTGGGCAGTGATGACTTCCTGCAGCGACAAGTGGGTAGTGATGACTTGCTGCAGCGTCATGTGGGTAGTGATGATTTCCTGCAGCATCATTTGGGTAGTGATGACTTCCTGCAGCACCATTTCGATAGTGATGACTTCCTGCAGCATCATGTGGGTACTGATGACTATCTGCAGAGTCAAGTAGGCATTGATGACTTCCAGCGCCATATGGGTAGTGATGACTTCCCGCAGCATCATGTGGGTAGGGTTGACTTCCTGCAGAGTCATGTAAGCAGTGATGATTTCCTGCAGTGAATTGTGGGTAGTGATGACTTCTTGCAGCTTCTTGTGGGTAGTGATGACTTCCTGCAGCATCATGTGGGTACTGATGACTTCCTCCAGAGTCATGTGGGCAGTGATGACTTGTGGCAGCGCCATGTGGGTAGTGATGACTTCCTGCAGCGTCATGTGGATAGTGATGACTTCCTGCAGCATCATGTGGGTAGTCATGACTTCCTGCAGTGTAATGTGGATAGCGATGACTTTCTGCAGCATTATGTGGATAGTGATGACTTCCTTGAGAGTCATGTGGGCATATATGACTTCCTGCAGCGACATGTGGGTAGTGATGACTTGCTGCAGCGTCATGTGGGTAGTCATGAATTCCTTCAGTGTCATGTGATAGTGATGACTTTCTGCAGCAACATGTGGGTAGTGATGACTTCCTTGAGAGTCATGTGGGCAGAGATGACTTCCTGCAGCGCCATGTGAGTAGTGATGACTTGCTGCAGCGTCATGTGGGTAGTAATGATTTCCTGCAGCATCATATGGATAGTGATGACTTCCTGCAGCGCCATTTCGGTAGTGATGTCTTCCTGCAACATCATGTGGGTAATGATGACTTCCTACAGCATAATATGGGTCTTGATACTTTCTACAGCGCCATATGGGAAAGTGATGACTTCCCGCAGCATCATATGGGTAGTGATGACTTCCTGAAGTATCATATGGGTAGTGATGACCTCCTGCAGAGTTATGTTAGCAGAGATGACTTCCTGCAGCTTGATGTGGGTAGTGATGACTTCCTGCAGTGTCATGTGGGCAGTGATGCCTCTCGCAGCGCCATGTGGGAAGTGATGACTTCCTGCAGCATCATGTGGGTAGTGATGACTTCCTGCAATATCATATAGGTAGTGATGACTTCCTGCAGCGCCATGTGGGTAGTGATAACTTCCTGCAGCATCTTGTGGTTAGTGATGACTTCCTGCAGCATCAAGTGGATAGTGATGACTTCCTACAGAGTCATGTGGGGCAGTGATGACCTCCTGCAGCGCCAAGAGGTTGTGAATACTTCCTGCAGCATCATGTGGGTACTGATGACTTCCAGCAGAGCGATGTGGGCAGTGATGAGTTTCTACAGCGCCATGATGGTAATGATGACTCCCTGCAGTGGCATGTGGGTAGTGATGATTTCCTAAAGCATCACTTGGGTAGTGATGACTTCCTGCAGGCTCTTGTGGGTAGTGATAACTTCCTGCAGCGCCTTCTGTGCAGTGATGACTTCCTGCAGCATCTTGTGGTTAGTAATGACTTCCTGCAGCATCATATGGAAAATGACGATTTCCTGCAAGGTCATGATGGCAGTGATGACTTCCTGCAGGGCCAAAAAGTTAGTGATGACTTCCTTCAGAGTCATGTGGGTAGAGATTATTTCCTGCAGTCATGTGGGCAGCGATGACTTTCTGCAGCGCCATATAGATGCTGATGACTTCTTGCAGCGTCAGTTGGGTAGTGATGATTTCCTGGAGCATCATGTGGGTAGTGATGACTTCCTGCAGCGCCATTTTGGTAGTTATGACTTCCTGCAGCATTATGCAGTTAGGGCATGACTCCCTGATCTGGAGATATGGGTAGTGATGACTTCCTACAGCGCCATATGGTAGTGATGACTTCCTGCAGCATCATGTGGGTAGTGATGACTTCCTGCAAAGTCACTCTTGGTAGGATGACTTCTAGCTATTGGTAGTGAGACTTCCTGAGATCATGTGGAGTGATGACTTCTGCACGCCATGGGGTAGTGATGACTTCTGAGCATTGGGTATGATTTCTGCAGCGATTGGGTGTGATGATTCTGCAGTCATTGGTAGTGATGACTTCTGCAGCATTGGTGTTGATTCTGGCATTGGAGTGATGATTCCTGCAGCATGTGGTAGTGATGACTTCTGCAGATATGGGTAGTGATGACTTCCTGCAGCGTCATTGGGTATGATGACTTCCTGAGCATTTGGTAGTGATGATTCTAGCAGGGTAGTGTACCTAGACTTGAGTGATGACTTCTGCGGTATGATGACTTCCTGCAGCTATGTGGGTAGTATATTCCTGCAGCATCATTGGTAGTGATGACTTCCTCAGCCATTGGGTAGTGATGACTTCCTCAGCATCATTGGTAGTGATGACTTCTGCAGGTCATGGGTAGTGATGACTTCTGCACGCTTGGTAGTGATGATTCCGCGTCATTGGAATGATTCTCAGATATGTGGAGTGATGACTTTGCAGCGCCATTGGGTAGTGATGACTTCTGCAGCGTCATGTGGTAGTGATGACTTCCTGCAGCATATTGGGTAGTGATGACTTCCTGCAGAGTCATTGGATGATGACTTCCTGCAGCACATGTGGGTAGTGATGATTTCTGCAGGCATTGGTAGTGATGACTTCCTGCAGCTCATTGGTAGTGATGACTTCTGCAGTCATGTGGAGTATGACTTCCCAGCCATTGGTAGTGATGACTTCTCAGATCATTTGGGTAGTGATGACTTCCTGCAGCGTGATGGGTAGTGATGACTTCCTGCAGCATCATGTGGGTACTGATGTCTTCCTGCAGAGCGATGCGGGCAGTGATGAGTTCTGCAGCGTCATGAAGGTAGTGATGACTTCCTGCAGCGTCATATTGGTAGTGATGATTTCCTGAAGCATCATTTGGGTAGTGATGACTTCCTGCAGCATCATGTGTGTAGTGATGATTTCTTGTAGGATTATATGGGTAGTGATGACCTCCTGGAGAGCCATGTGTGCAGTGATGACTTCCTACAGCACCTTTTGGTTAGTAATTACTTCCTGCAGCATCTTATAGATAGTGACGATTTCCTGCAGAGTCATGTAGGCAGTGGTGACTTCCTGCAGCGCCAAGATGTTAGACATGACTTCCTGCAGAGTTACGTTGGTAGTGGTGACTTCTTGCTGAGTCTTGTGCGCAATGATGACTTTCTGCAATGCTATGTAGATAGTGATGACTTCCTGCAGCGTCAGGTGGGTAGGGATGATTTCCTGCAGCATCATTTGGGTAGTGATGACTTCCTGCAGCATCATGTGCGTAGTGATGATTTCCTGCAGTCTCATGTGGATATTGATGACTTTCTGCAGAGCCATATGTATAGTGATGACTTCCTGCAGCATCATATGGATAGTGACGATTTCCTGTAGAGTCATGTGGGCAGTGGTGACTTCCTGCAGCGCCAAGAGGTTAGTGATGACTTCCTGCAGAGTCACGTTGGTAGTGATGACTTCCTGCTGAGTTATGTGGGCAGTGATGACTTTCTGCAGCGCCATGTAGATAGTGATGACTTCCTGCGGTTAGTGATTACTTCCTGCATCACCTTTTGGTTAACAATGACTTCCTGCAGCATCATATGGATAATGACGATTTCCTGCAGATTCATGTGGGCAGTGGTGACTTCCTGCAGCTCCAAAAGGTTAGTAATGACTTCCTGCAGAGTCACGTTGGTAGTGATGACTTCCTGCTGAGTCTTGTGGGCAGTGAGGATTTTCTGCAGCGCCACATAGATAGTAATGACTTCCTACAGCGTCAGGTGGGTAGTTATGATTTCCTGCAGCATCTTGTGGGTAGTGATGATTTCCTGCAGCGTAATATGGGTAGCGATGACTTCCTATAGCGCCATATGGGTAGTGATGACTTCCTGCAGCATCAAGTGGGTAGTGATGAGTTCCTGCAGTCATGTCGGCAGTGATGACATTTTGCAGCGTTCTGTGGATAGTGATGGCTTCTTGCAGCATCATGTGGGTAGCGATGACTTCCTGCAGAGTCAAGTGGGCAGTGATGACTTCCTGCATTGTCTATGGGCAGTGATGACTTCCTGCAGCGCCTTGTAGGTAGTGATGACCTCCTATAGAGTCATATGGGCAGTGATGACTTCCTGCAGCGCCCTGTGGGTAGGAATGCCATTCTGCAGCTCTTTGTGGGTAGTGATAACTTTCTGCAGCATAATGTGGATAGTGGTGACTTCCTGCAGAGTCTTGTGGACAGTGATGACTTCCTGAAGCGTCATGTGGGTAGTGATGACTTTCTGCAGTGTCATGTGGGTAGTGACGACATCCTGCTGAGTCATGTGAGCCGTGATGACTTCCTATAGCATCATGTAGGTAGTGATGACTTCCTGCAGCGAGGAGTGGGTAGTGATGAATTCCTGCAGCCAGAAGTGGGTAGTGGTGAATTCCTGAAGCGCTATGTTGGTACTGATGACTTCCTATAGCATCATATGGGTAGCGATTATTTCCTGCAGCACCATGTGGGTAGTGATGACTTCGTGCAGCATTATATTGGCAATGATGACTTTTTACTGCGCCATGATGGTAGTGATGACTTCCTGTGGGGTCATATAGGTAGTGATGATTTCCTGCAGCATCATATTGGGTAGTGATGACTTACTGTAGCATCATGTGGGTTGTGATGATTTCCTGCAGCCTCGTATGGGTATTGATGACTTCGTGCAGAGGCATGTGTGCAGTGATGACTCCCCGCAGCACCTTTTGGTTAGTAATGACTTCCTGCAGCATCATATGGATGGTGACGATTTCCTGCAGAGTCATGTGGGCAGTGGTGACTTCCTGCAGCTCCAAAAGGTTAGTGATGACTTCCTGCAGTCTCGTGGGTAGTGACGACTTCCTGTAGAGTCATGTGGGCAGTGAGGATTTTCTGAAGCGCCATGTAGATAGTAATGACTTCCTGCAGCGTCAGGTAGGTAGTGATGTTTCCTGCAGCATCTTTTGGGTAGTGATGATTGCTTGCAGCCCCATTTTGGTAGTGATGAAGTCTTGCAGCATTATATGGTTTGTGATGACTTCCTGCAGCGTAAATGGGTAATGATGACTTCCTAAAGTGCCATACGGGCAGTGATGACTTTATGTAGAGTCATGTCGGCACTGATGACTTCCTGCAGCGTTTTATAGGTAGTGATGGCTTCTTGCATTATTAAATGGGTAGTGATGACTTCCTGCAGAGTCATGTGAGCAGTGATGACTTTCTGCAGCGCCATGTGGGTAGTGATGATTTCCTGCAGAGTCACTTGGATGGTGGTGACATCTTGCAGCATCATGTGGTTAGTGATGACCTCCTGCAAAGTCATGTGGGCAGTGATGACTTCCTATAGAAGTCATATGGGCCGTGATAAGTTCCTGCAGCGCCCTGTGGGTAGGGATGCCATTCTGCAGCGCTTTGTGGGTAATGATAACTTCCTGCAGCATAATGTGGATAGCGGTGACTTCCTGCAGAGTCTTGTGGGCAGTGATGATTTTCTGCAGTGTCATGCGGGTAGTGAAAACTTTCTGCAGTGTCATGTGGGTAGTGATGACTTCCTGCTGAGTCATGTGGGCAGTGATGACTTCCTGCAGAACCATGAGGGTAGAGATGACTCCTTGCTGCGTCATGTGGTTAGTGATGTCTTCCTACACCATCATGTAGGTGATGATGACTTCCTGCAGCGAGAAGTGGGTAGTGATGAATTCCTGAAGCTCCATGTGGTTAGTGACGACTTCCTGTAGCGTCATTTGGGTAGTGATGACTTCCTGCAGCACCATATGGGTAGTGATGAATTCGAGCAGCATCATGTGGGCAATGATGAGTTTGTACAGCGCCATGATGGTAGTGATGACTTCCTGTAGCGTCATATGGGTAGTGATTATTTCCTGCAGCATCATATGGGTAGTGATGACTTACTGCAGCATGATCTGGGTACTGATGATTTCCTGCGGGGTCATGTGGGTAGTGATGACTTCCTGTAGCATCTTGTAGTTAGTAATGACCTCCTGCAGCATCATGTGGATAGTGACGATTTCTTGCAGAGTCATGTGGGCAGTGATGACTCCCTGCACCGTCGTGTGGGAAGTGATGACTTCCTGCAGCAACATGTGGGTAGTGATACCTCCTGCAGCGCCATTTGGGTAGTGATGACTTCCTGCAGCGCCATGTGGGTAGTGATGACTTTCTGCATTGTCATATGGGTAGTGATGACTTCCTGCAGAGTCATGTGGGTATTGATGACTTCCTGTTGAAAAACTTCCTGCAGCTCCTTGTGGATAGTGGTGACTTTCTGGAGCATCGTGTATGCAGTGATGACTTCCTTTAGATTCATGACGGCGGTGGTGACTTCCTGCATCGCCATGTGGATAGTGATGACTTCCCTTCAGCGCCATTTCAGTAGTGATGACTTCCTGCAGCATCATGTAGGTAGTGATGACTTCCTGCAGTCATTTAGGCAGTTATGACTTCCTGTAGCGTTATGTCGGTAGTGATGACTTCCTGCAGCATCATTTGGGTATTGACGACTTCCTGCAGAGTCATGTGGGCAGTGGTGACTTCCTGCAACGCCAAGATGTTAGTGATGACTTCCTGCAGCATCATATGGGTAGTGATGACTTCCTGCAGAGTGATGTGGGCAGTAATGAGTTTCTGCAGCGCCATGAGGGTAGTGATGACTTCCTTCAGCGTCATGTGGGTAGCGATGATTTCGAGCAGCATCATTTGGGTAGTGATGACTTCCTGCAGCATCATGTGGGTAGTGATGATCTCCTGCAGGTCATGTGGGTATTGATGTCTTCCTGCAGCGCCATGTGTGCAGTGAAGACTTCCTGCAGCATCATGCGGTTAGTAATGACTTCCTGTACCATCATATGGATAGTGACGTTTTCCTGCAGAGTCATGTGGGGAGTCATGACTTTTTGCAGCGCCAGGAGGTTAGTGATGACTTCCTGTCGATTGATCTGGGTCGTGATGACTGTAGAGTCATTTGGGCAGTGATGACTCCCTGTACCATCATGTGGGTAATGATGACTTCCTGCAGCATCATGTGGGTAGTTTTGACTTCCTGTAGAGTCATATGGTTAGGTGATGACTTCCTACAGCGTCATGTGGATAGTGATGACTTTCTACGGCATCATTTGAGTAGTGATGATTTCCTTGAGAGTCATGTGGGCAGTGATGACTTCTTGCAGCGCCATGTGGGTAGTGATGACTTGCTGCAGTGTCATGTCGATAGTGATGACTTTCTGCAGCATCATGTGGGTAGTGATGACTTCCTGCAGCTCTATGTCGGTAGTGTTAACTTCTTGCAGAATCATGTGGGTAGTGATGACTTCCTGCAGGGTCATGTGGGTAGTGATAACTTCTTGCAGCATCATATGGATAGTGATGACTTCATGCAGATTGATGTGGGCAGTGTTGACATCTTGCAGCGCCATATGGTTACTGATGACTTCATGCAGCGTCATGTGGATAGCGATTACTTCCTGCAGAAGCATGTGGGTAGTGATGACTTACTGGAAAGTCATATGTGCAGTGATGACTTTTTGCAGCACCATGTTGGTAGTGATGACTTCCTGCAGCGTCATATGGGTAGTAATGATTTCCTGAAGCATCATATGGGTAGTGATGACTTCCTGCAACGCCATATGAGTAGTGATGACTTCATACAGCGCCAAGTGGGTAGTGATGACTTCCTGTAGCGTCTTTTGGGTAGTGATGACTTCTTGCAGCACCACGTTGGTAGAGATGACTTCGGGCAGGATCATGTGGGTAGTGATGAATTCCTGCAGAGTTATGTGGGCAGTGAACACTTCCTGCAACGCCATGTGGGTAGTGCTGACTTCTTGCAGCGTCATGTGCGTAGAGATGATTTCCTGTACCATCATGTGGGTAATGATGACTTCCTGCAGCGCTATATGGGTAGTGATAGCTTCTTGTAGAATCATATGGGTTGTGATGACGTCCTGCAGAGTCATTTGGGTAGTGATGAGTTCCTGCAGCATCATGTGGGTAGTGATGACTTCCTACAGATCCATGTAGGCAGTGATGACATCCTGCAGCGCCATGTGGTTAGTGATGACTTCCTTCATCGTCATGTGGATAGTGATGACTTCCTACAGAATCATTTGGGTAGTGATGACTTCCTGCAACACCAAGTGAGTAGTGATGACTTCATGCAGCGCCATATGGGTAGTAATGATTTCCTTTAGCGTCATGTGGGTAGTGATGATTTCCTGCAGGATCCTGTAGGTAGTGATGACTTCCTGCAGCATCATATGGTTAGTGACGACTTCCTGACCCCATTATGTGGATAGTGATGATCTCCTGCAGAGTCATGTGGGTAGTGATGACTTCCTGCATTGCCAAAAGGTTAGTAATAACTTCCTGTAGCATCATTTGGGTAGTGATGACTTCCTGCAGAGTCATGTGGGCAGTGATGACTTTCTGCAGCGCCATGTATGTAGTGATGACTTCCAGTAACGTCAGCGGGTAGCGATGACTTCCATCTGCGTCAGCGGGAAGTGATGACTTCCAGCAGCGTCAGCGGGTAGTGATGACTTCCTGCAGCATCATGTCGGGAGTGATGACCTCCTGCAGGAGGATTTGTGCAGTGATGAGTTTCTGCAGTGCCATCTTGGTAGTTAATACTTCCTGCAGCGTCATGTGGGTAGTGATGACATCCTGGAACATCATGTTGGGAGTGATGACTTCCTGCAGAGTCATGTGGGCTGTGATGATTTCCTGCAGCTCCATGTGTGTATTGATGACTTTCTGCAGCACCACCTGGTTAATGATGACTTCCTTCAGCTCCATGTGGGTAGGGATGACTTCCTGCACCATTATGTGGGCAGTGTTGACTTTTTGCAGAATCTTGTGGGTAGTGATGACTTCCTGAAGTGCTATGTGGGTAGTGATGACTTCCTGCTGCGTCCTGTGGATAGTAATGACTTCCTGTAGCATCATGTGTTTAGTGATGACTTCCTGCAGAGTCAAGTGGCCAGTGATGATTTCTAGTAGCGCCAAATGGGTAATGATGACTTCCTACAGAGTCAGAGGAGCAGTGATGACTTCCTGCAGCGCCATGTGTGCATTGATGACTTCTTGCAGCGTCATGTAGGTAGCGATGATTTCCTGCTGCATCATATGGGTAATGAAGACTTCCTGCAGCGCTATGTGGGTAGTGATGACTTCTAGAATCAAGTCGGTAGTGATGACTTCCTGGAGAGTGATGTGGGTAGTGATGATTTCTTGCAGCATCATGTGGGTAGTGATGACTTCCTGCAGATTCATGTGGGCAGTGATGACATGATGCGGCGCCATGTGGTTAGTGATGAATTCCTGCAGCGCCATGTGGGTAGTGATGAGTTGCTTCAGCGTCATGTGGCTAAAGATGATATCCTGCAGCGTCATGTGAGTAGTGATGACATCCTGCGGCGCCAAGTGGGTAGTTATGACTTCCGGGAGCGCCAAGTGGGTAGTTATGACTTCCGGGAGTGTCATGTGTGTAGCGATGACTTCCTGCAGCGCCACGTAGTTAATGATGACTTCCTGCAACTCCATGTGGGTAGTAATGACTCTTTGCAACATCAGATTGGGAGAAATGACTTCCTACAGTCATGTAGGCAGTGATGACTTCCTGTAGCATCATGTGGGTAGTGATTATTTCCTGCAGAGTCATGTGGGTAGTGATGACTTTTTGCAGCGCCATGCGTGTAGTGATGACTTTCTGTAGCATCTTGTGGTTAGTAATGACTTCCTGTAACATCATGTAGATAGTGACGATTTCCTGCAGAGTCATGTCGGCAGTGATGACGTCTTGCAGCGCCAAGAGGTTACTGGTGACTTCTTCCAGCATCATGTAGGTAGTGATGACACTTCCTGCAGATTCATGTGGTTAATGATGACTTTATGGAGCCCCATGTAGATAGTGATGACTTTCTGCAGCGTCAGGTGTGTAGCGATGATTTCCTACAGCATCATATGAGTAGTGATGATTTCCTGCAGGGCCATTTCGTTATTGATGACTTCCTACAGCATCATGTGGGTAGTAATTACGTCCTGCAGCGTAATATGGGTATTGATGACTTCCTACAGCGCCATATGGGTAGTGATGACTTCCTGCAGCATCATGTGGATAGTGATGACTTCCTCCAGAGTCATGTGTTCAGTGATGACCTGCAGCGCTATATGGTTATTGGTGACTTCCTACAGCATCATGTGGGGAGTTATGACTTCCTGGAGAATCATGAGCAGTGATGACTTCCTCTACCATCATGTGGGGAGTGATGGCTTCCTGCAGTGCCATGTGGGTAGTGATGACTTATTGCAGCGTCATATGGATAGTTATGACTTCCTGTAGCGTAATGTGGTTAGTGATGACTTCGGGCAATCATGTGGGCAGTGATGACCTCCAGTAGCGCCATGTGGGTAGTGATGACTTCTTACAGTCATATGGGCAAAGATGACTTCTTGCAGCGCCATATGGGTAATGATGCCATCCTGCAGCGCTTTGTGGGTAGTGAGGACTTCCTGCAGCATAATGTGGATAGTGATGACTTCCTGCAGAGTCTTTTGGGCAGTGATGAATTCCTACAGCGCCATGTGGGTAGTGATGACTTCCTACAGTGTCTTGTGGGTAGTGATGACTTCCTGCAGAGTCATGTGGGCAGTGATGACCTCCTGTAGCGTCATGTGGATAGTGATGACTTCCTGCAGCAGCTTGTAGGTGGTGATGAATTCCTGAAGCGCCATGTGGGTAGTGATGACTTCCTGTAGCGTCAAGTTGATAGTGATGGCTTCCTGCAGCAGTGTGTGGGTAGTGATAACTTTGGGAAGCATCATGTGGGTAGTGATGAATTTCTGCAGAGTTATATGACCATTGAACACTTCCTGCAGCGCCATATGGGTAGTGATGATTTCTTGTAGAGTCATTTGGGTAGTGATGATTTCATGCAGCATCATGTGGGTAATGATGACTTCCTGCAGCTCTATGTAGGTATTGATGACTTCTTGTAGAATCATGTGGGTAGTGATGACTTTCTGCAGAGTATGTGGGTAGTGATGAACTCCTGCAGCATCATGTGGGTAGTGATGACTTCCTGCCGATACATGTGGGCAGTGATAACATCCTGCAGCGCCATGTGGTTAGTGATGACTTCCTGCAGCGTCATGTGGATAGTGATGACTTTATGCAGAATCATGTGGGGAGTGACGACTTACTGGAAAGTCGTATGTGCAGTGATGACTTTTTGCAGTGCCATTTGGGTAGTGATGATTTCTTGCAGCGTCATATGGATAGTAATGATTTCCTGCAGCATTATTTGGGTAGTAATGACTTCCTGCAACGACAAATGAGTAGTGATGACTTCATGCAGCGCCATGTGAGTAGTGATGACTTCTTGCAGCGTCATATGGATAGTAATGATTTCCTGCAGCATTATATGGGTAGGGATGACTTCCTGCAACGCCAAGTGAGTAGTGATGACTTCATGCAGCGCCATGTGGGTAGTGATGATTTCCTTTAGCGTCATGTGGGTAGTGATGATTTCCTGCAGTATCATGTAGGTAGTGATGACTTCCTGCAGCATCATATGGTTAGTGACGACTTCCTGCCCTATTATGTGGATAGTGATGATCTCCTGCAGAATCATGTGGGCTGCGATGACTTCCTGCGGCGCCAAAAGGTTAGTGATAACCTCCTGCAGCATCGTGTGGGTGGTGATGGCTTCCTTCAGAGCCATATGGGCAGTGATGACTTTCTGCATCGCCATGTATATAGTGATAACTTCCAGCAGTGTCAGTGAGTAGTGATGACTTCCTGCAGCATCATGTGTGCAGTGATGAATTTCTGCAGCGCCATGTGTTTAGTGAATACATCCTACAGCGTCATATGGGTAGTGATAACTTCCTGTAGCGTCATATGGTTAGTCATGACTTCCTGCAACATCATGTTGGTAGTGATGACTTCCTGCAGCGCCATGTGGATAGTGATGACTTCCTGCAGTATCATGTGGGTAGTTATAATTTCCTTCAGGGTCATGTGGGTAGTGATGACTTCCCGCAGCTCCATGTGTGTAGTGATGACTTCCTACAGCATCTTTTGGTTAGTGATGACCTCCTGCAGCATCATGTGGATAGTCATGACTTTTTGCAGAGTCATGTATACAGTGATATCTTCCTGCAGCGCCAAGAAGTTAGTGATGACTTCCTGCAGCATCATATGGGTACTGGCTACTTCCTGCAGAGTGATGTGGGCATTGATGAGTTTCTGCAACGCCCTGAGGGTAGTGATGACTTCCTGCAGCGTCTTGTGGGTAGTGATAACTTCCTGCAGCGTCATTTTGGCAGTGATGACTTCTTGCAGCATCTTGTTGGCATTGATGATTTCCTGCAGGGTCTTGTTGGTAGTGATGACTTCCTGTAGCGCCATGTGTGCAGTGATGACTTCCTGCAGCTTTTTTGGTTAGTAAAGATTCCTATAACATCATATGGATAGTGACAATTTCCTGCAAAGTCATGTAGGTAGTGATGACTTCCTGCAGCGCTAAGAGGTTAGTGATGACTTCTTGCAGAGTCATGTGCGCAGTGATGACTTCCTGTAGCGTCATGTGGATAGTGATGACTTCCTGCAGCAACAAGTTGGTAGTGAGGAATTGCTGAAGCGCCATGTGGGTAATGATGAGTTCCTGTAGCTTCATGTGGGTAGCGATGACTTCCTGCAGCACCATGTGGGTATTGATGACTTCGGACAGCATCATATTGGCAGTGATGAATTCTTGCAGAGATATGTAGGCATTGAACACATCCTGCAGCGCCATGTGAGTAGTGATGACTTCTTGCTGCGTCTTCTGGGTAGTGATGATTTCCTGCAGCATCATGTGGGTAATGATGACTTCCTGCAGCGCTATGTGGGTAGTGATGAGTTCTTGTAGAATCATGTGGGTAGTGATGACTTCCTGCAGAGTCATGTAGGTAGTGATGACTTCCTACAGCATCATGTGGGTAGTGATGACTTCCTGCAGAGTCATGTGAGCAGTGATGACTTTCTGCGCCGCCATGTGGGTAGTGATGATTTCCTGCAGAGTCATTTGGATGGTGGTGACATCCTTCAGCATCATGTGGTTAGTGACGACTTCCTGCAGAGTCATGTGGGCAGTGATGACTTCCCGCAGCGCCATGTGGGTAGTGATGACCTGCTATAGAGGTCATATGGGCTCTGATGTTTTCCTGCAGCGCCCTGTGGGTAGGGATGCCATTCTGCAGCGTTTTGTGGGTAATGATAACTTCCTGCAGCCTAATGTGGATAGTGGTGACTGCCTGCAGAGTCTTGTAGGCAGTGATGACTTTCTGCAGCGTCATGCGGGTAGTGAAAACTTTCTGCAGTGTCATGTGGGTAGTGATGACTTCCTGCTGAGTCATGTGGGCAGTGATGACTTCCTGCAGCACCATGAGGGTAGAGATGACTCCTTGCAGGGTCATGTGGTTAGTGATGTCTTCCTGCACCATCATGTAGGTAGGGATGACTTCCTGCAGCGAGAAGTGGGTAGTGATGATTTCCTGAAGCTCCATGTGGGTAGTGATGACTTCCTGTAGCGTCATGTGGGTAGTGATGACTTCCTGCAGCACCATATGGGTAGTGATGAATTCGAGCGGCATTATGTGTGCAATGATGAGTTTATACAGCGCCATGATGGTAGTGATGACTTCCTGTAGCGTCATATGGGTAGTGATTATTTCCTGCAGTATCATTTGGGTAGTGATGACTTACTGCAGCATGATGTGGGTACTGATGATTTCCTGCGGGGTCATGTGGGTAGTGATGACTTCCTGTAGCATGTTGTGGTTAGTAATGACCTCCTGCAACATCATGTGGATAGTGACGATTTCCTGCAGAGTCATGTAGGCAATGATGACTCCCTGCACCGTCTTGTGGGAAGTGATGACTTCCTGCAGCAACATGTGGGTAGTTATTACCTCCTGCAGTGCCATTTAAGTAGTGATGACTTCCTGCAGCGCCATGTGGGTAGTGATGACTTTCTGCATTGTCATGTGGGTAGTGATGACTCTGCAGAGTTATGTGGGTATTGATGACTTCTTGTGGAGTCATGTTGGTAGTGATGACTTCCTGCAGCATCATATGGGTAGTCATGTCTTCCTGGACAGTCATGTGGCTAGTGACGACTTCCTGCAGCTCCTTGTGGATAGTGATGACTTTCTGGAGAATCGTGTTTGTAGTGATGACTTCCTTAAGATTCATGTGGACGGTGGTGACATCCTGCATCACCATGTGGATAGTGATGACTTCCCTTCAGCGCCATTTCGTAGTGATGACTCCTGCAGTATCATGTAGGTAGTGATTACTTCCTGCAGAGTCATTTAGGCAGTGATGACTTCCTGTAGCGTCATGTTGGTAGTGATGACTTCCTGCAGCATCATTTGGGTATTGACGATTTCCTGCAGAGTCATGTGGACACTGATGACTTCCTGCAACACCAAGATGGTAGTGAGGACTTCCTGCAGCATCATATGGTTAGTGATGACTTCCTGCAGAGTGATGTGGGCAGTAATGAGTGTCTGCAGCGCCATGAGGGTAGTGATGACTTCCTTCAGCATGTGGGTAGCGATGATTTCCAGCAGCATCATTTGGGTAGTGATGACTTCCTGCAGCATCATGTGGGTAGTGATGATCTGCAGGTCATGTGGCTATTGATGTCTTCCTGCAGCGCCATGTGTGCAGTGAAGACTTCCTGCAGCATCTTGTGGTTAGTAATGACTTCCTCTACCATCATATGGATAGTGACGTTTTCCTGCAGAGTAATGTGGGGAGTGATGACTTTTTGCAGCGCCAGGAGGCTAGTGATGACATCCTGCCTATTGATCTGGGTTGTGATGACTGTAGAGTCATTTGGGCAGTGATGACTCCCTGTACCGTCATGTGGGTAATGATGATTTCCTGCAGCATCATGTGGGTAGTTCTGACTTCCTGCATTGTCATGTGGTTAGTGATGACTTCCTACAGCGTCATGTGGATAGTGATGACTTTCTGCAGCATGTTGTGGGTAGTGATGATTTCCTTGAGAGTCATGTGGGCAGTGATGACTTCTTGCAGCGCCATTTGGGTAGTGATGACTTGCTGCAGTGTTGTGTGGGTAGTGATGACTTCTTTCAGCATCATGTGGGTAGTGATGACTTCCTGCAGCTATATGTCGGTAGCGATAACTTCTTGCAGAATCATGTGGGTAGTGATGACTTCCTGCAGGGTCATGTGGGTAGTGATGACTTCTTGCAGCATCATGTGGATAGTGATGACTTCATGCAAATTGATGTGGGTAGTGATGACATCTTGCAGCGTCATGTGGTTACTGATGACTTCATGCAGCGTCATGTGGATAGTTATTACTTCCTGCAGAATCATGTTGGTAGTGATGACTTACTGGAAAGTCATATGTGCAGTGATGACTTTTTGCAGCACCATGTTGGTAGTGATGACTTCCTGCAGCGTCATATGGGTAGTAATGATTTCCTGAAGCATCATATAGGTAGTGATGACTTCCTGCAACGCCATATGAGTAGTGATGACTTCATGCAGCGCCAAGTGGGTAGTGATGACTTCCTGTAGCGTCTTTTGGGTAGTGATGACGTCCTGCAGCACCACCTTGGAAGAGATGACTTCGGGCAGGATCATGTGGGTAGTGATATATTCCTGCAGAGTTATATGGGCAGTGAACACTTCCTTCCTGCAACGCCATGTGGGTAGTGCTGACTTCTTGCAGCGTCATATGCCAAATGATGATTTCCTGTACCATCATGTGGGTAATGATGACTTCCTGCAGCGCTATATGGGTAGTGATAGCTCTTGTAGAATCATATGATTAATGATGACTTTCTGCAGAGTCATATGGTTAGTGATGACTTCCTGCAGCATCATGTGGGTAGTGATGACTTCCTACAGATTCATGTGGGCAGTGATGACATCCTGCAGTGCCGTGTGGTTAGTGATGACTTCCTGCATCGTCATGTGGACAGTGATGACTTCATGCAGAATCATTTGGGTAGTGATGACTTCCTGCAACACCAAGTGAGTAGTAGTAATGACTTCATGCAGCGCCATGTGGGTAGTAATGATTTCCTTTAGCGTCATGTGGGTAGTGATGATTTCCTTCATCATCCTGTAGGTAGTGATGACTTCTTGCAGCATCATATGGTTAGTGACGACTTCCTAACCCTATTATGTGGATACTGATGATCTCCTGCAGAGTCACGTGGGTAGTGATGACTTCCTGCATTGCCAAAAGGTTAGTGATAACCTCCTGTAGCATCATTTGGGTAGTGATGACTTCCTGCAGAGTCATGTGGGCAGTGATGACTTTCTGCAGCGCCATGTATGTAGTGGTGACTTTCAGCAGCGTCAGCAGGTAGTGATGACTTCCAGCGGCGTCAGAGGGTGGTTATGACTTCCAGCAGCGTCAGCGGTTAGTGATGACTTCCTGCAGCATCATGTCGGGAGTGATGACTTCCTAGAGAAGCATTTGTGCAGTGATGAGTTTCTGCAATGCCATGTGGGTAGTGAATACTTCCTGCAGCGTCATGTTGGTCGTGATGACTTCCTGCAACATCATGTGGGGAGTGATGACTTCTTGCAGAGTCACGTGGGCTGTGATGAATTCCTGCAGCTCCATATGGGTTGTGATGACTTACAGGAGCGTCATGTGTATAGTGATGACTTCCTGCAGCGCCATGTGGTTAATGATGACTTCCTGCAGCTCCATGTGGGTAGTGATGACATCCTGCATCTTCTTGTGGACAATGCTGACTTTTTGCTGAGTCTTGTGGGTAGTGATGACTTCCTGAAGTGCCATGTGGGTAGTGATGAACTTCCTGCTGCGTCATGTGGATAGTGATGACTTCCTGTACCATCATGTGTTTAGTGATGACTTCCTGCAGAGTCATGTTGGCAGTGATGATTTCCAGCAGCGCCAAATGGGTAATGATGACCTCCTATTGAGTCAGAGGGGCAGTGATGACTTTCTGTAGCGCCATGTGAGTATTGATTACCTCCTGCAGCGTCATGTAGGTAGCGATGATTTCCTGCATCATCATATGGGTAATGAAGACTTCCTGCAGTGCTATGTGGGTAGTGATGACTTCCTCTAGAATCATGTCGGTAGTGATGACTTCCTGGAGAGTGATGTGGGTAGTGATGATTTTTTGCAGCATCATGTGGGTAGTGATGACTTCCTGCAGATTCATGTGGGCAGTGATGACATGATGCAGCACCATGTGGTTAGTGATGAATTCCTGCAGCGCCATGTGGGTAGTGATGACTTGCTGCAGTGTCATGTGGATAGTTATAACTTTCTGCAGCATCATGTGGGTAGTGATGACTTCCTGCAGCTGTATGTGGGTAGTGATAACTTCTTGCAAATCCTTGTGGGTAGTAATGATTTCCTGGAGAGTCATGTGGGTAGTGATGACTTCTTGCAGCATCATGTGGATAGTGATGACTTCATGCAAATTGATGTGGGTAGTGATGACATCTTGCAGCGCCATGTGGTTACTGATGACTTCATGCAGCGTCATGTGGATAGTGATAACTTCCTGCAGAATCATATGGGTTGTGATGACTTACTGGAAAGTCATACGTGCAGTGATGACTTTTTGCAGCACCGTGTTGGGAGTGATGACTTCCTGCAGCGTCATATGGGTAGTTATGATTTCCTGAAGCATCAAATGGGTAGTGATGACTTCCTGCAACGCCACGTGAGATGTGATGACTTCATGCAGCGCCAAGTGGGTAGTGATGATTTCCTGTAGCGTCCTTTGGGTAGTGATGACTTCCTGCAGCACCACGTTGGTAGAAATGACTTCGGGTAGGATCATGTGGGTAGTGATGAATTCCTGCAGATTTATGTGGGCAGTGAACACTTCCTGCAACGCCATGTGGGTAGTGCTGACTTCTTGCAGCGTCATGTGCGTAGAGATGATTTCCTGTACCATCATGTGGGTAATGATGACTTCCTACAGCGCTATATGGGTAGTGATAGCTTCTTGTAGAATCATATGGGTAGTGATGACTTCCTGCTGAGTCATTTGGGTAGTGATGAGTTCCTGCAGCATCATGTGGGTAGTGATGACTTCTTATAGATTCATGTGGGCAGTGATGACATCCTGCAGCGCCATGTGGTTAGTGATGACTTCCTGCATCGTCATGTGGATAGTGATGACTTCCTACAGAATCATTTGGGTAGTGATGACTTCCTGCAACACCAAGTGAGTAGTGATGACTTCACGCAGCGCCATGTGGGTAGTAATGATTTCCTTTAGCGTCATATGGGTAGTGATGATTTCCTGTGGCATCCTGTAGGTAGTGATGACTTCCTGTAGCATCATATGGTTAGTGACGACTTCCTGAACCCATTACGTGGATAGTGATGGTCTCCTGCAGAGTCATGTGGGTAGTGATGACTTCCTCCATTACCATAAGGTTAGTGATAACTTCCTGTAGCATCATTTGGGTAGTGATGACTTCCTGCAGTCATGTGGGCGGTGATGACTTTCTGCAGCGCCATGTATGTAGTGACGACTTCCAGCAGCGTCAGCGGGTAGTGATGACTTCTATCAGCGTCAGCGGGTAGTGATGACTTCCAGCGGCGTCAGCGGATAGTAATGACTTCCTGCAGCATCATGTCGTGAGTGATGACTTCCTGGAGAGGCATTTGTGCAGTGATGAGTTTCTACAGTGCCATGTGGGTAGTGAATACTTCCTGCAGCGTCATGTGGGTAGTGATGACATCCTGCAACATCATATAGGTACTGATGACTCCCTGCAGAGTCACGTGGGCTGTGATGAATTCCTGGAGCTCCATGTGGGTGGTGATGACTTCCAGGAGCGTCATGTGTGTAGTGATGACTTCCTGCAGCGCCATGTGGCTAATGATGACTTCCTGCAGCTCCATGTAGTTAGTGATGACTTCCTGCAGCATCATGTGGGCAGTGTTGACTTTTTGCCTGGTCTTGTGGGTAGTGATGACTTCCTGAAGTGCCATGTGGATAGTGGTGACTTCCTGTAGCATCATGTGTTTAGTGATTACTTCCTGCAGAGTCATGTGAGCAGTGATGATTTCCAGCAGCGCCAAATGGGTAATGATGACTTCCTACAGAGTCAGGGGGCAGTGATGACCTCCTGCAGCGCCATGTGTGTATTGATGACTTCCTGCAGCGTCATGTAGGTAGCGATGATTTCCTGCAGCATCATATGGGTAATGAAGACTTCCTGCAGCGCTATATGGGTAGTGATTATTTCATGTAGAATAGTGTCGGTAGTGATGACTTCCTGGAGAGTAATGTGGGTAGTGATGATTTCTTGCAGCATCATGTGGGTAGTGATGACTTCCTGCAGATTCATGTGGGCAGTGATGATATCATGCGGCACCATGTGGCTAGTGATGAATTCTTGCATCGCCAAGTGGGTAGTTATGACTTCCGGGAGCATCATGTGTGTAGTGATGACTTCTTGCAGCGCCTCGTACTTAATGATGACTTCCTGCAACTCCATGTGAGTAGTAATGACTTCCTGCAGCATCAGATGGGGAGAAATGACTTCCTACAGAGTCATGTAGGCAGTGATGACTTCCTGCAGCATCATGTGGGTAGTGATTATTTCCTGCAGAGTCATGTGGGTAGTGATGACTTTTTGCAGCGCCATGCGTGTAGTGATGACTTTCTGTAGCATCTTGTGGTTAGTAATGACTTCCTGTAGCATCATGTAGATAGTGACGATTTCCTGCAGAGTCATGTGGGTAGTGATAACTTCTTGCAGCGCCAAGAGGTTACTGGTGACTTCTTCCAGCATCATGTGGGTAGTGATGACTTCCTGCAGAGTCATGTGGGTAGTGGTGACTTTTTGCAGCGCCATGCGTGTAGTGATGACTTTCTGTAGCATCTTGTGGTTAGTAATGACTTCCTGTAGCATCATGTAGATAGTGACGATTTCCTGCAGAGTCATGTCGGCAGTGATAACTTCTTGCAGCGCCAAGAGGTTACTGGTGACTTCTTCCAGCATCATGTGGGTAGTGATGACTTCCTGCAGATTCATGTGGTTAATGATGACTTTATGGAGCCCCATGTAGATAGTGATGACTTTCTGCAGCGTCAGGTGTGTAGCGATGATTTCCTACAGCATCATGTGAGTAGTGATGATTTCCTGCAGGGCCATTTCGTTATTGATGACTTCCTACAGCATCATGTGGGTAGTAATTACGTCCTGCAGCGTAATATGGGTATTGATGACTTCCTACAGCGCCATATGGGTAGTGATGACTTCCTGCAGCACCATGTGGATAGTGATGACTTCCTCCAGAGTCATGTGTTCAGTGATGACTTTCTGCAGCGCTATATGGGTATTGATGACTTCCTACAGCATCATGTGGGGACTGATGACTTCCTGGAGAATCATGCGGGCAGTGATGACTTCCTCTACCATCATTTGGGGAGTGATGACTTCCTGCAGTGCCATGTGGGTAGTGATGACTTATTGCAGCGTCATATGGATAGTTATGACTTCCTGTAGCGTAATATGGTTAGTGATGACTTCGGGCAGTCATGTGGGCAGTGATGACCTCCAGTAGCGCCATGTGGGTAGTGATGACTTCTTACAAAGTCATATGGGCAGTGATGACTTCCTGCAGCGCCAAGTGGGTAGTGATGCCATCCCGCAGCGCTTTGTGGGTAGTGAGGACTTCCTGCAGCATAATGTTGACAGTGATGACTTCCTGCAGAGTCTTATGTGCAGTGATGAATTCCTGCAGCGCCATGTGGGTAGTGATGACTTCCTGCAGTGCATGTGGGTAGTGATGACTTTCTGCAGAGTCATGTGGGCAGTGATGACTTCCTCAAGCGTCATGTGGGTAGTGATGACTTCATGCAGCAGCAAGTAGGTAGTGATGAATTCCTGAGGCGCCATGTGGGTAGTGATGACTTCTTGTAGCGTCAAGTGGATAGTGATGTCTTCCTGCAGCACTCTGTGGGTAGTGATGACTTTGGGCAGCATCATGTGGGTAGTGATGAATTCCTGCAGAATTATATGGGCATTGAACAATTCCTGCAGCGCCAAATGTGTAGTGATGATTTCTTGTAGAGTCATTTGGGTAGTGATGATTTCATGCAGCATCTTGTGGGTAATGATGACTTCCTGCAGCTCTATGTGGGTATTGATGACTTTCTGCAGAGTATGTGGGTAGTGATGACTTCCTGCAGATACATGCGGGCGGTGATGACATCCTGCAGCGCCACGTGGTTAGTGATGACTTCTTGCAGCGTTATGTGAATAGTAATGATTTCATGTAGAATCATGTGGGTAGTGATGACTTACTGGAAAGTCGTATATGCAGTGATGACTTTTTGCAGCGCCATGTGGGTAGTGATGATTTCTTGCAGCGTTATATGGATAGTAATGATTTCCTGCCGCATTATATGGGTAGTAATAACTTCCTGCAACGCCAAGTGAGTAGTGATGACTTCATGCAGGGCCATGTGTGTAGTGATGACTTCTTGCAGCGTCATATGGATAGTAATGATTTCCTGCAGAATTATATTGATAGTGATGACTTCCTGCAACACCAAGTGAGTAGTGATGACTTCATGCAGCTCCATGTGGGTAGTGATGATTTCCTTTAGCGTCATGTGGATAGTGATGATTTCCTGCAGCATCATGTAGGTAGTGATGACTTCCTCCAGCATCATATCGTTAGTGACGACTTCCTACCCCATTATGTGGATAGTGATGATCTGCAGAATCATGTGGGCAGTGATGACTTCCTGCGGCGCCAAAAGGTTAGTGATAACCTCCTGCAGCATCATGTGGGTGGTGATGGCTTTCTGCAGAGCCATGTGGGCAGTGATGACTTTCTGCATCGCCATGTATATAGTGATGACTTCCAGCAGCGTCAGTGGGTAGTGGTGACTTCCTGCAGCATCATGTGTGCAGTAATGAATTTCTGCAGCGCCATGTGGGGAGTGAATACATCCTACAGCGTCATGTGGGTAATGATAACTTCATGTAGCGTCATGTGGTTAGTCATGACTTCGTGCAGTATCATGTTGGTAGTGATGACTTCCTGCTGCACCATGTGGATAGTGATGACTTCCTGCAGCATCATGTGGGTAGTTATAATTTCCTTCAGGGTTATGTGGGTAGTGATGACTTCTGCAGCTCCATGTGTGTAGTGATGTCTTCCTGCAGCATATCTTGGTTAGTGATGACCTCCTGCAGCATTATGTGGGTAATAATGACTTCCTGAAGCTCTATGTGGGTATTGATGACTTTCTGCCGAGTATGTGGGTAGTGATGAATTCTTGCAGCATCATGTGGGTAGTGATGACTTCCTGCAGATAATTGTGGGCAGTGATGACTTCCTGCGGCGCCAAAAGGTTAGTGATAACTTCCTGCAGCATCATATGGGTGGTGATGGCTTTCTGCAGAGCCATGTGGGCAGTGATGACTTTCTGCATCGCCATGTATATAGTGATGACTTCCAGCAGCGTCAGTGGGTAGTGGTGACTTCCTGCAGCATCATGTGTGCAGTGATGAATTTCTGCAGCGCCATGTGGGGAGTGAATATATCCTACAACGTCATGTGGGTAATGATAACTTCATGTAGCGTCATATGGTTAGTCATGACTTCCTGCAGCATCATGTTGGTAGTGATGACTTCCTGCTGCGCCATGTGGATAGTGATGACTTCCTGCAGCATCATGTGGGTAGTTATAATTTCCTTCAGGGTCATGTGGGTAGTGATGACTTCTGCAGCTCAATGTGTGTAGTGATGTCTTCCTGCAGCATCTCTTGGTTAGTGATGACCTCCTGCAGCATCATATGGATAGTGATGACTTTCTGCAGAGTCATGTATACAGTGATAACTTCCTGCAGCGCCAAGAAATTAGTGATGACTTACTGCAGCATCATATGGGTACTGACTACTTCCTGCAGAGTGATGTCGGCATTGATGAGTTTCTGCAACGCCATGAAGGTAGTGATGACTTCCTGCAGCGTCTTGTGGGTAGTGATAACTTCCTTCTGCGTCATTTTGGTAGTGATGACTTCCTGCAGCATCTTGTGGGCATTGGTGATTTCCTGCAGAGTCTTGTGGGTAGTGATGACTTCCTGCAGCGCCATGTGTGCTGTGATGACTTCCTGCAGCATTTTGTGGTTAGTAATGACTTCCTACATCATCATATGGATAGTGACAATTTCCTTCAAAGTCATGTGGGTAGTGATGACTTCCTGCAGCGCTAAGAGGTTAGTGATGACTTCTTGCAGAGTCACGTAGGCAGTGATGACTTCCTGTAGCGTCATGTGGGTAGTGATGACTTCCTGCAGCACCAAGTTGGTAGTGATGAGTTCCTGAAACGCCATGTAGGTAGTGATGAGTTCCTGTAGCTTCATGTGGGTAGCGATGACTTCCTGCAGCACCATGTGGGTAGTGATGACTTCGGACAGCATCATGTTGGTAGTGCTGAATTCCTGCAGAGTTATGTGGGCATTGAACACATCCTGCATCGCCATGTGGGTATTGATGATTTCTTGGAGCGTCTTGTGGGTAGTGATAATTTCCTGCAGCATCATGTGGTTAATGATGACTTCCTGCAGCGCTATGTGGGTAGTGATGAGTTCTTGTAGAATCATGTGGGTAGTGATGACTTCCTGCAGAGTCATGTAGGTAGTGATGACTTCCTGCAGCATCATGTGGGTAGTGATGTCTTCCTGCAGAATCATGTGGGTAGTGATGACTTACTGGAAAGTCATAAGTGCAATGATAACCTTTTGCAGCGTCATGTGGGAAGTGATGACTTCCTGCAGCGTCATATGGGTAGTAATGATTTCCTGCAGCATCATATGGGTAGAGATGGCTTCCTGCAACGCCAAACGAGTAATGATGACTTCATGCAGCGCCATGTGGGTAGTGATGATTTCCTGTAACGTCATGTCGGTAATGATGACTTCCTGCAGCATCATGTTTGTAGTGATGACTTCCTGCAGCATCATATGGTTAGTGATGACTTCCTGCCCCAAAAGGTTAGTGATAACTTCCTGCAGCATCATGTGTGTTGTGATTACTTCCTGCAGAGTCATTTGGGCAGTGATGACTTTCTGCAACGCCATGTATATATTGATGACTTCCAGCAGCGTCAGTGGGTAGTAATGACCTCCTGCAGCATCATGTGTGTTGTGATTACTTCCTGCAGAGTCATTTGGGCAGTGATGACTTTCTGCAGCGCCATGTATATATTGATGACTTCCAGCAGCGTCAGTGGGTAGTAATGACTTCCTGCAGCATCATGTTGAGAGTGATGACCTCCTGCAGAGGCATGTGTGCAGTGATGAGTTTCTGCAGCGCCATGTGGGTAGTGAATACTTCCTGCAGCGTCATATGGGTAGTGATGACTTCCTGCAATATCATATGGGAGTGATGAATTTCTGCGGAGTCTTGTGGGCAGTGATGAATTCCTGCAGCTCCATATGGGTAGTGATAATTTCCTGTAGCGTCATGTGGTTAGTCATAATTTCCTGCAGCAGCATGTTGATAGTGATGACTTCCTGCAGCGCCATGTGGATAGTGATGACTTCCTGCAGCATCATGTAGATAATGATGACTTCTTGCAGTCATATATTCAGTGATGACTTCCTGCAGCTTCATGTGTGTAGTGATGACTTACTGCAGCATCTTTTGGCTTATAATGACCTGCAGCATCATGTGGATAGTGATGAATTCCTGCAGAGTCATATATACAATGATGACTTCCTGCAGCTCCAAAAAGTTAGTGATGACTTACAGCAGCATCATATGGGTACTGATGACTTCCTGCAGAGTGATGTGGGCAGTGATGAGTCTCTGCAGCGCCATGAGGGTAGTGATGACTTCCTGCAGCGTCTTGTGGGTAGTGATGATTTCCTGCAGCATCATATGGATAGTGACGATTTCCTGCAGAGTCATGTGGGCAGTGATGACTTCCTGCAGCGCCAAGAAGTTAGTGATGACTTCCTGCAGAGTCCTATGGATAGTGATGACTTCTTGCAGAGTTATGTGGGCATTGATGACTTTCTGCATTATTTCGGTAGTGATGAATTCCTGCAGCATCTTGTGGGTAGTCATGATTCCCTTCTGGGTCATGTGGGTAGTGATGACTTCCTGCAGCGCCATGTGTGCAGTGATCACTTACTGCAGCATTTTGTGGTTAGTAATGACTTCTTGCAGCATCATATGGATAGTGACGATTTCCTGCAGAGTCATGTGGGCAGTGATGATCCTGTAGCGCCAAGAGGTTAGTGATGACTTCCTGCAGAGTCATGTGGATAGTGATGCCTTCCTGCAGAGTTATGTGGGCATTGATGACTTTCTGCAGCACCATGTAGATAGTGATGACTTCCTGCAGCGTCAGGTGGGTAGTGATAATTTCCTGCAGCATCATGTGGGTAGTGATGTCTTCCTGCAGAGCCATTTTGCAAGCGGTTACCTCCTTCAGCATTATATGAGTAGTGATGACATCCTGCAGCGTAATATGGGTATTAATGACTGCCTACAGCGCCATATAGGTAGTGATGACTTCTTGCAGCAATATGTGGGTAGTGATGACTTCCTGCAGTCATATATGCAGTGATGACTTCCTGTAGCGCCATGTGGTTAGTGATGACTTCCTGCAGCGTCATGTGGGTAGCGATACCATCCTGTAGAGTCATGTGGGCAGTGATGACTTCCTGCAGAGCCTTTTGGGTAGTGGTGACTTCCTGCAGCGTCATGTGGATAGTGATGACTTCCTGCAGCATCATGTGGTTAGTGATGACTTCCTGCAGAGTCTTGTGGGCAGTGATGACTTTCTGCAACGTCATGTGGGTAGTGATGACTTCCTAGAGAGTCATATGGGCAGAGATGATTTCCTGCAGCGCTATATGGGTACGGATGCCACCCTGCAGCGCTTTATGGGTGGTGATTATTTCCTGCAGCATGATGTGGATAGTAGTGACTTCCTGCAGAGTCATATTTGCTGTGATGACTTCCTGCAGCGCCATGTGGGTAGTGATGACTTTCTACAGTGTCATATGGGTAGTGATGACTTCCTGAAGAGTCATGTGGTCAGTGATCACTTCCTGCAGCGCCATGAGGGTAGTGATGACTCTTTGCAACGTCA
>NC_092227.1:34405998-34520648 GCF_036320965.1 Panulirus ornatus | reverse complement strand
GTGCGAGGTAGCGCTAGGAAAAGGAAACAAAGGCCACATTCATTCATACTCCGCCTCTAGCTGTCATGTGTAATGCACCGAAACCACAGGTCTCTTTCCACATCCAGGCCCCACAAAACTCCCCATGGTTTACCCCAGACGCTTTACATGCCTTAGTTCAATCCATCGACTTCACGTCGACCCCGATATACCTCATCGTTCCAATTCATTCTATTCCTTGCATGCCTTTCACCCTCCTGTAGGTTCAGGCGCCGATCGATCATAATCCTTTTCGCTCAATCATTCCACCTCCCACTTCTTCTCGTTCCCTCCACCCCTGACACATATATCCTCACTCATTCTCTCTATGGGACAAAACCATTTCAATACACCCTCTTCTGCTCTCTTAACCACACTCTTTTTATTACCACATATCTCTCTTACCCTTTCATAACTTACTCGATCAAACCACCTCACACCACATATTGTCCTCAAACATTGCATTTCCAAGACATCCACTCTCATCCACACAACCCTATCAATAGCCCATGCCTTGCAACCATATAACATTGTTGGAACAACTACTCCTTCAAATGTGCCCATTTTTGCTCTCCGAGATAATGTTCTCGCCTTCTACACATTTTTCAACGCTCCCAGAATCTTCGCCTCCTTCCCCACCTTGTGACTCACTTCCGCTTCTATGGTTCCATCCACTGCTAAATTCACTCCCACACATCTAAAACAATTCACTTCCTCCAGTTTTTCTCCAGTCAAGCTTACCTCCCAATTGACTTGTTCCTCAACCCTTCTGAACCTATTAGCCTTGCTCTTATTTACATTTACTTTCAGGTTTTTCTTTGACACACTTTACCAAACTTAGTCACCATCTTCTGCAGTTTCTCACCCGAATCAGCCACCAGCGATGTATCATAAGCCAACAACAACTGACTCATTTCCCAAGCCATTTCATCCACAACAGACTTCATAGTTACCTTCTAAATGTGTTTGTGTGTGTGTGTATGTGCGTGTGTGTGTGTGTGTGTGTGTGTCTGTGTGTGTGTGTGTGTGTGTGTGTGTGTGTGTATATATATATATATATATATATATATATATATATATATATATATATATATATATATATATATATATATATATATATATATATATATATATATATATATATATATATATATATATATATATATATATATATATATATATATATATATATATATATATATATATATATATATATATATATATATATATATATAGCCATTCTGAGTAACCATACAATATTCTTGGTACAACTATTTCTTCAAACATCTCCATTTTTGCACTCCTAATATAATGTTCTCTCTTTCCACACATACTTCAACGCTTCTAGAACCTTCGTCCCTTACCCAACTCTATGAGTCACTTCCACTTCCATGGTTCCATTCACTGCTAAATCCACTCCTAGATATCTAAAAGACTTCAATTCCTCCAATTTTTCTCCTTTCAAACTTTCATCCGAAATAACTTGTCCCTTAACCCTGCTGAACTTAATATCCTAGCTCTTATTCACATTTAATCTCAACATTCTCCTTTCACACACTTTTCCAAACTCAGTCACACACTTCTGCAGTGTCTCATTCGAATCAACTACCAATGCTGTATCACCTGTGAACAACGTCTGACTCACTTATCAGGCCCTCTTATTCCCAGCAGACTGCATGCATACTCGTCCTTCTTTCCAATACTCTTGTATTTACCTTGTTAACCACCCTATGTATAAACGATCAGACAAACATGGTGACATCTCACACCCTTGCCGCAGACCGACCTTCACAAGAAACCAATCACTGTCCTCTCTTCCTACTCGTACATATGCCTTACAACCATAATAAAATCTCACTGATTCTAGCAGCTTACCTCACGCACCATATATTCTTAACACCTTCCACAAAGCATCTCTATGAAACCTATCTTATGTCTTCTCCAGATCCATAAATGCCACATGCAAATCTATTTGTTTTTCTAAGTATTTTTCACACGCATTCTTCAAAGCAAACACCTGATCTATACTCATTCTGCTATCTCTGAAACCACACTGCTCCTCCCCAGTCTTATGATCAATACTTGCCTTCACTCCTCTCCATCAATACTTTTCCATAGATTTATGCTTCTGTAGTTTGAACACTCACTGTATCACCTTTGCCTTTATACAATGGCATTATATATGTATTCCGCCAATCCTCAAACACTTCACCGTGATCCATATAACCAATCAAAAATACAGTCACAACCTTTCTTAAAAGTTCAACTGCCAAACCATCTGCTCCCTCTGCCTTGCTGGATTTCATCTTCCACAAGAATTTCTCCACCTCTTCTCCCTACATCAAACAACTCTACCCGACTCTTACGTAGCAAACCACCCCAAGGAAGACACCCTTCATCTTCCACTTTATCATCAAACACATTTAACAGTCCTTCAAAAAACACTGCATCTCCACACTCCATCACTATCTGTTGTCACTTCCCCTTTTGCCCCCTTCATCGACATCCCCATTTTCTCTCTTGTCTTTCGTATATAATTTACTTCCACCCAAAACATCTTTTTATTTTACCAATAGTTTAATGATACTTTTTCACTCCAACACTCATTTGCCCTCATTTCCAGCCCCTGCACCTTCCTCTTGACCTCCTGCCGCTTTCTCTTACACATCCCCCAGTCATTTGAACTCATTCCTTGTAAGTACCACCCAAACGCTTCTCTTTTCTTTTTCATTAGCAACTATACTTCTTCATCCTACCACTCACTACCTTTTCTAATCTGCCCACCTCCGACCTTTCACATACCATCACTGCTTCCCTAATTATCCCCATTCTTCACCCACTCTCTTCATTTGCTCTCACCTTTTGCCATTCTACACTCAATCTTTCTTGATATTTCTTTACGCAACTCTCCTTGTCAAGCTCGCTTAATCTCATCGCTCTCTTCGCGACATTGTCCAAAAGATAGTGATCTGACATCCCATCAGTTGCCCCTCTCTGCACATTCCCATCGAAAAGTCTCTCTTTTACACGCCTGTCAATTGATATGTAATCTAATAATACCCGTTTACTATTTCCCCTACTCACATTCGTATAATTGTGCATATCTTTCATTTCATACCAGGTATTCCCAATCACCAGTCATTTTTCAGCACACAACTCCACAATCTCTTCACATAAACATTGCACATTACACTGAATACTCAGGCGCACCAATTATACTCTCAACTGCCACATTACTTACCTTAGCACTTAAATCACCCTTTACTAATACATGGTCTAGCGTACAAAAACTGCTGACACACTCAGCTGCTCCCAAAACACTTGCCGTTCATGATCTTTCTTCCCATGACCAGGTGCACAAGCACGAATAAGCACCCATCTATCGCCATCCACTTTCAGTTTTACCCACATCAATCTAGAATCTACTTTATTTCACTCTATCACACTCTCCTACAAATCTTTCCTCAAACATACTACCTATCTCTCTTCTCTTCTCATCTTGGTTACATCCACACACATTCGGATACCCCAGTATGAGCCTTCGAGGAGGATGAGCACTCCCCGCTTGACTCCAGTTTCCTGTCTTCGAAATTGAAACACAAGAAAGGGAGGGTTTGCAGCCCACATCTTCTGCCCCATTTATTCGCATTGTACGACACGCGGGTAATACCTTGATATACATTTCATAAAGTTTTTATATATTGCACTTTTCTAATTGTATTCTCTTGTAATCATTTTCTTTTTAAATGTTCCACCTTGAGTACGTTCACGAAACTGTAACGTCACTCAGTTATTAGATTCTCAGTAAAAGGTACTTTTATGTGTTATTACAAAGGAATATAAGGTGTACGCTGACAACAGGGGTTGTCCTGAGAGTTTTACTTTATTCTTTATATCTAAATAATAGTTACATAGAAAAGGAAGGAAAAGAATATGCAAGATGCCTAGAATGTTTTCTTATTGTAACGAAAGTGACCTTTATGTAAAGTGCGACAAAAAACAAAAGGTGGAGCTTCAAACACCCAGCCAATAACACTCTATCACTTGGCCCGCCACACATCACTAAACTCCTCCCTAATTTCGATCACTGTGCATCCGGCCACTGTCCTCACTATCTGCCACCAAGGCCCCTCCCACCGCCTGTCACTATACCTACCCTCACTATTTGTCACCTCGCCCCTCCCTACTTTCTATCAACATGCCTCACCTCATTATCTGTCACCCAGCCCCTCCGATCTGTGCATCACTATTGTTACCTTATGCCTTCACCCCTTACACATCAAAGGGTGTATAATCAGCCCATAGGCCCATTAAAACAGATAACTCTGAAATAACGGCTTCTGTTAACGAGATTTGGGCTAGACACAGATTTTCTTACCATCTGGCTAACATCTGACAGCTGACGACCGTTATTGTACCTACTCTTTCCCTTCTTCTCAAGTTGGTCAGATACTAAACACATAAAAATCTATAAAGATATATTTATGATAGCAAAATAAACATGGCTGTCTCGTAACATAAATATCATTTATTCTTGATACATAGATCTCTGTGTTACTTTACTTAACATCATTCTGGCAATTTCACTGCCCTCAGTTATATAACATAAGAGCTTGAAATGACTGAGATGTGTAGAGATTACATCATACATTTAGCAACAGCTTTGTATCACATCCTTCCTTTAATGGCCACTCCGAGAGAGAGAGTGCTTGACCTTGGCCATTTTTCAGTTTCTATACAATTTCTCAAAGAAAACTGAATAAGATGTAATGGGTAACTATAACATTTATTGGTAAATAGGGGAGATAGCTGTAATACTATACTTCTCAATATCTGAAAAATATCCTCTTTTCCCAATTTTCTTTCACCAAACATCTCCACATTATCTATCGCCAAGTTCTTCCCCATTGCATCTCATCACCGCATTTCCTCCTTGTCTATTGCTAAGTCTATTCCTACCGTCCATCACCACACCATGTCCCTCACCACCAGCCATCTCCATTCGTTTCCTAACAGTCCAAAAACACATCCCACCCCAAGCTCCATTCCCCAGCCGTCCATCACTACACCAAGCTACATATGCCTCTTCCCACAGAACATTATCATGTCCTTTTCTCCAGAGGCCATCACTGCAACTCTCTCCATTAACAGTGTCCATATGTCTCTTCCTCGATCATCGGAGCTCCTGTCTCTCTCTCTCTCTCTCTCTCTCTCTCTCTCTCTCTCTCTCTCTCTCTCTCTCTCTCTCTCTCTCTCTCTCTCTCTCTCTCTCTCTCTCTCTCTTACCAGTCCGTTTTCTCTCTTACCCTAGGGCCAGTTCCCGGCCATGGTGATTGGTGCGGTCCATGTGACAGACGAGGACGACCACGACCGTCAGGACAAGACCTTCGGGGTGGACGCCTCCACCTCCCCTGAGGTGGCCTCCCACTTTAAGGTCGACCACTACACTGGCAACATCACTATGCTCAAGGGCACACCCGCGGGGACACACGTGCTGAGAGTGAAGGTAAGGGTTTCTGGCGGTGAGAGGTAGGAAGACCACCAATAAGTGCGGAGAGGTGATTGGAAGATAGAGGGGCAATGTGTTGAGAGAGAGAGAGAGAGAGAGAGAGAGAGAGAGAGAGAGAGAGAGAGAGAGAGAGAGAGAGAGAGAGAGAGAGAGAGAGAGAGGTGTCAATTACAGGGAGGGAGAGGTTTTTGTGGGAAGAGGACAAATAAGTTTGTGAGCATGGTTCAGAATGTGAGGTGTTTGTGCCTAAGATGAGAAACGTCAGGTGTTTGTGGCTAAGGTTACCAACATCAGGTGTACGGAGATAAGGTAAGAAACATCATGCGTTTGTGGTTAAGGTGAGAAACATCAGGTGTTTGCGGCTAAGGTGAATAGCTAAAGGTTTTAAAGTGAAAATTAAGATATGATAACTGTGTAACGGAGGAATTATAAGACGAAATCATTATCATGTGTGATGGTGGGGAACATGAGAGGAGCAAGATAGCTATGATAAGAGCAGCAGGTATGTGAGGGAGAAATGTTGAATGAGTCGTATGAGGAAGTGAAGTGCTGCTTGCAGCTAGACGGAAGGCATATCAGTCTAGGATGAAATGAAACACTCGTTGAAAATTCAGCATGATTACAGATATTGCAAACCAGCAAGTAGATTTTGGAACTAATATTTTCAGCCATAGATATGACATTGTTTATAGTAGTTCTCTTTTAGCGCGCGCGCGCGTGCGTGTGTGTGTGTGTGTGTGTGTGTGTGTGTGTGTGTGCGAAAAACATACATATTACTTATACGACGACCATATATCAAAAAATTTTTCCTTTTCCTGGAATCGAACACCATCCCGACGAAGATAAAGTGTTTACCTACCTGCGTCACTTGTCTGTTGTTTAATGGACGTAGTGCACAGAAGATAAGTCATCACAATCTTCAGGATTCCTACAATTATCCATCCTTGTTGTCTGAAAATAAAACATAAGCTTCTCTTGAAGACTAACCCACTTAGTAGAAGTCAGTACAGCTTGAAAAGAAATACAATTCTTTTCTTTAACTTCTGAGAAAATATACGTCCAAAATGTCGATAAATGCAAAAAGATGTCTTATGTGGAGGACATCCATCACTTCCCAAATAGGGCAAATATATACAAAAGGAATCAAGTGTGGATATACAAAAAAAAAAGAAAAATGTGGGATACAGCCAATCAGTCGCATCTAACTTCCGTCTGGATAGCAAGGCGTCAGCCCCTCACCCACAGAACCAGCCATATCTCAAAGCAAACGGATCAAGGACCCCCCAGTACCAAATATCCTATTAATAGAATCTAAAAAGAAAGAAAAAGTAAATACAATACTTTAGTAGATATTTGCTGTGCTTGGCAACATTTTCATTCCTTTTGCTTCGTATGGTTTCCTAGCTTCAGTGATGCGTCTCTTTTGGTGTTTCTCCTCATTTTATCCATCACCAAATATCGCATCCCTTCTTTGCGACAGCTGTCTCATCTGCAAAATGGACTTTACCTATGATTTCCTGCTAAACGGGAAGATAAACACATTTCTTGTGAGTTTTGTGAAGTGAAAAATACCATAGGATAAAAGTGAAAATTGGGAATAATAGTCAAGCATAAGCAACTCTAAGGTAACTGGATGAAGACATGACAAGTGAAGCAGGGCTGTTTACTGCAAAGTCAGTATCTGTTGAAGGGAAGGAAGCGGTAGTAACTGGTACGGTATACCTTAAGTACGTTTAATGTTCTCAAGGACGAAATATTGCATGATCCTAGTATTATTGTGACTGAGGATAATATGGTCAGGCATCAAGACCAAGAGTTTTGCGTCAATGATACTCGGAGATATAATATCTTACGGAAATTTGATAACACTTCTCGAACACTTCCAGGGGAAACTTCCTTTTAAACATAAAGTAACCAATAACGCAGTGAGAGGCAGTTTGGAGGAAATCATGGGCCTGTATAAAGCTCTCTTGATGAAGTTCAGAGAGTGCACATAAGAAGCACGTTTCAAGGTTAGTGTCCAGATAGGACGGTGATTAACTCCCCCCGAATATACCAATAGGTATAAACAGTTGTAGTTCCATTATAGGGAAGAGAAGAAGGTGTTAAATCAATCTATGGACGGACCACGCTGATTGTGGCAAAAGCCTCCGTGGTAGGGACGACCTTCATCTAAACAGAAACTTTTTGGAGGAATTTTAGATGAGAATATATGCTATATGTTGAATAGAGATAGAAGACTACTCAGAAACCCAGTACGGAAGACAAACGACGCAAGAGATCAGATCAGCAGAAGTTCGAAGAAGGTAGTCTTCGCTGGCTAGGCCGGCGCAGATCAGACAGAAGTTACTGTCCAGGTCCAGATAGACGGGATTACCCAACCCTTTCGCACACAGGTCAAGACATAATCTCACACTGCAAAGGCAGACTGGGTCACACTTGGGTCACTGATGAGGTTCAATGCGTAGATGTGACAAATACAGTTGATCCCAGTGCATCTATAAATCGCACAACAAAATCAACTTTATCTACAGCAGTGCTAGAAGTACGCTGACAAAAAAAGAATAATTGATTATATATATATTTTTGCCGACAAATCAAGCTTTCTTGCACTCTCTGGAACGTAGGTGGATAATGAGTATAAGAATTTCTTCCCTAACTTAGCAGTACCTTAATATACATTGCACATCACTAACCAATCATGCAGATCTTAATGACTCTATATATATTAGAATACCTGGGAAAAAAGATAAGTGCACCTGCGTTTTGCTGTTATTATGTAAACCTTCAAACCAAAATGAGGAGCATTTCATAGTTTTATATAACAGTATAAAATCCCATGTCTCTCCCACCAGTTACCTCATCTACCCCTTACCCAGCACCGCATCCACCTACCCTTTTCTCCTCCTCTACCCATTCCACCCCCAAATTCCCCTTCTACGTTGGGGCATATGAACTGTTGTGGTGGTTTGTCAGTGACTTGACAATGCTCTTGAGAGCAAAATGTTTTCATTTTCACCATTGGAATCCTCCTCAGCAAAGGTGTTTCTAACATCACTCTCGGCAATCTTTGCCCATCCTTATCATTAAGGCTACATCTTGAATATGGAGAACTTGAAGAAGTACAAAAGATGGCTACAAAACTAATTTTATCTCTAAAAAGCTAAACATACGAATAGAAGCTAAGAAAAAAAAATTCTCATAAGAAGTATAGACTTTTCCAAACTTATGAATGAACTAACTAAAATGATCTTTTTTGCAATACGAGGCAGTGCAGTTGATAACAAATGAATGAAAATTAAGACTAAAAGATGCAATTCTGAGTAGAGAACATTTTCTTTGCAAATAGAATAATCGAACTTCAGGTGAAGTTACCGTCGAATACTTTTAATGCAAAGGCTATGAACATTTTAAAACCAGTTAAATGCATGTCTCTTCAGCGCAGGTATTTGCTTAATGGAAGAAAAAGTATGAAAAAGGGTGGACATTTGTTTGAGAATACTATTTCTATCATCCAGACTCAGACAACGACTTCATCGGCTGAGACCAGGGTGCAGTGTAGCACAGTACAATGTAGCACAATGTAGACAAGAATGTAGTGTAGTACAGTACAGTGTGACACAGTTTATACGAGAATGTAGTGCAGCACAATACAGTGCGACACAGCGTACACCAGAGTGCAGTGTAGCACAATACAATGTGGCACGGTGTAGGTCATGGTGCAGTGTAGCACACAGTACAGTGTTACACGGTGTAGATCATAGTGTAGGGTATTACAGTACAGTGTGACACAGTGTTGACCGAAGTGCAGTGTAGCACAGTACAGTGTAACACGGTGTAGACCATAGTGTAGTGTAGCACAGTACAGTGTGACACACTGTAGACCATAGTGTAGTGTAGTACCGTACAGTGTGACACAGTGTTGACCAGAGTGTAGTGTAGCACAGTACAGTGTGACACGGTGTAGGCCATAGTGTAGTGTAGCACAGTACAGTATCACAAAGGGTAGCCCAGAGTGTAGTGTAGCACAGTACAGTGCGACACGGTGTTGACTAGGGTGTGGTTTAGCACAGTACAGTTTGACATTGCTGACCAGAGAGTAGTGTAGCACAGAGCAGTGTGACACGGTGTAGACCAGAGTGTGGTGGAACTCAGTGCAGTGTGACACAGTGTTGACATTGGTGTAGTGTAGCACAGTACAGTACGACACAATGTTGACCAGAATGTTGTGTAGCACAGTACAGTGTAACACGGTGTAGACCAGAGTGTAGTGTAGCACAGTACAATGTGACACGGTGTAGACCAGAGTGTAGTGTAGCACAGTACAGTGTGACACGATGTAGATCAGAGTTTAGTGTAGCACAGTAGAGTGTGTGTAGACTAGATTGTAGTGTAGCACAGTGCAGAGACACTCAGTGTAGACCAGAGTTTGATGTAGCACAGTAGAGTGTGACACAGTGTAGACCAGAGGTTAGTGTAGCACAGTCCAGTGTGATACAGTGTAGACCATAGTGTAGTGTAGCACACTACAGTATGACGCAGTGTAGACCAGAGTGTAGTGTAGCTTAGTGCAGAGACACACAGTGTAGACCAGCGTGTAGTGTAGCACAGTACAGTGTGGCACGGTGTAAACCAGAGATTAATGTAGTACAGCACAGTGTGACACAGTGTAGACCAGAATGTAGTGTAGCACAGTACAATGTGACACGGTGTAGACCAGAGTATAGTGTAGCACAGTATAATGTGAGACGGTATAGACCAGAGTATAGTGCAGCAGAATACAAAGTGACATAGTGTAGACCAGAGTGTAGTGCAGCAGAATACAAAGTGACATAGTGTAGACCATAGTCTAGTGTAGCACAGTCCAGTGTGACACAGCGTAGAAAGACAGTTGTACTACCCGTAGTAAGGTAGTACAGATACGTATTGCAAAAAAAAATTCTTGTAAAAATCCCAATCGTACATGGTGTTCCCTGCATACCCTCTTCTGTCGGCAGTTGTTTTTGGAGGGTGGAGAGAGTGCCATGTTGATTTTGTATTTCTTATATATTTTCTCGATCAGCGATTTTTGGAGATCAATCGGACTGCTAGAGCAGCAGAAACAGCCATCTTCCCATAAACATTTCATCAGGAGTACACGAGGGAGTGACTTTAGGCTATGCAACGGCAAAGGAAAGTTTGTCCAGTGTAAATGTTTGTATACTATTTTATGTGTTAGTTATACTAAGAATAGAAGATAGAAATCATTAAACGTAATCAGACCATAATGAATATTGAATGATGATACAGGAATGGCAGACTATGAGAATCTAATACACTTTTCTTAAAACTCTGATATTCATTTTTCGTGCCAACACTATCTACTAGTTATGAAAATAATGAAGCTATCATGAATTGCTTACATAAAGAGAATAATAAAAATTACCTGACTACTTTACATTGCAAAAGGAGTAGTTTGAAATCTTGATGTGCAATATTACTCAAACGAAACATGGATCAGGGTAAGACCTGTTCCCGTAGACATCCTCAGGACATTGTCAATTTTTTAGCAAAATCTTAAACTTCTCTTTTTGAGTATCAGAACAAATATTTGTAGGGGTTTTGATCACTGTAGCAACTTAATTTGTACAGGTCACGTCGATTAGATCACATAAAATGATGCAAGGAAAATGATAAATATAAAGAAAATGAAAAATCCCTGTGTATCCCAGGAAATGATAGCGTGAGGGAGTGGATGGAGAGGCAGGAGGAAGGACCACTCTAATATTCCCCTCACGCGGCGACGCTCTGCAGGGACTCGAGGTGATGAAGAGCCAGCCTACTGTAACCCAACCCAATATTTTGCCTGACTTGGTAACGAAGTGGAATGATTTGTCTCTATCTTTGGACGCTGAGGATCTTTCATTTTATTTTCATATCAGCGAAGCTTCAATATTTTCTTTCTTGCACCAAAGTTCAGAAAAGAAATAAATTTTCGAATGATCAGGTCGCCATATTTTTGGAGTCTTCTGTGAGCTTGGCTTTCATGTTTGAGGAAAGATTACAAATAATATTATTTTCTCTAAGATTACAGCTAAGGCCCTCTTGTTTGGATTTTGATTTTCCCCGAGTTCCTTACTTCTCTCATCAAAATATATGTAATATTGCACTACCAGTGGTTGTCTTAATTAAAGAAGCATCTGCTTGGGTTAATAATCAAAGCAAACGATGGGTTTGCTGGGTATGGCTGGATGTGGTTCAACAAATGAAAATTTTCTTCACTTCTTTAACCTCAAGTGTTAAGTTGATTACTGATTCACTGGACCGCTTGACTGCCTCAAATAACCATGGACTTTGATTGGCTGAATCGTCTTATTTGTCATCTAGCAAAAGAGGAATATCCGTAAACTGGTTTAATGATCTTAACTGTTGGTTTACTTGGAGCCCTAAGATGCTTATCGACTTGATGATCTTCATAAGTGTTTGACTTTATTACATAAGCTGTTAATTGGTCTGATGATCTCAGAGACCGGTTCAGAGTCTCTGGTTGCTGACGGATTTGATAGTCGAAGCTACTCACTCGTTTAATGGTGTTAGCAGCTGAGTGGCTTAATGACCTCATATGCTGAATGGATTATTGATCATAGTCAATAGAACCCCAACGCTTCGTTACCACTGTCATGTCTATATCTATTTTTATTTCCTTCGCATCCGGGGTTGAGGGACCTTTGTGAGACAGTCTTAATTTCACTTATGTATTTCGCTCAGTGATTTGTTTTTCGCTTTTGATAATACCTTCAAACTGATATTAGTGGTTCCTCACGGATTTGCCCTTTATAGTTGCTTGTCTTATCATGTAAAGAGGAGTTTCATGCCTTCGTATATCCGTTTGTTCTAAGTCTGGCTGTTTTAAGAGTGTCTTTTTTTCATTCTAGCTACTGAACATCACGAAGACATTCTAAATGCATTTAAGAAAGACTTTGATAAAAGTTGAGTGTGCACCTCCCAGAGAAATAACTTGATTATACAAACCCTAGGACATTATCGTTATGTGTCAGGAACAGTTCATTGCCCCTGAGTCTAACACACTCAATGGGGGAAAAATTAGTTGTACTTATAACATTGAAAACAAAATATTTACATGAACTTTAAGGTTTACTTTACCTTACTGAAATATCAAAATAAGGGAAACAAATGAAACTGGTTCCTGTAAGAAAGCAAAAATCTTACAATGTTGATGTGGAAAAAATATCACTCATATCAACATAATGCTAAAACTATTCATTATTAGGACTTCATATTAGAGGTTCATATTTGAAAAGACCACCTGCATCCTGCTGACATGCGGAAAGCTTGTTATTATCATGGTCTGTCGCCAGTTATCATTTATTGGGTATCTATCCTCCTAGTTGTCATTATCAACTGATATATCGGACCCAGTCAACATAAAACACTAAAAAGGAATAGGAGCACAGAATGACACACCCACCCTAGGCGATGTCTTAAGACAAACTGAAGGTCGAGGGACCCACGTGGTCGCACACATATGGAAACACCGTAGAACAAACAAACCTCGAGAAGCATCGGGTATGACAGACTTAAGGATAGTGCTTTAGGGTTAAGGGTCTTGGATCAAAAGCTCTTGAGCATGATGCTCTTATATTGTTCTTCATAAACACAGTGTTGACCCTTCCTCTTCGGCAGGTACAAGACAACTTCCGTCGGGAGATGGCTATTGGTGAGACGATCATCACTGTAGTGGACTTGACCCTGGAGGCGGTCATGCAGTCTGGCTCACTGAGGATCTCCAACACCACAACACATGAGATGCTGCAGCAGCAGCAGGTGAGAGGCAATGGGGTATGTAATATATGACAGGGAGGGATAATGGGGCAAGTGAGAGGTGAGGGGAGAAGTAAACAATGAAGGGAGTGGTGATGGGATAGTGTGGGATGAAGGAGAACCGTGGTTAACTTGGGAAAGAGAGTTAGGAAGTGATTTGGTCGAGTGGTTACGAGGAATGAATGAAGTTGGAGGAGAAGGGGAGGTGAATGTAGAGGATTAGAGGGAGAGAAATAAGAAAAGACGGGAAATATAGGAGTGAGAGCTGAAGGAGCGTAGATGTGAAAAGATCTAAGAATAGATATCTCATAGGAATAAAGCAAATGCATGAAAGATTAGAAATGAGACAGATGGGGGATGACTAAAATGGGGGATTGAGACCAATAGCAGCGTTGGGGGCGTGATAAATGAGAGGGATAAAGATATGAGAGGTGGAAATGTGGCGAAGTAAATTATGAGGGTTATAAGAGGAGGATGGGAGTGAGATCTTAAGTGGCGTGGTAAATATGTGTATGGGAGAGGTAAAGGGAATTTAAGTTAGGTGGAAGTAAGAAGTAGGGAAAAAGATAAGACGTAAGAGAAAGTGAAAAGCGAGGACCAGTGAAATGTAAGGGAAAGTGAGACGCTTTGGAGAAGTAAGACGTGAGAAAGGGTAGGAGGTCGAAAGGTAGAAAAGTGATTAAGGGAAGGAGGAGTATGAGAGCGAGAAATGAGCAGTCGTGATGGGTGCAGAGAAGCAGTAGGTTATGGGTTAGGTATGAGACTGCGACCTCTCTCCTAATATTCTAGATCTATATTTTACCTCTAGTACAACCTGCTGTAGCTATATTATCTCGTCCCAAATTGGTTCATCTGATCACAGTCTCATAAATGCATCCGTTTTAACAGCACCTCCCCCTCCAGCAGCCCCTTCTAAACATAAGTACTGGCACCTCAACAAAGCTGACTTGAATGATTTACGTAAATTTTTTTCTGTCTTTTCTTGGGTAAATTAGAGTCTTATGAGGCGATGCCTATGTCTCCACCAAGCGCATAGCAGAGGTTATTCTTGCGGGAGTTGAAGCATTCTTTAAGACCAGCCCTTCTTCCAATCCATGGTTCAATATTTCCTGTTCTGAGGCCATTTGTGTAGGGAATCAGGCATATCAGGCTGGGAAAAACTCTCCTTCCTCTCACTTCCATTCAAATCTTATCACTGCCCGTGATTATTGCAAGCACGTTATCTGTGGGACAAAGCGTTTCTTTATTCAAAGGAAGTGCGATAACCCCTCCTCGTCAGTCACTGATAGGTATTTATGGTCTTTAGCTAAGGGCATCTCTGTCAGTGTCTGTCGCTCTAGCTTTCCTTCACTTTTTGGTTTACACGGAACTATAGCTGTCTTTCCCGTAAACAAAGCAACTCTGGAGGATCCCTTTTCTCATCTAACTCCAACTTGGATGACTAACATTCCTTACATTCCTTCACCCCCTGATGCTCCACTTACTGATATTCCGCCTCTTCACCTAAACTCTTTTCGGACTGTCCAAAGAATGCCTCTCTCTCTCTGGACACAAGCAAGGCTGATGGTCCTGATGACAAACATTCCAGTGCACTGAAAGAGTATGCCTCCGAATTTGCACCTGTGTTTGTTCGTCTTTACCGTTTCTCTAAAGAACAAAACTTTTTCCTCTCCTTGGAAGCATGCATTGTTACAACCCATTCCTGAAAAGGGTGACCGTTGAGACCCCTCTGACTATCCTCCTAATGATTTGACATCTACAATTTCCAAAATCTTGGAATCCCTCCTCAACTCCCATATCCTTAGACACCTTGAGAATCCACTGGTGATATCTTTTCTTGTTTTACTAGTGTCTGGTCATCATCCCTGAAAGACTTTATGAAGTCATGTGTAGTTGCCCCTTACATATCCAAAGCTTTTGAGAGGGTGTGTTACGGGGTCTCATCTATATTTTCCACTCTTTTGGGTTCCCTCCCTCACTTTGCTCCTTCACATCTAGCTTCCTCTTTGAGGTTGTTGTTGGATTAGCCTCCCCCAAACCACCTTTTCTCCATCTATAGCGGTGTCCTTCAAGGTTCTGTCCTGTCCCCTAAACTTTTTCTCCTTTTTTTCAATGACTTCCTCTCTTCTATAAATAACCAAATGCACTCATACGTTGACGACTTAACACTGTAGTCATCCATATATTTGAATTCTGTTCCTTCTCTCACTTAGTCTGCATCTCGTCTTGACACAGCTTCCTCAGTAAACTTGGAGAGGATGTTTCAATGGGGCAGATGAACTTTAGTTAAGTTTAATGCCTCCAAGACCCAGTTTCTATCCATCGCTATGTCGAAAACTCCTCACAACTCTCTACTTTCCTTTAATGGTTCTGTAATTTCACCTCATGACGGAATGAACATATTTCTACTCTTTCTTTGTAAACCAACTCTTCGGAAATAGCTAAGTTGGCCTCTAAGAAACTGGGAGTCCTGTTTAGATGTCAAAACTTCTTTTCTAATAACAGTTGCTTTCACACACCTGGGTTGGTTCTAACTCTGAATCTTTACTTGACAGATTGAGTCCAAAATGGTAAGACTTTTAAACTATCCCAAGCTAACTTCCAAACTCGACGCTCTTGCTTTACGTCCTAATGTTGGTTCAATTTCCCTCTTCTATAGGTATTACTATGGTTTTCATTCCCGAGAGGTGGAGGCTTGTGACTTCCAACCAAAACATAAAGCACATATTACTCGATAACTACTGCGACATATAATTACTGATTGGCCATTGGCAACTTCAGGGTGGGCCTTTGTGATAACTGCTACTTTACCTACACGCAAAAGATAAGGAACACTCTGCGTTCACATACCTATCCGAATATCCATGACCTGGGACATTTTAAATGGTTATTTACCTTATATAGAATTATCAAATATTTTCCCCTCGTCATCTCTTTTTCCCTTTCACATAAAGCACGGCATGAATGAGGGCATTTTACCGTGATTGGAACATTTATCATATATATATATATATATATATATATATATATATATATATATATATATATATATATATATATATATATATATATTTTTTTTTTTTTTTTTGCTTTGTCGCTGTTTCCCGCGTTTGCGAGGTAGCGCAAGGAAACAGACTAAAGAAAGGGCCCAACCCACCCCCATACACATGTATATACATACACGTCCACACACCCAAATATACATACCTACACAGCTTTCCATGGTTTACCCCAGACGCTTCACATGCCCTGATTCAATCCACTGACAGCACGTCAACCCAGGTATACCACATCGATCCAATTCACTCTATTCCTTGCCCTCCTTTCACCCTCCTGCATGTTCAGGCCCCGATCACACAAAATCTTTTTCACTCCATCTTTCCACCTCCAATTTGGTCTCCCACTTCTCCTCGTTCCCTCCACCTCCGACACATATATCCTCTTCGTCAATCTTTCCTCACTCATTCTCTCCATGTGCCCAAACCATTTGAAAACACCCTCTTCTGCTCTCTCAACCACGCTCCTTTTATTTCCACACATCTCTCTTACCCTTACGTTACTTACTCGATCAAACGACCTCACACCACACATTGTCGTCAAACATCTCATTTCCAGCACATCCACCCTCCTGCGCACAACTCTATCCATAGCTCACGCTTCACAACCATACAACATTGTTGGAAGCACTATTCCTTCACACATACCCATTTTTGCTTTCCGAGATAATGTTCTCGACTTCCACACATTCTTCAAGGCTCCCAGGAATTTCGCCCCCTCCCCCACCCTATGATCCACTTCCGCTTCCATGGTTCCATCCACTGCCAGATCCACTCTCAGATATCTAAAACACTTTACTTCCTCCAGTTTTTCTCCATTTAAACTTACCTCCCAATTGACTTGACCCTCAACCCTACTGTACATAATTACCTTGCTCTTATTCACATTTACTCTTAACTTTCTTCTTTCACACACTTTACCAAAATCAGTCACCAGCTTCTGCAGTTTCTCACATGAATCAGCCACCAGCACTGTATCATCAGCGAACAACAACTGACTCACTTCCCAAGCTCTCTCATCCCCAACAGACTTCATACTTGCCCCTCTTTCCAAAACTCTTCCATTCACCTCCCTAACGACTCCATCCATAAACAAATTAAACAACCATGGAGACATCACACACCCCTGCCGCAAACCTACATTCACTGAGAACCAATCACTTTCCTCTCTTCCTACACGTACACATGACTTACATCCTCGATAAAAACTTTTCACTGATTCTAACAACTTGCCTCCCACACCATATATTCTTAATATCTTCCACAGAGCATCTCTATCAACTCCATCATATGCCTTCTCCAGATCCATAAATGCTACATACAAATTCATTTGCTTTTCAAAGTATTTCTCACATATATTCTTCAAAGCAAACACCTGATCCACACATCCTCTACCACTTCTTAAACCACACTGCTCTTCCCCAATCTGATTCTCTGTACATGCCTTCACCCTCTCAATCAATACCCTCCCATATAATTTACCAGGAATACTCAACAAACTTATACCTCTGAAATTTGAGCACTCACTCTTATCCCCTTTGCCTTTGTACAATGGCACTATGCACGCATTCCGCCAATCCTCAGGCACCTCACCATGAGTCCTACATACATTAAATAACCTTACCAACCAGTCAATAATACAGTCACCCCCTTTTTTAATAAATTCCACTGCAATACCATCCAAACCTGCTGCCTTGCCGGCTTTCATCTTCCGCAAAGCTTTTACTACCTCTTCTCTGTTTACCAAATCATTTTCCCTAACACTCTCACTTTGCGCACCACCTCGACCAAAACACCCTATATCTGCCACTCTATCATCAAATACATTCAACAAACCTTCAAAATACTCACTCCATCTCCTTCTCACATCATCACTACTTGTTATCACCTCCCCATTGCGCCCTTCATTGAAGTTCCCATTTGCTCCCTTGTCTTACGAACTTTATTTACCTCCTTCCTGAACATCTTTTTATTCTCACTAAAATTTAATGATACTCTCTTACCCCAACTCTCATTTGCCCTCTTTTTCACCTCTTGCACCTTTCTCTTGACCTCCTGTCTCTTTCTTTTATACATCTCCCAGTCAATTGCATTTTTTCCCTGGAAAATCGTCCAAATGCCTCTCTCTTCTCTTTCACTAATAATCTTACTTCTTCATCCCACCACTCACTACCCTTTCTAATCACCCCACCTCCCACTCTTCTCATGCCACAAGCATCTTTTGCGCAATCCATCACTGATTCCCTAAATACATCCCATTCCTCCCCCACTCCTCTTACTTCCATTGTTCTCACCTTTTTCCATTCTGTACTCAGTCTCTCCTGGTACTTCCTCACACAAGTCTCGTTCCCAAGCTCACTTACTCTCACCACCCTCTTCACCACAACATTCACCCCAATATATATATATATATATATATATATATATATATATATATATATATATATATATATATATATATATATATATATTTTTTTTTTTTTTTTTTTTTTTTATACTTTGTCGCTGTCTCCCGCGTTTGCGAGGTAGCGCAAGGAAACAGACGAAAGAAATGGCCCAACCCCCCCCCCCCCATACACATGTACATACACACGTCCACACACGCAAATATACATACCTACACAGCTTTCCATGGTTTACCCCAGACGCTTCACATGCCTTGCTTCAATCCACTGACAGCACGTCAACCCCTGTATACCACATGACTCCAATTCACTCTATTTCTTGCCCTCCTTTCACCCTCCTGCATGTTCAGGCCCCGATCACACAAAATCTTTTTCACTCCATCTTTCCACCTCCAATTTGGTCTCCCTCTTCTCCTCGTTCCCTCCACCTCCGACACATATATCCTCTTGGTCAATCTCTCCTCACTCATTCTCTCCATGTGCCCAAACCATTTCAAAACACCCTCTTCTGCTCTCTCAACCACGCTCTTTTTATTTCCACACATCTCTCTTACCCTTACGTTACTTACTCGATCAAACCACCTCACACCACACATTGAGGGAATAATTGGTATGCATGGGGTGTTCAGTGTTGTAAATGGAAATGGTGAAGAGCTTGTAGATTTATGTGCTGAAAAAGGACTGATGATTGGGAATACCTGGTTTAAAAAGCGAGATATACATAAGTATACTTATGTAAGTAGGAGAGATGGCCAGAGAGCGTTATTGGATTACGTGTTAATTGACAGGCGTGCGAAAGAGAGACTTTTGGATGTTAATGTGCTGAGAGGTGCAACTGGAGGGATGTCTGATCATTATCTTGTGGAGGCTAAGGTGAAGATTAGTATGGGTTTTCAGAAAAGAGGAGTGAATGTTGGGGTGAAGAAGGTGGTGAGAGTAAGTGAGCTTGGGAAGGAGACCTGTGTGGGGAAGTACCAGGAGAGACTGTGTACAGAATGGAAAAAGGTGAGAACAATGGAAGTAAGGGGAGTGGGGGAGGAATGGGATGTATTTAGGGAATCAGTGATGGATTGCGCAAAGGATGCTTGTGGCATGAGAAGAGTGGGAGGTGGGCTGTTTAGAAAGGGTAGTGAGTGGTGGGATGAAGAAGTAAGAGTATTAGTGAAAGAGAAGAGAGAGGCATTTGGACGATTTTTGCAGGGAAAAAATGCAATTGAGTGGGAGAAGCATAAAAGAAAGAGACAGGAGGTCAAGAGAAAGGTGCAAGAGGTGAAAAAAAGGGCAAATGAGAGTTGGGGTGAGAGACTATCAGTAAATTTTAGGGAAAATAAAAAGATGTTCTGGAAGGAGGTAAATAGGGTGCGTAAGACAAGGGAGCAAATGGGAACTTCAGTGAAGGGCGTAAATGGGGAGGTGATAACAAGTAGCGGTGATGTGAGAAGGAGATGGAATGAGTATTTTGAAGGTTTGTTGAATGTGTCTGATGACAGAGTGGCAGATATAGGGTGTTTTGGTCGAGGTGGTGTGCAAAGTGAGAGGGTTAGGGAAAATGATTTGGTAAACAGAGAAGAGGTAGTAAAAGCTTTGCGGAAGATGAAAGCCGGCAAGGCAGCAGGTTTGGATGGTATTGCAGTGGAATTTATTAAGAAAGGGGGTGACTGTATTGTTGACTGGTTGGTAAGGTTATTTAATGTATGTATGACTCATGGTGAGGTGCCTGAGGATTGGCGGAATGCGTGCATAGTGCCATTGTACAAAGGCAAAGGGGATAAGAGTGAGTGCTCAAATTACAGAGGTATAAGTTTGTTGAGTATTCCTGGTAAATTATATGGGAGGGTATTGATTGAGAGGGTGAAGGCATGTACAGAGCATCAGATTGGGGAAGAGCAGTGTGGTTTCAGAAGTGGTAGAGGATGTGTGGATCAGGTGTTTGCTTTGAAGAATGTATGTGAGAAATACTTAGAAAAGCAAATGGATTTGTATGTAGCATTTATGGATCTGGAGAAGGCATATGATAGAGTTGATAGAGATGCTCTGTGGAAGGTATTAAGAATATATGGTGTGGGAGGCAAGTTGTTAGAAGCAGTGAAAAGTTTTTATCGAGGATGTCCTCAAACATCTCATTTCCAGCACATCCATCCTCCTGCGCACAACTCTATCCATAGCCCACGCCTCGCAACCATACAATATTGTTGGAACCACTATTCCTTCAAACATACCCATTTTTGCTTTCCGAGATAATGTTCTCGACTTCCACACATTCTTCAAGGCTCCCAGAATTTTCGCCCCCTCCCCCACCCTATGATCCACTTCCGCTTCCATGGTTCCATCCGCTGCCAGATCCACTCCCAGATATCTCAAAGACTTCACTTCCTCCAGTTTTTCTCCATTCAAACTCACCTCCCAATTGACTTGACCCTCAACCCTACTGTACCTAATAACCTTGCTCTTATTCACATTTACTTTTAACTTTCTTCTTTCACACACTTTACCAAACTCAGTCACCAGCTTCTGCAGTTTCTCACATGAATCAGCCACCATCGCTGTATCATCAGCGAACAACAACTGACTCACTTCCCAAGCTCTCTCATCCCCAACAGACTTCATACTTGCCCCTCTTTCCAAAACTCTTGCATTCACGTCCATAACAACCCCATCCATAAACAAATTAAACAACCATGGAGACATATATATATATATATATATATATATATATATATATATATATATATATATATATATATATATATATATATATATATATTTCTTTTTTTATTTTCTTTCTATTTTGCTTTCTCGCTGTCTCCCGCGTTTGCGAGGTAGCGCAAGGAAACAGACGAAAGAAATGGCCCAACCCACCCCCATACACATATATATACATACACGTCAACACACGCAAATATACATACCTATACATCTCAATGTACACATATACATACACACACAGACACACACATATATACCCATGCTCACAATTCACACTGTCTACCTTTATTCATTCCCATCGCCACCTCGCCACACATGGAATACCATCCCCCTCCCACCTCATGTGTGCCAGTGTAGCGTTAGGAAAAGACAACAAAGGCCCCATTTGTTCACACTTAGTCTCTAGCTGTCATGCAATAATGCCCGAAACCACAGCTCCCTTTCCACATCCAGGCCCCACAGAACTTTCCATGGTTTACCCCAGACGCTTCACATGCCCTGATTCAATCCAATGACAGCACGTCGACCCCGGTATACCACATCGATTCACCCTACTATATTCCTTGCCCGCCTTTCACCCTCCTTCATGTTCAGGCCCCGATCACTCAAAATCTTTTTCACTCCATCTTTCCACCTCCAATTTGGTCTCCCACTTCTCCTCGTTCCCTCCACCTTCGACACATATATCCTCTTGGTCAATCTTTCCTCACTCATTCTCTCCATGTGCCCAAAACATTTCAAAAAGCCCTCTTCCGCTCTCTCAACCACGCTATTTTTATTTCCACACATCTCTCTTACCCTTACATTACTTACTCGATCAAACCACATAACACCACACATTGTCCTCAAACATCTCATTTCCAGCACATCCACCCTCCTGCGCACAACTCTATCCATAGCCCACGCCTCGCAACCATAAAACATTGTTGGAACCACTATTCCTTCAAATATACTCATTTTTGCTTTCCGAGATAATGTTCTCGACTTCCACACATTCTTCAAGGCTCCCAGGATTTTCGCTCCCCGCCCACCCTATGACTTATTTCCGCTTCCATGTTTCCATCCGCTGCCAGATCCACTCCCAGATATCTAAAACACTTTACTTCCTCCAGTTTTTCTCCATTCAAACTTACCTCCCAATTGACTTGACCCTCAACACAAGTGTGCCTAATAACCTTGCTCTTATTCACATTTACTCATAACTTTCTTCTTTCACACACTTTACCAAACTCAGTCACCAGCTTCTTCAGTTTCTCACATGAATCAGCCACCAGCGCTGTATCATCAGCGAACAACAACTGACTCACTTCCCAAGCTCTCTCATCCACAACAGACTTCATACTTGACCCTCTTTCCAAAACTCTTGCTTTTACCTCCCTAACAACCCCATCCATAAACAAATTAAACAACCATGGAGACATCACACACCCCTGCCACAAACATACATTCACTGAGAACCAATCATTTTCCTATCTTCCTACACGTACACATGCCTTACATCCTCGATAAAAACTTTTCAATGCTTCTAAGAACTTGCCTCCCACACCATATATTCTTAATACCTTCCACGGAGCATCTCTATCAACTCTATCATATGCCTTCTCCAGGTCCATAAATGCTACATACAAATCCATTTGCTTTTGTAAGTATTTCTCACATACATTCTTCATCAGTGATGGAGTGCGCAAAAGATGCTTGTGGCATGAGAAGCGTGGGAGGTGGGTTGATTAGAAAGGGTAGTGAGTGGTGGGATGAAGAAGTAAGATATTAGTGAAAGAGAAGAGAGAATCATTTGAACGATTTTTGCAGGGAAAAAATGCAATTGAGAGGGAGATGTATAAATGAAAGACACGGGAGGTCAAGAGAGAGGTGCAAGAGGTGAAAAAGAGAGCAAATGAGAGTTGGGTAAATAGTATCATTAAATTTTAGGGAGAATAAAAAGATGTTCTGGAAGGAGGTAAATAAAGTGAGTAAGACAAGGGAGCAAATGGGAACTTCAGTGAAGGGCGCTAATGGGGAGGTGATAACAAGTAGTGGTGATGTGAGAAGGAGATGGAGTGAGTATTTTGAAGGTTTGTTGAATGTTTTTGATGATAGAGTGGCAGATATAGGGTGTTTTGGTCGAGGTGGTGTGCAAAGTGAGAGGGTTAGGGAAAATGATTTGGTAAACAGAGAAGAGGTAGTAAAAGCTTTGCGAAAGATGAAAGCCGGCAAGGCAGCAGGTTTGGATGGTATTACAGTGGAATCTATTAAAAAAGGGGGTGACTTTATTGTTGACTGGTTGGTAAGGTTATTCAATGTATGTATGATTCATGGTGAGGTGCATGAGGATTGGCGGAATGCGTGCATAGTGCCATTGTACAAAGGCAAAGGGGATAAGAGTGAGTGCTCAAATTACAGAGGTATAAGTTTGTTGAGTATTCCTGGTAAATTATACGGAAGGGTATTGATTGAGAGGGTGAAGGCATGTACAGAGCCTTAGATTTGGGAAGAGCAGTGTGGCTTCAGAAGTGGTAGAGGATGTGTGGATCAGGTGTTTGCTTTGAAGAATATATACAAATATAAATATATATATATATATATATATATATATATATATATATATATATATATATATATATATATATATATATATATATATACATATATATATATATATATATATATATATATATATATATATATATATATATATATATATATATATATATATATATATATATATATATACATATATGTATATATATATATATATATATATATATATATATATATATATATATATATATATATATATATATATATATATATATATATATCCCTGGGGATAGGGGAGAAAGAATACTTCCCACGTATTCCCTGCGTGTCGTAGAAGTCGACTAAAAGGGAAGGGAGCGGGGGGCTGGAAATCCTCCCCTCTTTTTTTTTTTTTCCCAAAGAAGGAACAGAGAAAGGGGCCAGGCGAGGATATTCCCTCAAAGGCCCAGTCCTCTGTTCTTAACACTACCTCACTAATGCGGGAAATGGTGAATAGTATGAAAGAAAAGAAATATATCTATCTATCTATCTATCTATCTATCTATCTATATATATATATATATATATATATATATATATATATATATATATATATATATATATATATATATATATATATATATATATACATATATATATATATATATATATATATATATATGAAATTGAGTGGGAGATGTATAAAAGAAAGAGACAGGAGGTCAAGAGAAAGGTGCAAGAGGAGAAAGAAAGGGCATATGAGAGTTGGGGTGAGAGAGTATCATTAAATTTTAGGGAGAATAAAAAGATGTTCTGGAAGGAGGTAAATAAAGTGCGTAAGACATGGGAGCAAATGGGAACTTCAGTGAAGGGCGCAAATGGGGAGGTGATAACAAGTAGTGGTGATGTGAGAAAGAGATGGAGTGAGTATTTTTAAGGTTTGTTGAATATGTTTGATGATAGAGTGGCAGATATAGGGTGTTTTGATCGAGGTGGTGTGCAAAGTGAGAGGGTTAGGGAAAATGATTTGGTAAACAGAGAAGAGGTTGTAGAAGCTTTGCGGAAGATGAAAGCCGGCAAGTCAGCAGGTTTGGATGGTATTGCAGTGGAATTTATTAAAAAAGGGGGTGACTGTATTGTTGACTGGTTGGTAAGGTTATTTAGTGCATGTATGACTAATGGTGAGGTGCCTGAGGATTGGCGGAATGCGTGCATAGTGCCATTGTACAAAGGCAAAGGGGATAAGAGTGAGTGCTCAAATTACAGAGGTATAAGTTTGTTGAGTATTCCTGGTAAATTATATGGGAGGATATTGATTGAGAGGGTGAAGGCATATACAGAGCATCAGATTGGGGAAGAGCAGTGTGGTTTCAGAAGTGGTAGAGGATGTGTGGATCAGGTGTTTGCTTTTAAGAATGTATGTGAGAAATACTTAGAAAAGCAAATGGATTTGTATGTAGCATTTATGGATCTGGAGAAGGCATATGATAGAGTTGATAGAGATGCTCTGTGGAAGGTATTATGAATATATGGTGTGGGAGTTGTTAGAAGCAGTGAAAAGTTTTTATCGAGGATGTAAGGCATGTGTACGTGTAGGAAGAGAGGAAAGTGATTGGTTCTCAGTTAATGTAGGTTTGCGGCAGGGGTGTGTGATGTCTCCATGGTTGTTTAATTTGTTTACGGATGGGGTTGTTAGGGAGGTGAATGCAAGAGTTTTGGAAAGAGGGGCAAGTATGAAGTCTGTTGGGGATGAGAGAGCTTGGGAAGTGAGTCAGTTGTTGTTCGCTGATGATACAGCGCTGGTGGCTGATTCATGTGAGAAACTGCAGAAGCTGGTGACTGAGTACGGTAAAGTGTGTGAAAAAAGAAAGTTAAGAGTAAATGTGAATAAGAGCAAGGTTATTAGGTACAGTAGGGTTGAGGGTCAAGTCAATTGGGAGGTGAGTTTAAATGGAGAAAAACTGGAGGAAGTGAAGTGTTTTAGATATCTGGGAGTGGATCTGGCAGCGGATGGAACCATGGAAGCGGAAGTGGATCATAGGGTGGGGGAGGGGGCGAAAATTCTGGGAGCCTTGAAGAATGTGTGGAAGTCGAGAACATTATCTCGGAAAGCAAAAATGGGTATGTTTGAAGGAATCGTGGTTCCAACAATGTTGTATGGTTGCGAGGCGTGGGCTATGGATAGAGTTGTGCGCAGGAGGATGGATGTGCTGGAAATGAGATGCTTGAGGACAATGTGTGGTGTGAGGTGGTTTGATCGAGTAAGTAACGTAAGGGTAAGAGAGATGTGTGGAAATAAAAATAGCGTGGTTGAGAGAGCAGAAGAGGGTGTTTTGAAATGGTTTGGGCACATGGAGAGAATGAGTAAGGAAAGATTGACCAAGAGGATATATGTGTCGGAGGTGGAGGGAACGAGGAGAAGAGGGAGACCAAATTGGAGGTGGAAAGATGGAGTGAAAAAGATTTTGTGTGATCGGGGCCTGAACATGCAGGAGGGTGAAAGGAGTGCAAGGAATAGAGTGAATTGGAGCGATGTGGTATACCGGGGTTGACGTGCTGTCCGTGGATTGAATCGGGGCATGTGAAGCGTCTGGGGTAAACCATGGAAAGCTGTGTAGGTATGTATATTTGCGTGTGTGGACGTATGTATATACATGTGGATGGGAGTGGGTTGGGCCATTTCTTTCGTCTGTTTCCTTGCGCTACCTCGCAAACGCGGGAGACAGCGACAAAGTATAAAAAAAAAAAAAAAAAAAAAAAAAAAAAAAAAAAATATATATATATATATATATATATATATATATATATATATATATATATATATATATTTTAATTTTCTAAAAGAAGGAACAGAGAATTGGGCCAGGTGAGGGTATTCCCTCAAGGGCCCAGTCCTCTGTTCTTAACGCTACCTCGCTAATGCGGGAAATGGCGAATGGTTTGAAAAAAAAAGATATATATATATATATATATATATATATATATATATATATATATATATATATATATATATATATATATATATATATATGTATATATATATATGTACATGCCTTCACCCTCTCAACCAATACCCTCCCATATAATTTACCAGGAATACTCAACAAACTTATACCTCCGTAATTTGAGCACTCACTCTTATCCCCTTTGCCTTTGTACAAAGGCACTATGCAAACATTGCGCCAATCCTCAGGCACCTCACGATTAATCATACATACATTAAATAACATTACCAACCAGTCAACAATACAGTCAACCCCTTTTTTAATAAATTCCATTGCAATGCCATCGAAACCTGCTGCTTTGCCGGCTTTCATCTTCCGTAAAGCTTTTACTACCTCTCCTCTATTTACCAAATCATTTTCCCTAACCCTCTCACTTTGCACACTACCTCGACCAAGACACCCCACATCTGCCACTCTATCATCAAACACTTTCAACAAACCATTAAAACACTCAATCCATCTCCTTCTCACATCACCACTACTTGTTATCACCTCCCCATTAGCCCCCTTTACTGAAGTTCCCATTAGCTCCCTTGTCTTACGCACTTTATTTACCTCCTTCCAAGACATCTTTTTATTCTCCCTGAAATTTAATGATATTCTCTCACCCCAACTCTCATTTGCCCTCTTTTTCACCTCTTGCACCTTTTTCTTGACCTCCTGTCTCTTTCTTTTATACCTCTCCCACTCATTTGTAAAAATCGTTCAAATGCCTCTCTCTTCTCTTTCACTAATAATCTTACTTCTTCATCCCACCACTCACTACCTTTTCTAATCAACCCACCTCCCACGCTTCTCATGCCACGAGCATCTTTTGCGCAAGCCATCACTGCTTCCCTAAATACATCCCATTCCTCCCCCACTCCCCTTACCCCCTTTGTTCTCACCTTTTTCCATTATGTACTCAGTCTCTCCTGGTACTTCCTCACACAAGTCTCCTTCCCAAGCTCACTTACTCTCACCACTCTCTTCACCCTAACATTCTCTCTTCTTTTCTGAAAACCCACACAAATCTTCACCTTTGCTTCCACAGGATAATGATCAGACATCCCTCCAGTTGCGTCTCTCAGCACTTTAACATTCAAAAGTCTCTCTTTCGTGCGTCTATCAATTAACACCTAATCCAATAACGCTCTCTGGCCATCTCTCCTACTTACGTACGTATACTTGTGTATATCTCGCTTTTTAAACCAGGTATTTCCAATCGGAAGTCCTTTTTCAGCACAAATCTACAAGCTCTTCACCATTTCCATTTACAACACTGAACACTCCAAATATACCAATTATTTCCTCAACTGCCACATTACTCACCTTTGCATTCAAATCACACATCACTATAACCCGGTCTTGTGCATCAAAACCACTAACACACTCATTCAGCTGCTCCCAAAACACTTGCCTCTCATGATCTTTCTTTTCATGCCCAGGTGCATATGCACCAATAATCACCCATCTCTCTCCATCAACTTTCAGTTTTACCCATATCAATCTAGAATTTACTTTCTTACACTCTATCACATACTCCCACAACTCCTGATTCAGGAGTAGTGCTACTCCTTCCCTTGCTCTTGTCCTCTCACTAACCCCTGACTTTACTCCCAAGACATTCCCAAAGACTCTTCCCCTTTACCCTTTAGCTTCGTTTCACTCAGAGCCAAAACATCCAGTTTCCTTTCCTCAAACATACTACCTATCTCTCCTTTTTTGTCATCTTGGTTACATCCACACACATTTAGACACCCAAATCTGAGCCTTCGAGGAGGATGAGCACTCCTCGCGTGACTCCTTCTTCTGTTTCCCATTTTAGAAAGTTAAAATACAAGGAAGGGAGGGTTTCTGGCATCAGATTGGGGAAGAGCAGTGTGGTTTCAGAAGTGGTAGAGGATGTGTGGATCAGGTGTTTGCTTTTAAGAATGTATGTGAGAAATACTTAGAAAAGCAAATGGATTTGTATGTAGCATTTATGGATCTGGAGAAGGCATATGATAGAGTTGATAGAGATGCTCTGTGGAAGGTATTATGAATATATGGTGTGGGAGTTGTTAGAAGCAGTGAAAAGTTTTTATCGAGGATGTAAGGCATGTGTACGTGTAGGAAGAGAGGAAAGTGATTGGTTCTCAGTTAATGTAGGTTTGCGGCAGGGGTGTGTGATGTCTCCATGGTTGTTTAATTTGTTTACGGATGGGGTTGTTAGGGAGGTGAATGCAAGAGTTTTGGAAAGAGGGGCAAGTATGAAGTCTGTTGGGGATGAGAGAGCTTGGGAAGTGAGTCAGTTGTTGTTCGCTGATGATACAGCGCTGGTGGCTGATTCATGTGAGAAACTGCAGAAGCTGGTGACTGAGTACGGTAAAGTGTGTGAAAAAAGAAAGTTAAGAGTAAATGTGAATAAGAGCAAGGTTATTAGGTACAGTAGGGTTGAGGGTCAAGTCAATTGGGAGGTGAGTTTAAATGGAGAAAAACTGGAGGAAGTGAAGTGTTTTAGATATCTGGGAGTGGATCTGGCAGCGGATGGAACCATGGAAGCGGAAGTGGATCATAGGGTGGGGGAGGGGGCGAAAATTCTGGGAGCCTTGAAGAATGTGTGGAAGTCGAGAACATTATCTCGGAAAGCAAAAATGGGTATGTTTGAAGGAATCGTGGTTCCAACAATGTTGTATGGTTGCGAGGCGTGGGCTATGGATAGAGTTGTGCGCAGGAGGATGGATGTGCTGGAAATGAGATGCTTGAGGACAATGTGTGGTGTGAGGTGGTTTGATCGAGTAAGTAACGTAAGGGTAAGAGAGATGTGTGGAAATAAAAATAGCGTGGTTGAGAGAGCAGAAGAGGGTGTTTTGAAATGGTTTGGGCACATGGAGAGAATGAGTAAGGAAAGATTGACCAAGAGGATATATGTGTCGGAGGTGGAGGGAACGAGGAGAAGAGGGAGACCAAATTGGAGGTGGAAAGATGGAGTGAAAAAGATTTTGTGTGATCGGGGCCTGAACATGCAGGAGGGTGAAAGGAGTGCAAGGAATAGAGTGAATTGGAGCGATGTGGTATACCGGGGTTGACGTGCTGTCCGTGGATTGAATCGGGGCATGTGAAGCGTCTGGGGTAAACCATGGAAAGCTGTGTAGGTATGTATATTTGCGTGTGTGGACGTATGTATATACATGTGGATGGGAGTGGGTTGGGCCATTTCTTTCGTCTGTTTCCTTGCGCTACCTCGCAAACGCGGGAGACAGCGACAAAGCAAAAGAAAAAAAAAATATATATATATATAAAGGGAGCGGGGGGCTGGAAATCCTCCCCTCTCGTTTTTTTTTTTTTTTTCCAAAAGAAGGAACAGAGAAGAGGTCCAGGTGAGGATATTCCCTCAGAGGCCCAGTCCTCTGTTCTTAACGCTTCCTCGCTATCGCGGGAAATGGCGACTAGTATGAAAAAAAGATATATATATATATATATATATATATATATATATATATATATATATATATATATATATATATATATATATTTTAATTTTCTAAAAGAAGGAACAGAGAATTGGGCCAGGTGAGGGTATTCCCTCAAGGGCCCAGTCCTCTGTTCTTAACGCTACCTCGCTAATGCGGGAAATGGCGAATGGTTTGAAAAAAAAAGATATATATATATATATATATATATATATATATATATATATATATATATATATATATATATATATATATATATATATATATATGTATATATATATATGTACATGCCTTCACCCTCTCAACCAATACCCTCCCATATAATTTACCAGGAATACTCAACAAACTTATACCTCCGTAATTTGAGCACTCACTCTTATCCCCTTTGCCTTTGTACAAAGGCACTATGCAAACATTGCGCCAATCCTCAGGCACCTCACGATTAATCATACATACATTAAATAACATTACCAACCAGTCAACAATACAGTCAACCCCTTTTTTAATAAATTCCATTGCAATGCCATCGAAACCTGCTGCTTTGCCGGCTTTCATCTTCCGTAAAGCTTTTACTACCTCTCCTCTATTTACCAAATCATTTTCCCTAACCCTCTCACTTTGCACACTACCTCGACCAAGACACCCCACATCTGCCACTCTATCATCAAACACTTTCAACAAACCATTAAAACACTCAATCCATCTCCTTCTCACATCACCACTACTTGTTATCACCTCCCCATTAGCCCCCTTTACTGAAGTTCCCATTAGCTCCCTTGTCTTACGCACTTTATTTACCTCCTTCCAAGACATCTTTTTATTCTCCCTGAAATTTAATGATATTCTCTCACCCCAACTCTCATTTGCCCTCTTTTTCACCTCTTGCACCTTTTTCTTGACCTCCTGTCTCTTTCTTTTATACCTCTCCCACTCATTTGTAAAAATCGTTCAAATGCCTCTCTCTTCTCTTTCACTAATAATCTTACTTCTTCATCCCACCACTCACTACCTTTTCTAATCAACCCACCTCCCACGCTTCTCATGCCACGAGCATCTTTTGCGCAAGCCATCACTGCTTCCCTAAATACATCCCATTCCTCCCCCACTCCCCTTACCCCCTTTGTTCTCACCTTTTTCCATTATGTACTCAGTCTCTCCTGGTACTTCCTCACACAAGTCTCCTTCCCAAGCTCACTTACTCTCACCACTCTCTTCACCCTAACATTCTCTCTTCTTTTCTGAAAACCCACACAAATCTTCACCTTTGCTTCCACAGGATAATGATCAGACATCCCTCCAGTTGCGTCTCTCAGCACTTTAACATTCAAAAGTCTCTCTTTCGTGCGTCTATCAATTAACACCTAATCCAATAACGCTCTCTGGCCATCTCTCCTACTTACGTACGTATACTTGTGTATATCTCGCTTTTTAAACCAGGTATTTCCAATCGGAAGTCCTTTTTCAGCACAAATCTACAAGCTCTTCACCATTTCCATTTACAACACTGAACACTCCAAATATACCAATTATTTCCTCAACTGCCACATTACTCACCTTTGCATTCAAATCACACATCACTATAACCCGGTCTTGTGCATCAAAACCACTAACACACTCATTCAGCTGCTCCCAAAACACTTGCCTCTCATGATCTTTCTTTTCATGCCCAGGTGCATATGCACCAATAATCACCCATCTCTCTCCATCAACTTTCAGTTTTACCCATATCAATCTAGAATTTACTTTCTTACACTCTATCACATACTCCCACAACTCCTGATTCAGGAGTAGTGCTACTCCTTCCCTTGCTCTTGTCCTCTCACTAACCCCTGACTTTACTCCCAAGACATTCCCAAAGACTCTTCCCCTTTACCCTTTAGCTTCGTTTCACTCAGAGCCAAAACATCCAGTTTCCTTTCCTCAAACATACTACCTATCTCTCCTTTTTTGTCATCTTGGTTACATCCACACACATTTAGACACCCAAATCTGAGCCTTCGAGGAGGATGAGCACTCCTCGCGTGACTCCTTCTTCTGTTTCCCATTTTAGAAAGTTAAAATACAAGGAAGGGAGGGTTTCTGGCATCAAATTGGGGAAGAGCAGTGTGGTTTCAGAAGTGGTAGAGGATGTGTGGATCAGGTGTTTGCTTTCAAGAATGTATGCGAGAAATACTTAGAAAAACAAATGGATTTGTATGTAGGATTTATGGATCTGGAGAAGGCATATGATAGAGTTGATAGAGATGCTCTGTGGAAGGTATTAAGAATATATGGTGTAGGAGGCAAGTTGTGAGAAGGAGTGAAAAGTTTTTATCGAGGATGTAAGACATGTGTACGTGTAGGAAGAGAGGAAAGTGATTGGTTCTCAGTGAATGTAGGTTTGCGGCAGGGGTGTGTGATGTCTCCATGGTTGTTTGATTGTTTATGGATGGGGTTGTTAGGGAGGTGAATGCAAGAGTTTTGGAAAGAGGGGCAAGTATGCAGTCTGTTGTGGATGAGAGAGCTTAGGAAGTGAGTCAGTTGTTGTTCGCTGATGATACGGCACTGGTGGCTGATTCATGTAAGAAACTGCAGAAGCTGGTGACTGAGTTTGGTAAAGTGTGTGAAAGGAGAAAGTTAAGAGTAAATGTGAATAAGAGCAAGGTTATTAGGTACAGTAGGGTTGAGGGTCAAGTCAATTGGGAGGTAAGTTTGAATGGAGAAAAGCTGGAGGAAGTGAAGTGTTTTAGATATCTGGGAGTGGATCTGGCAGCGGATGGAACCATGGAAGCGGAAGTGGATCATAGGGTGGGGGAGGGGGCGAAAATTCTGGGAGCCTTGAAGAATGTGTGGAAGTCGAGAACATTATCTCGGAAAGCAAAAATGGGTATGTTTGAAGGAATCGTGGTTCCAACAATGTTGTATGGTTGCGAGGCGTGGGCTATGGATAGAGTTGTGCGCAGGAGGATGGATGTGCTGGAAATGAGATGCTTGAGGACAATGTGTGGTGTGAGGTGGTTTGATCGAGTAAGTAACGTAAGGGTAAGAGAGATGTGTGGAAATAAAAATAGCGTGGTTGAGAGAGCAGAAGAGGGTGTTTTGAAATGGTTTGGGCACATGGAGAGAATGAGTAAGGAAAGATTGACCAAGAGGATATATGTGTCGGAGGTGGAGGGAACGAGGAGAAGAGGGAGACCAAATTGGAGGTGGAAAGATGGAGTGAAAAAGATTTTGTGTGATCGGGGCCTGAACATGCAGGAGGGTGAAAGGAGTGCAAGGAATAGAGTGAATTGGAGCGATGTGGTATACCGGGGTTGACGTGCTGTCCGTGGATTGAATCGGGGCATGTGAAGCGTCTGGGGTAAACCATGGAAAGCTGTGTAGGTATGTATATTTGCGTGTGTGGACGTATGTATATACATGTGGATGGGAGTGGGTTGGGCCATTTCTTTCGTCTGTTTCCTTGCGCTACCTCGCAAACGCGGGAGACAGCGACAAAGCAAAAAAAAAAAAAAAATATATATATATATAAAGGGAGCGGGGGGCTGGAAATCCTCCCCTCTCGTTTTTTTTTTTTTTTTTCCAAAAGAAGGAACAGAGAAGAGGTCCAGGTGAGGATATTCCCTCAGAGGCCCAGTCCTCTGTTCTTAACGCTTCCTCGCTATCGCGGGAAATGGCGACTAGTATGAAAAAAAGATATATATATATATATATATATATATATATATATATATATATATATATATATATATATATATATATATATATATATATATTTTAATTTTCTAAAAGAAGGAACAGAGAATTGGGCCAGGTGAGGGTATTCCCTCAAGGGCCCAGTCCTCTGTTCTTAACGCTACCTCGCTAATGCGGGAAATGGCGAATGGTTTGAAAAAAAAAGATATATATATATATATATATATATATATATATATATATATATATATATATATATATATATATATATATATATATATATATATATATATATGTATATATATATATGTACATGCCTTCACCCTCTCAACCAATACCCTCCCATATAATTTACCAGGAATACTCAACAAACTTATACCTCCGTAATTTGAGCACTCACTCTTATCCCCTTTGCCTTTGTACAAAGGCACTATGCAAACATTGCGCCAATCCTCAGGCACCTCACGATTAATCATACATACATTAAATAACATTACCAACCAGTCAACAATACAGTCAACCCCTTTTTTAATAAATTCCATTGCAATGCCATCGAAACCTGCTGCTTTGCCGGCTTTCATCTTCCGTAAAGCTTTTACTACCTCTCCTCTATTTACCAAATCATTTTCCCTAACCCTCTCACTTTGCACACTACCTCGACCAAGACACCCCACATCTGCCACTCTATCATCAAACACTTTCAACAAACCATTAAAACACTCAATCCATCTCCTTCTCACATCACCACTACTTGTTATCACCTCCCCATTAGCCCCCTTTACTGAAGTTCCCATTAGCTCCCTTGTCTTACGCACTTTATTTACCTCCTTCCAAGACATCTTTTTATTCTCCCTGAAATTTAATGATATTCTCTCACCCCAACTCTCATTTGCCCTCTTTTTCACCTCTTGCACCTTTTTCTTGACCTCCTGTCTCTTTCTTTTATACCTCTCCCACTCATTTGTAAAAATCGTTCAAATGCCTCTCTCTTCTCTTTCACTAATAATCTTACTTCTTCATCCCACCACTCACTACCTTTTCTAATCAACCCACCTCCCACGCTTCTCATGCCACGAGCATCTTTTGCGCAAGCCATCACTGCTTCCCTAAATACATCCCATTCCTCCCCCACTCCCCTTACCCCCTTTGTTCTCACCTTTTTCCATTATGTACTCAGTCTCTCCTGGTACTTCCTCACACAAGTCTCCTTCCCAAGCTCACTTACTCTCACCACTCTCTTCACCCTAACATTCTCTCTTCTTTTCTGAAAACCCACACAAATCTTCACCTTTGCTTCCACAGGATAATGATCAGACATCCCTCCAGTTGCGTCTCTCAGCACTTTAACATTCAAAAGTCTCTCTTTCGTGCGTCTATCAATTAACACCTAATCCAATAACGCTCTCTGGCCATCTCTCCTACTTACGTACGTATACTTGTGTATATCTCGCTTTTTAAACCAGGTATTTCCAATCGGAAGTCCTTTTTCAGCACAAATCTACAAGCTCTTCACCATTTCCATTTACAACACTGAACACTCCAAATATACCAATTATTTCCTCAACTGCCACATTACTCACCTTTGCATTCAAATCACACATCACTATAACCCGGTCTTGTGCATCAAAACCACTAACACACTCATTCAGCTGCTCCCAAAACACTTGCCTCTCATGATCTTTCTTTTCATGCCCAGGTGCATATGCACCAATAATCACCCATCTCTCTCCATCAACTTTCAGTTTTACCCATATCAATCTAGAATTTACTTTCTTACACTCTATCACATACTCCCACAACTCCTGATTCAGGAGTAGTGCTACTCCTTCCCTTGCTCTTGTCCTCTCACTAACCCCTGACTTTACTCCCAAGACATTCCCAAAGACTCTTCCCCTTTACCCTTTAGCTTCGTTTCACTCAGAGCCAAAACATCCAGTTTCCTTTCCTCAAACATACTACCTATCTCTCCTTTTTTGTCATCTTGGTTACATCCACACACATTTAGACACCCAAATCTGAGCCTTCGAGGAGGATGAGCACTCCTCGCGTGACTCCTTCTTCTGTTTCCCATTTTAGAAAGTTAAAATACAAGGAAGGGAGGGTTTCTGGCATCAAATTGGGGAAGAGCAGTGTGGTTTCAGAAGTGGTAGAGGATGTGTGGATCAGGTGTTTGCTTTCAAGAATGTATGCGAGAAATACTTAGAAAAACAAATGGATTTGTATGTAGGATTTATGGATCTGGAGAAGGCATATGATAGAGTTGATAGAGATGCTCTGTGGAAGGTATTAAGAATATATGGTGTAGGAGGCAAGTTGTGAGAAGGAGTGAAAAGTTTTTATCGAGGATGTAAGACATGTGTACGTGTAGGAAGAGAGGAAAGTGATTGGTTCTCAGTGAATGTAGGTTTGCGGCAGGGGTGTGTGATGTCTCCATGGTTGTTTGATTGTTTATGGATGGGGTTGTTAGGGAGGTGAATGCAAGAGTTTTGGAAAGAGGGGCAAGTATGCAGTCTGTTGTGGATGAGAGAGCTTAGGAAGTGAGTCAGTTGTTGTTCGCTGATGATACGGCACTGGTGGCTGATTCATGTAAGAAACTGCAGAAGCTGGTGACTGAGTTTGGTAAAGTGTGTGAAAGGAGAAAGTTAAGAGTAAATGTGAATAAGAGCAAGGTTATTAGGTACAGTAGGGTTGAGGGTCAAGTCAATTGGGAGGTAAGTTTGAATGGAGAAAAGCTGGAGGAAGTGAAGTGTTTTAGATATCTGGGAGTGGATCTGGCAGCGGATGGAACCATGGAAGCGGAAGTGAATCATAGGGTGGGGGAGGGGGCGAAAATTCCGGAGCCTTGAAGAATGTTTTGAAGTCGAGAACATTATCTCGGAAAGCAAAGATGGGTATGTTTGAAGGAATAGTGGTTCCAACAATGTTGTATGGTTGCGAGGCGTGGGCTATGGATAGAGTTGTGCGTAGGAGGATGGATGTGCTGGAAATGAGATGTTTGAGGACAATATGTCGTGTGAGGTGCTTTGATCGAGTAAGTAATGTAAGGGTGAGAGAGATGTGTGGAAATAAAAAGAGTGTAGTTGAGAGAGCAGAAGAGGGTGTTTTGAAATGGTTTGGTTACATGGAGAGAATGAGTGGGGAAAGATTGACCAAGAGGATATATGTGTCAGAGGTGGAGGGAACAAGGAGAAGTGGGAGACCAAATTTTAGGCGGAAAGATGGAGTGAAAAAGATTTTGAGTGATCGGTGCCTGAACATGCATGAGGGTGAAAGGCATGCAAGGAATAGAGTGAATTGGAACGATGTGGTATACCGGGGTCAACATGCTGTCAATGGATTGAACCAGGGCATGTGAATCGTCTGGGGTAAACCATGCAAAGTGTGTGGGGCCCGGATGTGGAAAGGGATCTGTGGTTTCGGTGTATTATTACATGACAGATAGAGACTGAGTGTGAACGAATGGGGCCTTTGGTGTTTTTCCTAGCGCTACCTCGCTTACATGAAGGGAAGGGGGTTGTTATTCCATGTGTGGCGAGGTGGCGATGGGAACAAATAGAGGCAGACAGTATGAATTATGTACATGTGTATATATGTATATGTCTGTGTGTGTATATGTATGTGTACATTGAGATGTATAGGTATGTATATTGTGCGTGTGTGGACATGTATGTATATACATGAGTATGTGGGAGGGTTGGGCCATTCTTTTGTCTGTTTGCTTGCGCTACCTCGCTAACGCGGTAGACAGCGCCAAAGCAAAATAAAAAATAATAAAGAATATATATATATATATATATATATATATATATATATATATATATATATATATATATATATATATATATATATATATATATTATCTCTGGGGATAGGTGAGAAAGAATATTTCCCACGTATTCCCTACGTGTCGTAGAAGGCGACTAAAAGGGGAGGGAGCGGGGGGCTGGAAATCCTCTCCTATTGTTTGTTTTTTTTAATTTTCCAAAAGAAGGAACAGAGAAGGGGGCCAGGTGAGGATATTCCCTCAGAGGCCCAGTCCTCTGTTCTTAACGCTACCTTGCTAATACAGGAAGTGGCGAATAGTTTGAAAGAAAGAAAAAAAAAATATGTATATATATATATATATATATATATATATATATATATATATATATATATATATATATATATATATATATATATATATATTAAGAATATGTGGTGTGGGAGACAAGTTGTTAGAAGCAGTGAAAAGTATTTTTTCGAAGATGTAAATCATGTGTACGAGTAGGAAGAGAAGAAAGTGGTTGGTTCTCAGTGAATGTTGGTTTTCGGCAAAGGTGCTTGATGTCTCCATGGTTGTTTAATCTGTTCATGGATGAGGTTGTTAGGGAGGTGAATGCAAGAGTTTTGGAGAGAGGGGCAAATATGCAATCTGTTATGGATGAGAGAGCTTGGGAAGTGAGTCAGTTGTTCGCTGAAGATACAACGCTGGTTGCTGATTCGGGTGAGAAACTGCAGAAGCTGGTGACTGAGTTTGGTAAAGTGTGTGAAAGAAGAAACTTAAGAGTAAATGAGAAAAAGAGCAAGGTTATTTGGTACAGTAGGGTTGAGGAATAAGTCAATTGGTAGGTAAGTATGAATGGAGGGAAACTGGAAGAAGTGAAGTGTTTTAGATATATGGGAGTGGATCTGGCAGCGAATGGAACCATGGAAGCGGAAGTGTATCATAGGCTGGGGGAGGGGCCGAAAATTCAGTGAGCGTTGAAGAATGTGTGGAAGTCGAGAACGTTATCTTGGAAAGCAAAAATGGGCATGTGTGAAGAAGTAGTCGTTCCAACAATGTTATATAGTTGCGAGGCGTAGGCTATGGATAGAGTTTTGCGCAGAAGGGAGAATGTGTTGGAAATGAGATGTTTGAGGACAATATGGGCTTTGAGGTGGTATGATCGAGTAAGTACTAATAGGGTAAGAGAGATGTATGGTAAAAAAATAGAGTTTGGTTGAGAAAGCAGAATAGGGTGTTTTGACAGAGTTTGGTCACATGGAGAGAATGAATAAAGATTGATTGACAAAGAGGATATATGTGTCAGAGGTGGAGGGAACGAGGGGAAGTGGGAGACCAAATTGGAGGTGGAAAGATGGGGTGAAAAAGATTTTGAGTAATCGGGCCCTGAACATACAGCAGGGTGAAAGGTGTGCAAGGAATAGAGTGAATTGGAACGATGTGGTATACCTGGGTCGAGTTGCTATCAATGGATAGAACCAGGGCATGTGAAGAGTCTGGGGTAAACCATGGAAAGTTTTGTGCGGCCTGGATGTGGAAAGGGAGCTGTGGTTTCGGTGCATTATACATGACAGCAAGAGACTGAGTGTGAACGAATGTGGCCTTTGTTGTCTTTTCCTAGCGATACCTCGCGCAAATGAGGGGAGAGGGGGTTGTCTTTTCATGTGTGGCGCTGTGGCGACGGGAATAAATTAGGGCAGACAGTCTGAATCATGTACATGTGTATATATGTATATGTATGTTTGTGTATATATATGTATACGTTTAGATGTATAGGTATGTATATGTGCGTGTGTTGACGTAATTATTTGCTCTTATTCACATTTACTCTCAGCTTTCTTCTTTCACACACTTTACCAAAGTCAGTCACCAGCTTCTGCAGTTTCTCACCGGAATCAGCCACCAGCGTTGAATTATCAGTGAACAACAATTGACTCACTTCCCAAGCTCTCTCATCCACAACAGACTTGCCCCTCTTTCCAAAGCTCTTACATTCACTTCCCTAACAACCCCATCCAGAAACAAATTAAGCAACGAATGGGGGAATCACGCACCCCTGCCGTAAACCGACATTTACTGAGAACCAATCACTTTCCTCTCTTCCTACTCGTACACATGCCTGACATCCTGGATAAAAAACTTTTCACTGCTTCTAACAACCTGCCTCCCACACCATATATTCTTAATACCTTACACAGAGCATCTCTATTAACTCTATCATATGCCTTCTCCGGATCTATAAATGCTACATACAAATCCATTTGCTTTTCTAAGTATTTCTCACATACATTTTTCAAAGCAAACACCTGATCAACACATCCTCTAACACTTCTAAAACCACACTGCTCTTCCCCAATCTGATGCTCTGAATATGCCTTCACTCTCTCAATCAATACCCTCCCATATAATTTCCAGGAATACTCAACAAACTTATACCTCTGTAATTTAAGCACTTACCTTTATTCCCTTTGCCTTTGTACAATGGCACTATGCAAGCACTCTTCCAATCCTCAGGCACCTCTTCATGATTCATACATACATTAAATAACCTTACCAACCACTCAACAATAAAGTCACCCCCTTTTTAATTAATTCCACTGCAATACCATCCAACTCCGCTGCCTTGCCGGCTTTTATCTTCCGCAAAGCTTTTACTACCTCTTCTCTGTTTACCAAATCATTGCACACCACCTCGACCAAAACACCCTATATCTGCCACTCTATCATCAAATACATTCAACAAACCTTCAAAATACTCACTCCACCTCCTTTTCAAATCAGCACTACTTGCTATCCCCTCCCCATTAGCCCCTTTCACTGAAGTTCCCATTTGTTCCCTTGTCTTATGCACTTTATTTACCTCCTTTCAAAGCATCTTTTTGTTTTTCCTAAAATTTAATGATTTTCACCCTAACACTCATTTGTCCTGTTTTAAACCTCGTGCATCTTTCACTTGATGTCCTGCCTCTTTCTCTTTTACATCTCCCAGTCATTTGCATTGTTTCCCTGCAAAAATCGTCTAAATGCCTCTCTTCTCTTTCACTAATAATCTTACTTTATCCCCACAGCTCAACGCCCTTTCTAATCTGCCCACCACACACGCTTCTCATGCCACAAGCATCTTTTGCGCACGCTGTCACTGCTTCCCTAAATACATCCCATTCCTCCCCCACTCCCCTTACCTCCTTTGTTTTCACATTTTTCCATTCTGTACTTAGTCTCTCCTGGTACTTCCTCACACAAGTCTCCTTCCCAAGCTCACTTACTCTCACCAGTCTCTTCACCCCAACACTCTCTTTTCTCTGAAAACCTCTTTCCAAAACTCTTGCATTCGCCTCCCTAACAACCCCATCCAGAAACAAATTAAATAGCGAATGGGGGAATCACGCACCCCTGCCGTAAACCGACACTCACTGAGAACCAATCACTTTCCTTTCTTCCTACTCGTACACATTCCTGAAATCCTGGATAAAAAAACTTTTCACTGCTTCTAACAACCTGCCTCCCACACCATATATTCTTAATACTTTCCACAGAGCATATCTATCAACTCCATCATATTCCTTCTCCGGATCTATAAATGCTACATACAAATCCATTTGCTTTTCTAAGTATTTCTCACATACATCCTTCAAAGCAAACACCTGATCAACACATCCTCTAACACTTCTAAAACCACACTGCTCTTCCCCAATCTGATGCTCTGAATATGCCTTCACTCTCTCAATCAATACCCTCCCATATTATATCCAGGAATACTCAACAAACTTATACCTCTGTAATTTGAGCACTTACCTTTATCCCCTTTGCCTTTGTACAATGGCACTATGCAAGCACCCTTCCAATCCTCAGGCACCTCTCCATGATTCATATATACATTAGATAACCTTACCAAACAGTCAACAATAAAGTCACCCCCTTTTTAATTAATTCCACTGCAATACCATCCAACTCCGCTGCCTTGCCGGCTTTCATCTTCCGCAAAGCTTTTACTACCTCTTCTCTGTTTACGAAATCATTGCACACCACCTCGACCAAAACACCCTATATCTGCCACTCTATCATCAAATACATTCAACAAACCTTCAAAATACTCACTCCACCTCCTTCTCACATCACCACTACTTGTTATCACCTCCCATTAGCCCCCTTCACTGAAGTTCCCCTTTGTTTCCTTGTCTTATGCGCTTTATTTACCTCCTTTCAAAGCATCTTTTTGTTTTTCCTAAAATTTAATGTTTCTCACCCTAAATCTCATTTGTCCTGTTTTTCACCTCGTGCATCTTTCACTTGACGTCCTGCCTCTTTCTCTTTTACATCTCCCAGTCATTTGCATTGTTTCCCTGCAAAAAATCGTCTAAATGCCTCTCTCCTCTTTCACTAATAGTCTTACTTCTTCATCCCACCGCTCAATACCCTTTCTAATCTGCCCACCACACACGCTTCTCATGCCGCAAGCATCTTTTGAGCACGCTAACACTGCTTCCCTAAATACATCCCATTCCTCCCCCACTCCCCTTACCTCCTTTGTTTTCACATTTTTCCATTCGGTACTTAGTCTCTCCTGGTACTTCCTCACACAAGTCTCCTTCCCAAGCTCACTTACTCTCACCAGTCTCTTCACTCCAACATTCTCTTTTCTCTGAAAACCTCTACAAATCTTCCCCTTCGCCTCCACAAGATAATGATCAGACATCCCTCTAGTTGCACCTCTTAGTACATTAGTATCCAAAAGTCTCTCTTTCGCTCGCCTATCAATTAACACGTAATCTACTAACGCTCTCTGGCCATCTCTCCTACTTACATATGTATACTTATGTATATCTCTCTTTTTAAACCTGGCATTCCCAATCACCAGTCCTTTTTTAGTGCACAAATCTACAAACTCTTCACCATTTGCATTTATAATACTGTGCACCCCATCCACACAAATTATTCCCTCAACTGCCACATTACTCACCTTTGCATTCAAATTACCATTCACTATAACCCAGTCTCGTGCATAAAAGCTACTAGCACACTCACTCAGCTGCTTCCAAACACTTGCCTCTCATGATCTTTCTTCTCATGACCGGGAGCATATACACCAATAATCACCCATCTCTCTCCTTCCGCTTTCAGGTTTAGCCATATCAATCAAGAGTTTACTTTCTAACATTGTATCACATACTTTCACCACTCCAGTTTCAGAGGTAGTGCTACTCCTTCCCTTCCTCTCGTCCACTCACCAACCCCTTACTTTACTCCCAAAACATTCCTGAACCACTCTTCCCCTTTACCCTTGAGCTTCATTTCATTTACAGCAAAACATCCAGGTTCTTTTCCTCAAATATACTACCAATCTCTCCTTTTTTCTCATTTTGGTTACATCCATACACATCTAGACACCGCAATCTGAGCCTACGAGGGGGATGAGGACTCCCCGCGTGACTCCTCTTTCTGTTTCCCCTTTAAGAAAGTTAGAATACAAGGATGGAAGGGTTTCTAGCACCCGGCTCCCGTCCCATTTAGTCGCTTTATACGACACATCACAAATGCATTGGAAGAATTCTTTCTCCCCTGCGTATATATATATATATATATATATATATATATATATATATATATATATATATATATATATATATATATATATATATATATATATATATATATATATATATATATATATATATATATATATATGTATACGACACACAGGGAATACGTGGGAAGTATTCTTTTTCCCATATCCCCAGGGATAGAATGTATATATATATATATATATATATATATATATATATATATATATATATATATATATATATATATATATATATATATATATATATATATATATATATATATATATATATATATATATATATATATATATATATATATATACGACACACAGGGAATACGTGGGAAGTATTCTTTCTCCCATATCCCCAAGGATAGAATACATATATATATATATATATATATATATATATATATATATATATATATATATATATATATATATATATATATATATATATTCTATCCCTGGGGATAGGGGAGAAAGAATACTTCCCAAGTATTCCCAGCGTGTCGTAGAAGGCGACTAAAAGGGGAGGGAGCGGGTGGCTGGAAATCCTCCCCTCTCGTTTTTTTCAGTTTTCCAAAAGAGGGAACAGGGAAGGGGGCCAGGTGAGGATATTCCCTCAAAGGACCATTCCTCTGTTCTTAACGCTACCTCGCTAACGGGTGAAATGGCGAATAGTACGAGGAAGCGTTAAGAACAGAGGACTGAGCCTGTGAGGGAATATCCTAACTTGGCCCCCTTCTCTGTTCCTTCTTTAGGAAAACAAAAAACGAGAGGGCATGATTTGCAGCCCCCGCTCCCTTCTCTTTTAGTCGCTTTCTACGACACGCAGGGAATACATGGTAAGTATTCCTTCTCCCATATCCCCAGGGATAATATATATAAAAAGAGGGCAAATGAGAGTTGGGGTGAGAGAGTATCATTAAATTTTAAGGAAAATAAAAAGATGTTCTGGATGGAGGTAAGAAAGTGCGTAAGACAATGGAACAAATGGGAACTTCAGTGAAGGGGGCTAATGGGGAGGTGATAACAAGTAGTGATGATGTGAGAAGGAGATTGGAGTGAGTATTTTGAAGGTTTGTTGAATGTGTTTGATGATAGAGTGTCAGACATGGGGTGTTTTGGTCGAGGTGGTGTGTAAAGTGAGAGGGTTAGGGAAAATGATTTGGTAAACAGAGAAGAGGTAGTAAAAGCTTTGCGGAAGATGAAAGCCGGCAAGGAAGCAGGTTTGAATGGTCTTGCAGTGAAATTTATTAAAAAAGGGGTGACTGTATTGTTGACCGGTTGGGTTAGGTTAGGTTAGGTTATTCAATGTATGAATGATTCATGGTGAGGTGCCTGAGGATTGGCGGAATGCGTGCATAGTGCCATTGTACAAAGGCAAAGGGGATAAGAGTGAGTGCTCAAATTACAGAGGTATAAGTTTGTTGAGTATTCCTGGTAAATTATATGGGAGGGTATTGATTGAGAGGGTGAAGGCATGTACAGAGCATCAGATTGGGAAAGAGCAGTGTGGTTTCCGAAGTGGTAGAGGATGTGTGGATCAGGTGTTTGCTTTGAAGAATGTATGTGAGAAATACTTAGAAAAGCAAATGGATTTGTTTTTTTTTTTTTTTTTTTTTTTTTATACTTTGTCGCTGTCTCCCGCGTTTGCGAGGTAGCGCAAGGAAACAGACGAAAGAAATGGCCCAACCCCCCCCCCCATACACATGTACATACACACGTCCACACACGCAAATATACATACCTACACAGCTTTCCATGGTTTACCCCAGACGCTTCACATGCCCTGCTTCAATGGATTTCAAATGGATTTGTATGTAGCATTTATGGATCTGGAGAAGGCATACGATAGAGTTGATAGAGATGCTCTGTGGAAGGTACTAAGAATATATGGTGTGGGAGGCAAGTTGTTGGAAGCAGTGAAAAGTTTTTATCGAGGATTTAAGGCATGTGATTGTGTAGGAAGAGAGGAAAGTGATTGGTTCTCAATGAATGTAGGTTTGCGGCAGAGGTGTGTGATGTCTCCATGTTTTTTTAATTTGTTTCTGGATGGGGTTGTTAGGGAGGTGAATGCAAGAGTTTTGGAAAGAGGGGCAAATATGCAGTCTGTTGTGTGTGAGAGAGCTTGGGAAGTGAGTCAGTTGTTGTTCGCTGATGATACAGCGCTGGTGGCTGATTCATGTGAGAAACTGTAGAAGCTGGTCACTGAGTTTGGTAAAGTGTGTGAAAGAAGAAAGTTAAGAGTGAAAGTGAATAAGAGCAAGGTTACTAGGTACAATAAAGTTGAGGGTCTAGTCAATTGGGAGGTAAGTTTGAATGGAGAAAAACTGGAGGAAGTAAAGTGTTTTTGATATGTGGGAGTGGATCTGGCAGCGGATGGAACCATGGAAGCGGAAGTGAATCAAAGGGTGGGGGAGGGGGCGAAAATCCTGGGAGCCTTGAAGAATGTTTGGAAGTCGAGAACATTATCTCGGAAAGCAAAAATGTAGATATTTGAATTAATAGTGGTTCCAACAATGTTGTATGGTTGCAAGGCGTGGGCTGTGGATAGAGTTGTGCGCAGGAGGGTGGATGTGCTGGAAATGAGATATTTGAGGACAATATGTGGTGTGAGGTGGTTTGATCGAGTAAGTAATGTAAGGGTAAGAGAGATGTCTGGAAATAAAAAGAGCGTGGTTGAGAGAGCAGAAGAGGGTGTTTTGAAATGGTTTGGGCACATGGAGAGAATGAGTGAGGAAAGATTGACGAAGAGGATATATGTGTCGGAGGTGAAGGAAACGAGAAGTGGGAGACCCAATTGGAGGTGGAAAGATGGAGTGAAAAACATTTTGAGTGATAGGGGCCTGAACATGCAGGATGGTAAAAGGTGGGCAAGGAATAGAGTGAATTGGATCGATGTGGTATACCGGGGTCGACGTGCTGTCAATGGATTGAATCAGGGCACGTGAAGCATCTGGGGTAAACCATGGAAAGTTCTGTCGGGCCGTAATGTGGAAAGGGAGCTTTGGTTTCGGGCATTATTTCATGACAGCTAGATACTGAGTGTGAACGAATGGGGCCTTTGTTGTCTTTTCCTAGTGATACCTCGCACACATGAGGGGGGAGGGGGATGTTATTCCAAATGTGGCGAGGTGGCGGTGGGAATAAATAAAGGCAGTGAGTATGAATTATGTACTTGTGTATGTATGTATATGTCTGTGTGTGTATATGTATGTGTACATTGAGATGTATAGGTTTGTATATTTGCGTGTGTGGACGTGTATGTATATACATGTGTATGGGGTTGGATTGGGCCATTTCTTTCGTCTGTTTCCATGCGCCACTTCGCAAACGCGGGAGACAGTAAAAAAAAGAAGAAAAAGAAAAATACATATATATATGCCCTGATTCAATCCACTGACAGCACGTCAACCCCGGTATACCACATCGATCCAATGCACTCTATTCCTTGCCCGCCTTTCACCCTACTGTACCTAATAACCTTGCTCTTATTCACATTTACTCTTAACTTTCTTTCACACACTTTACCAAACTCAGTCACCAGCTTCTGCAGTTTCTCACATGAAATAGCCACCAGCGCTGTATCATCAGCGAACAACAACTGACTCACTTCCCAAGCTCTCTCATCCACGACAGACTTCATACTTGCCCCTCTTTCTAAAACTCTTGCATTCACCTACCTAACAACCCCATCCATAAACAAATTAAACAACCATGGAGATATCACACACCCCTGCCGTAAACCTACATTCACTGAGAACCAATCACTTTCCTCTCTTCCTACACGTACACATGCCTTACATCCTCGATAAAGACTTTTCACTACTTCTAACAACTTGCCTCCCACACCATATATTCTTAATACCTTCCACAGAGCATCTCTATCAACTCTATCATATGCCTTCTCCAGATCCATAAATGCTATATACAAATCTATTTGCTTTTCTAAGTATTTCTCACATACATTCTTCAAAGCAAACACCTGATCCACACATCGTCTACCACTTCTGAAACCACATTGCTCTTCCCCAATCTGATGCTCTGTACATGCCTTCACCCTCTCAATCAATACCCTCCCACATAATTTACCAGGAATACGCAACAAACTTATACCTCTGTAATTTGAGCAATCACTCTTATCCCCTTTGCCTTTGTACAATGGCACTATGCACGCATTCCGCCAATCCTCAGGCACCTCACCATGAGTTATACATACTTTAAATAACCTTACCAACCTGTCAATAATACAGTCACCCCCTTTTTTAATAAATTCCACTGCAATACCATCCAAACCTGCTGCCTTGCCGGCTTTCATCTTCCGCAAATCTTTTACTACCTCTTTTCTGTTTACCAAATCATTTTCCCTAACCCTCTCACTTTGCACACCACCTCGACCAAAACACCCTATATCTGCCATATCATCAAACACATTCAACAAACCTTCAAAATACTCACTCCATCTCCTTATCACATCACCACTACTTGTTATCACCTCCCCATTTGCGCCCTTCACTGAAGTTCCCATTTGCTCCCTTGTCTTACGCACTTTATTAACCTCCTTCAAGAACATCTTTTTATTCTCCCTAAAATTAATGATACTCTCTCACCCCAACTCTCATTTGCTCTCTTTTTCCCCTCTTGCACCTTTCTCTTGACCTCCTGTCTCATTTTTTTTATACATCTCCCACTCAATTGCATTTTTTCCCCGCAAAAATCGTCCAAATGCCTCTCTCTTCTCTTTCACTAATAATCTTACTTCTTCATCCCACCACTCACTACCCTTTCTAATCAACCCACCTCCCACTCTTCTCATGCCACAAGCATCTTTTGCGCAATCCATCACTGATTCCCTAAATACATCCCATTCCTCCTCCACTCCCCTTACTTCCATTGTTCTCACCTTTTTCCATTCTGTACTCAGTATATCCTGGTACTTCCTCACACAAGTCTCCTTCCCAAGCTCACATACTCTCACCACCCTCTTCACCCTAAAATTCACTCTTCTTTTCTGAAAATCCATACAAATATTCACCTTAGCCTCCACAAGATGATGATCAGACATCCCTCCAGTTGCACCTCTCAGCACATTAACATCCAAAAGTCTCTCTTTCGCGCGCCTGTCAATTAACACGTAATCCAGTAACGCTCTCTGGCCATCTCTCCTACTTACATACGTATACTTATGTATATCTCGCTTTTTAATCCAGGTATTCCCAATCACCAGTCCTTTTTCAGCACATAAATCTACAAGCTCTTCACCATTTTCATTTACAATACTGAACACCCCATGTATACCAATTATTCCCTCAAGTGCCACATTACTCACCTTTGCATTCAAATCACCCATCACTATAACCCGGTCTCGTGCATCAAAAGCACTAAAACACTCATTCAGCTGCTCCCAAAACACTTGCCTCATGATCTTTCTCTCATGCCCAGGTGCATATGCACCAATAATCACCCATCTCTCTCCATCAACTTTCAGTTTTACCCATATTAATCGAGAATTTACTTTCTTACATTCTATCACATACTCCCACAACTCCTGTTTCAGGAGTAGTGCTACTCCTTCCCTTGCTATTGTCCTCTCACTAACCCCTGACTTTACTCCCAAGACATTCCCAAACCACTCTTCCCCTTTACCCTTGAGCTTCGTTTCACTCAGAGCCAAAACATCCAGGTTCCTTTCCTCAAGCTTAGTATCTATCTCTCCTTTTTTCACATCTTGGTTACATCCACACACATTTAGACACCGCAGTCTAAGCCTTCGAGGAGGATGAGCACTCCCCGCGCGAGTCCTTCTTCTGTTTCCCATTTTAGAAAGTTAAAAAATACAAGGAGGGGAGGATTTCTGACCCTCCGCTCCCGTCCCCTCTAGTCGCCTTCTACGACAACCGAGGAATGCGTGGGAAGTATTCTTTCACCCCTATCTCCAGGGGCAATATATATATATATATATATATATATATATACATATATATATATATATATATATATATATATATATATATATATATATATATATATATATATATATATATATATGTATATATATATATATATATAAGTTTTTGTCGAGGATGTAAGGCATGTGTACGTGTAGGAAGAGAGGAAAGTGATTGGTTCTCAGTGAATGTAGGTTTGCGGCAGGGGTGTGTGATGTCTCCATGGTTGTTTAATTTGTTTATGGATGGGGTTGTTAGGGAGGTGAATGCAAGAGTTTTGGAAAGAGGGGGAAGTATGAAGTCTGTTGGGGATGAGAGAGCTTGGGAAGTGAGTCAGTTGTTGTTCGCTGATGATACAGCGCTGGTGGCTGATTCATGTGAGAAACTGCAGAAGCTGGTGACTGAGTTTGGTAAAGTGTGTGAAAGAAGAAAGTTAAGAGTAAATGTGAATAAGAGCAAGGTTATTAGGTACAGTAGGGTTGAGGGTCAATTCAATTGGGAGGTGAGTTTGAATGGAGAAAAACTGGAGGAAGTGAAGTGTTTTAGATATCTGGGAGTGGATCTGGCAGCGGATGGAACCATGGAAGCGGAAGTGGATCATAGGGTGGGGGAGGGGGCGAAAATTCTGGGAGCCTTGAAGAATGTGTGGAAGTCGAGAACATTATCTCGGAAAGCAAAAATGGGTATGTTTGAAGGAATAGTGTTTCCAACAATGTTGTATGGTTGCGAGGCGTGGACTATGAATAGAGTTGTGCGCAGGAGGATGGATGTGCTGGAAATGAGATGTTTGAGGACAATGTGAGGTGTTAGGTGGTTTGATCGAGTAAGTAACGTAAGGATAAGAGAGATGTGTGGAAATAAAAAGAGCGTGGTCGAGAGAGCAGAAGAGGGTGTTTTAAAATGGTTTGGGCACATGGAGAGAATGAGTGAGGAAAGATTGACCAAGAGGATATATGTGTCGGAGGTGGAGGGAACGAGGAGAAGAGGGAGACCAAATTGGAGGTGGAAAGATGGAGTGAAAAAGATTTTATGTGATCGGGGCCTGAACATGCAGGAGGGTGAAAGGAGGGCAAGGAATAGAGTGAATTGGAGCGATGTGGTATACAGGGGTTGACGTGCTGTCAGTGGATTGAATCAAGGCATGTGAAGCGTCCGGGGGTAAACCATGGAAAGCTGTGTAGGTATGTATATTTGTGTGTGTGGACGTGTGTATGTACATGTGTATGGGGGGGGTTGGGCCATTTCTTTCGTCTGTTTCCTTGCGCTACCTCGCAAACGCGGGAGACAGCGACAAAGTATAAAAAAAAAAAAAAAAAAAAAAAAAAAAAAATATATATATATATATATATATATATATATATATATATATATATATATATATATATATATATATATATATATATATATATATATATATATATACATATATATATATATATATATATATATATATATATATATATATATATATATATATATATATATATATATATATATATATATATATATATTTTGCAGCCTTTTTTGTTTATTTCAAATACATAATACGTGTTATGAATCAATTCAGTATCATATACATGGAAATGAAATGTTTTCAGTAAAGGTGAATCACTCTCTATATTTGTAATAGGTTGCAAAACTTATAGACTTATCCATATATATCCATATATATATGAAGTCTGTTGGGGATGAGACAGCTTGGGAAGTGAGTCAGTTGTTGTTCGCTGATGATACAGCGCTGGTGGCTGTTTTTTGTGAGAAACTGCAGAAGCTGGTGACTGAATTTGGTAAAGTGTTGAAAGAAGAAAGTTAAGAGTAAATGTGAATAAGAGCAAGGTTATTAGGTACAGTAGGGTTGAGGATCAAGTCAATTGGGAGGTGAGTTTGAATGGAGAAAAACTGGAGGAAGTGAAGTGTTTTAGATATCTGGGAGTGGATCTGGCAGCGGATGGAACCATGGAAGCGGAAGTGGATCATAGGGTGGGGGAGGGGGCGAAAATCTGGGAGCCTTGAAGAATGTGTGGAAGTCGAGAACAGTATCTCGGAAAGCAAAAATGGGTATGTTTGAAGGAATAGTGGTTCCAACAATGTTGTATGGTTGCGAGGCGTGGGCTGTGGATGGAGTTGTGCGCAGGATGGTGGATGTGCTGGAAATGAGATATTTGAGGACAATATGTGGTGTGAGGTGGTTTGATCGAGTAAGTAATGTAAGGGTAAGAGAGATGTCTGGAAATAAAAAGAGCGTGGTTGAGAGAGCAGAAGAGGGTGTTTTGAAATGGTTTGGGCACATGGAGAGAATGAGTGAGGAAAGATTGACGAAGAGGATATATGTGTCGGAGGTGAAGGAAACGAGAAGTGGGAGACCCAATTGGAGGTGGAAAGATGGAGTGAAAAACATTTTGAGTGATAGGGGCCTGAACATGCAGGATGGTAAAAGGTGGGCAAGGAATAGAGTGAATTGGATCGATGTGGTATACCGGGGTCGACGTGCTGTCAATGGATTGAATCAGGGCACGTGAAGCATCTGGGGTAAACCATGGAAAGTTCTGTCGGGCCGTAATGTGGAAAGGGAGCTTTGGTTTCGGGCATTATTTCATGACAGCTAGATACTGAGTGTGAACGAATGGGGCCTTTGTTGTCTTTTCCTAGTGATACCTCGCACACATGAGGGGGGAGGGGGATGTTATTCCAAATGTGGCGAGGTGGCGGTGGGAATAAATAAAGGCAGTGAGTATGAATTATGTACTTGTGTATGTATGTATATGTCTGTGTGTGTATATGTATGTGTACATTGAGATGTATAGGTTTGTATATTTGCGTGTGTGGACGTGTATGTATATACATGTGTATGGGGTTGGATTGGGCCATTTCTTTCGTCTGTTTCCATGCGCCACTTCGCAAACGCGGGAGACAGTAAAAAAAAGAAGAAAAAGAAAAATACATATATATATGCCCTGATTCAATCCACTGACAGCACGTCAACCCCGGTATACCACATCGATCCAATGCACTCTATTCCTTGCCCGCCTTTCACCCTACTGTACCTAATAACCTTGCTCTTATTCACATTTACTCTTAACTTTCTTTCACACACTTTACCAAACTCAGTCACCAGCTTCTGCAGTTTCTCACATGAAATAGCCACCAGCGCTGTATCATCAGCGAACAACAACTGACTCACTTCCCAAGCTCTCTCATCCACGACAGACTTCATACTTGCCCCTCTTTCTAAAACTCTTGCATTCACCTACCTAACAACCCCATCCATAAACAAATTAAACAACCATGGAGATATCACACACCCCTGCCGTAAACCTACATTCACTGAGAACCAATCACTTTCCTCTCTTCCTACACGTACACATGCCTTACATCCTCGATAAAGACTTTTCACTACTTCTAACAACTTGCCTCCCACACCATATATTCTTAATACCTTCCACAGAGCATCTCTATCAACTCTATCATATGCCTTCTCCAGATCCATAAATGCTATATACAAATCTATTTGCTTTTCTAAGTATTTCTCACATACATTCTTCAAAGCAAACACCTGATCCACACATCGTCTACCACTTCTGAAACCACATTGCTCTTCCCCAATCTGATGCTCTGTACATGCCTTCACCCTCTCAATCAATACCCTCCCATATAATTTACCAGGAATACGCAACAAACTTATACCTCTGTAATTTGAGCAATCACTCTTATCCCCTTTGCCTTTGTACAATGGCACTATGCACGCATTCCGCCAATCCTCAGGCACCTCACCATGAGTTATACATACTTTAAATAACCTTACCAACCTGTCAATAATACAGTCACCCCCTTTTTTAATAAATTCCACTGCAATACCATCCAAACCTGCTGCCTTGCCGGCTTTCATCTTCCGCAAATCTTTTACTACCTCTTTTCTGTTTACCAAATCATTTTCCCTAACCCTCTCACTTTGCACACCACCTCGACCAAAACACCCTATATCTGCCATATCATCAAACACATTCAACAAACCTTCAAAATACTCACTCCATCTCCTTATCACATCACCACTACTTGTTATCACCTCCCCATTTGCGCCCTTCACTGAAGTTCCCATTTGCTCCCTTGTCTTACGCACTTTATTAACCTCCTTCAAGAACATCTTTTTATTCTCCCTAAAATTAATGATACTCTCTCACCCCAACTCTCATTTGCTCTCTTTTTCCCCTCTTGCACCTTTCTCTTGACCTCCTGTCTCATTTTTTTTATACATCTCCCACTCAATTGCATTTTTTCCCCGCAAAAATCGTCCAAATGCCTCTCTCTTCTCTTTCACTAATAATCTTACTTCTTCATCCCACCACTCACTACCCTTTCTAATCAACCCACCTCCCACTCTTCTCATGCCACAAGCATCTTTTGCGCAATCCATCACTGATTCCCTAAATACATCCCATTCCTCCTCCACTCCCCTTACTTCCATTGTTCTCACCTTTTTCCATTCTGTACTCAGTATATCCTGGTACTTCCTCACACAAGTCTCCTTCCCAAGCTCACATACTCTCACCACCCTCTTCACCCTAAAATTCACTCTTCTTTTCTGAAAATCCATACAAATATTCACCTTAGCCTCCACAAGATGATGATCAGACATCCCTCCAGTTGCACCTCTCAGCACATTAACATCCAAAAGTCTCTCTTTCGCGCGCCTGTCAATTAACACGTAATCCAGTAACGCTCTCTGGCCATCTCTCCTACTTACATACGTATACTTATGTATATCTCGCTTTTTAATCCAGGTATTCCCAATCACCAGTCCTTTTTCAGCACATAAATCTACAAGCTCTTCACCATTTTCATTTACAATACTGAACACCCCATGTATACCAATTATTCCCTCAAGTGCCACATTACTCACCTTTGCATTCAAATCACCCATCACTATAACCCGGTCTCGTGCATCAAAAGCACTAAAACACTCATTCAGCTGCTCCCAAAACACTTGCCTCATGATCTTTCTCTCATGCCCAGGTGCATATGCACCAATAATCACCCATCTCTCTCCATCAACTTTCAGTTTTACCCATATTAATCGAGAATTTACTTTCTTACATTCTATCACATACTCCCACAACTCCTGTTTCAGGAGTAGTGCTACTCCTTCCCTTGCTATTGTCCTCTCACTAACCCCTGACTTTACTCCCAAGACATTCCCAAACCACTCTTCCCCTTTACCCTTGAGCTTCGTTTCACTCAGAGCCAAAACATCCAGGTTCCTTTCCTCAAGCTTAGTATCTATCTCTCCTTTTTTCACATCTTGGTTACATCCACACACATTTAGACACCGCAGTCTAAGCCTTCGAGGAGGATGAGCACTCCCCGCGCGAGTCCTTCTTCTGTTTCCCATTTTAGAAAGTTAAAAAATACAAGGAGGGGAGGATTTCTGACCCTCCGCTCCCGTCCCCTCTAGTCGCCTTCTACGACAACCGAGGAATGCGTGGGAAGTATTCTTTCACCCCTATCTCCAGGGGCAATATATATATATATATATATATATATATATACATATATATATATATATATATATATATATATATATATATATATATATATATATATATATATATATATATATATATATGTATATATATATATATATATAAGTTTTTGTCGAGGATGTAAGGCATGTGTACGTGTAGGAAGAGAGGAAAGTGATTGGTTCTCAGTGAATGTAGGTTTGCGGCAGGGGTGTGTGATGTCTCCATGGTTGTTTAATTTGTTTATGGATGGGGTTGTTAGGGAGGTGAATGCAAGAGTTTTGGAAAGAGGGGGAAGTATGAAGTCTGTTGGGGATGAGAGAGCTTGGGAAGTGAGTCAGTTGTTGTTCGCTGATGATACAGCGCTGGTGGCTGATTCATGTGAGAAACTGCAGAAGCTGGTGACTGAGTTTGGTAAAGTGTGTGAAAGAAGAAAGTTAAGAGTAAATGTGAATAAGAGCAAGGTTATTAGGTACAGTAGGGTTGAGGGTCAATTCAATTGGGAGGTGAGTTTGAATGGAGAAAAACTGGAGGAAGTGAAGTGTTTTAGATATCTGGGAGTGGATCTGGCAGCGGATGGAACCATGGAAGCGGAAGTGGATCATAGGGTGGGGGAGGGGGCGAAAATTCTGGGAGCCTTGAAGAATGTGTGGAAGTCGAGAACATTATCTCGGAAAGCAAAAATGGGTATGTTTGAAGGAATAGTGTTTCCAACAATGTTGTATGGTTGCGAGGCGTGGACTATGAATAGAGTTGTGCGCAGGAGGATGGATGTGCTGGAAATGAGATGTTTGAGGACAATGTGAGGTGTTAGGTGGTTTGATCGAGTAAGTAACGTAAGGATAAGAGAGATGTGTGGAAATAAAAAGAGCGTGGTCGAGAGAGCAGAAGAGGGTGTTTTAAAATGGTTTGGGCACATGGAGAGAATGAGTGAGGAAAGATTGACCAAGAGGATATATGTGTCGGAGGTGGAGGGAACGAGGAGAAGAGGGAGACCAAATTGGAGGTGGAAAGATGGAGTGAAAAAGATTTTATGTGATCGGGGCCTGAACATGCAGGAGGGTGAAAGGAGGGCAAGGAATAGAGTGAATTGGAGCGATGTGGTATACAGGGGTTGACGTGCTGTCAGTGGATTGAATCAAGGCATGTGAAGCGTCCGGGGTAAACCATGGAAAGCTGTGTAGGTATGTATATTTGTGTGTGTGGACGTGTGTATGTACATGTGTATGGGGGGGGTTGGGCCATTTCTTTCGTCTGTTTCCTTGCGCTACCTCGCAAACGCGGGAGACAGCGACAAAGTATAAAAAAAAAAAAAAAAAAAAAAAAAAAAAATATATATATATATATATATATATATATATATATATATATATATATATATATATATATATATATATATATATATATATATATATATATATATACATATATATATATATATATATATATATATATATATATATATATATATATATATATATATATATATATATATATATATATATATATATATTTTGCAGCCTTTTTTGTTTATTTCAAATACATAATACGTGTTATGAATCAATTCAGTATCATATACATGGAAATGAAATGTTTTCAGTAAAGGTGAATCACTCTCTATATTTGTAATAGGTTGCAAAACTTATAGACTTATCCATATATATCCATATATATATGAAGTCTGTTGGGGATGAGACAGCTTGGGAAGTGAGTCAGTTGTTGTTCGCTGATGATACAGCGCTGGTGGCTGTTTTTTGTGAGAAACTGCAGAAGCTGGTGACTGAATTTGGTAAAGTGTTGAAAGAAGAAAGTTAAGAGTAAATGTGAATAAGAGCAAGGTTATTAGGTACAGTAGGGTTGAGGATCAAGTCAATTGGGAGGTGAGTTTGAATGGAGAAAAACTGGAGGAAGTGAAGTGTTTTAGATATCTGGGAGTGGATCTGGCAGCGGATGGAACCATGGAAGCGGAAGTGGATCATAGGGTGGGGGAGGGGGCGAAAATTCTGGGAGCCTTGAAGAATGTGTGGAAGTCGAGAACAGTATCTCGGAAAGCAAAAATGGGTATGTTTGAAGGAATAGTGGTTCCAACAATGTTGTATGGTTGCGAGGCGTGGACTATGGATAGAGTTGTGCGCAGGAGGATGGATGTGCTGGAAATGAGATGTTTGAGGACAATTTGTGGTGTGAGGTAGTTTGATCGAATAAGTAACGTAAGGGTAAGAGAGATGTGTGGAAATAAAAAGAGCGTGGTTGAGAGAGCAGAAGAGGGTGTTTTGAAATGGTTCGGTCACATGGAGAGGATGAGTGAGGAAAGATTGACCAAGAGGATATACGTGTCGGATGTGGAGGGAACGAGGAGAAGTGGGAGACCAAATTGGAGGTGGAAAGATGGAGTGAAAAAGATTTTGTGTGATCGGGGCCTGAACAGCAGGAGGGTGAAAGGAGGGCAAGGAATAGAGTGAATTGGATCGATGTGGTATACCGGGGTTGACGTGCTGTCAGTGGATTGAATCAAGGCATGTGAAGCGTCTGCGGAAATCCATGGAAAGCTGTGTAGGTATGTATATTTGCGTGTGTGAACGTATGTATATTCATGTGTATGGGGGTGGGGTGGGCCATTTCTTTCGTCTGTTTCCTTGCGCTATCTCGCAAACGCGGGAGACAGCGACAAAGCAAAAAAAAAAAAAAAAAAATATATATATATATATATATATATATATATATATATATATATATATATATATATTTATTTTGTTTTGTCGCTGTTTCCTGCGCTAGCGAGGTAGCGCAAGGAAACAGACGAAAGAATGGCCAAACCCACCCACATAGATATGCATATACATACATGTCTATACACGTCAATATACATATCTATACATCTCAACGTATACATATATATACAAACACAGATATATACATATAAACACAATGCATAATTTATACAGTCTGCCTTTATTCATTCCCATCGGCACCTCTCCACACATAAAACAAAAATCCCTCACCCCTCATATGAGCGAGGTACCGCTAGGAAAATACAACAAAGGCCTCATTCGTTCACACTCAGTATCTAGCTGTCATGAAATAATGCACCAAAACCAAGGCTCCCTGTCCACATCCAGGCACCATAGAACTTTCCATCATTTACCCCAGACGCTTCACATGCCCTGGTTCAATCCATTGACAGCACGTCGACCCCGGTATACCACATCCTTCCAGTTCACTCAATTCCTTGCACGCCTTTCATTCTCCTTAATGTTCAAGCCCCGATCCCTCAAAATCTTTTTCACTCCACCTTTTCACCTCCAATTTGGTCTCCAACCTCTCTTCTTTCGCTCCACCTCTGACACATATATACTCTTAGTCAATCTTTCCTCACTCATTCTCTCCATGTGACCAAACCATTTCAAAACACCCTCTTCTGCTTTCTCAACTACACTCTTTTTATTACCACACATCTCTTTTACCCATTTATTGCTTACTCGATCAAACCACCTCACACAACATATTGTCCTCAAACATCTCATTTCTAGCACATCCACCCTCCTCCTCATAACTCTATGCATAGCCCACGCCTCGCAACCATATAACATTGTTGGAACCACTATTCCTTCAAACATACCCATTTTTGCTTTCCGAGATAATGTTCTGGACTTCCATACTTTCTTCAAGGCCCCCAAGAACATTTGCCCCCTCCCCCACCCTATGATTCACTTCCGCTTCCATCTTTCCATCCGCTGCCAAATCCACTCCCAGATATCTAAAGAACTTCACTTCTTCCAGTTTTTTTCCATTCCAGCTTACCTCCCAATTGACTTGTCCTTCAACCCTACTGTACCTAATAACCTTGCTCTTATTCATATTTACTTTCAGCTTTCTTCTTTCACACACTTTACCGAACTCAGTCACCAGCTTATGTAGTTTCTCATACGAATCTGCCACCAGCGCCGTATCATCAGCGAACAACAAATGACTCACTTAAGCTCTCTCATCCACAACAGACTTCATACTTGCCCCTCTCTCCAAAACTCTTGCGTGTACATCGCTAACAACCACATCCACAAAGAAATAAAACAGCCATGGAGACATCACACACCCTTGCTGTAAACCTATATTCACTGAGAACCAATCACTTTCCTCTCTTCCTACATGTACACATTCCTTACATCCTCGATAAAAACTTTTCTCTGCTTCTAACAACTTGCCTCCCACACCATATTTTCTTAATACCTTCCACATAGCATATCTATCAACTCTGTCATATGCCTTCTCCAGATACATAAGAAACCACACTGCTCTTCCCCAGTCTGATGCTCTGTACATGAATTCACCCTCTTACTCAATACCCTCCCATTTGATTTCCCAGGAATACTCAACAGACTTATACCTCTGTAAATTGAGCACTCACTTTTATCCTCTTTGTCTTTGTACAATGGCACTATGGAAGCATTCCGCAAATTCTCAGGCACCTCACCGTGAGTCATACATACATTAAATTATCTTACCAACCAGTCAACAATACAGTCACACCCTTTGTTAATAAATTCCACTGCAATACCATCCAAACCCGCTGCCTTGCCGGCTTTCTTCTTCCGCAAAGCTTTTACTACCTCTTCTATGGTTACCAAATTATTCTCTATCATCAAACACATTCAACAAACTTTCAATATACTCACTCCATCTCTATCTTACATCACCACTACTTTTTATCACCTCCCCATTTGCCCACATCACTGAAGTTCCCATTGATTCCCTTGTCTTACGCACTTTATGTACTTCCTTCCATAACATCTTTCTATTCTCCGTAAAATTTAATGATACTTTCTCACCCCAACTCTCGTTTTCCCGCTTTTTCACCTCTTGTACCTTTCTCTTGACCTCCTGCCTCTTCCCACGCATTCCTCACGTGTCGTAGATGGCGACTAAAGGGGACGGGAGCGGGGTGCTGGAAACCCTCCTCTCATTGTATTTTAACTTTCTAAAAGGGGAAACAGAAGGAGTCGCGCGGAGAAACCTCAACCAAGATGAGAAAAAAGGAGAGATAGGTAGTATGTTTGAGGAAAGGAACCTGGATTTTTTGGCTAAGAGTGAAAGGACGCTCAAGGGTAAAGGGAAAGAGTGGTTTGCGAATGTCTTATGAGTAAAGTCAGGGGATAGTGAGAGGACAAGAGCAAGGGAAGGAGTAGCACTACTCCTGAAAGAGGAGTGGTGGGAGAATATGATAGAATGTAAGAAAGTAAACTCTAGATTAATATGGGTAAAACTAAAAGTGGATGGAGAGAGATAGGTGACAATTGGTGCATATCAACCTTGGCAGGAGAAGAAGGATCATGAGAGGCAAGTGTTTTGGGAGCAGCTAAGTGAGTGCGTTAGTAGTTTTGATGCACGAGACCGGTTTATAGTGATGGGTGATTTCAATGCAAAGGTGAGTAATGTGGCAGTTGAGGGAATAATTGGTATACATGGGGTGTTCAGTGTTGTAAATGGAAATGGTGAGGAGTTTCTAGATTCATGTGCTGAAAAAGGACTGGTCATTGGGAATACCTGGTTTAAAAAAGAGATATACATAAGTATACGTAAATGGGGAGGTGATAACAAGTAGTGGTGATGTGAGAAGGAGATGGAATGAGTATTTTGAAGGTTTGTTGAATGTGTCTGATGACAGAGTGGCAGATATAGGGTGTTTGGGTCGAGGTGGTGTGCAAAGTGAGAGGGTTAGGGAAAATGATTTGGTAAACAGAGAAGAGGTAGTAAAAGCTTTGCGGAAGATGAAAGCCGGCAAGGCAGCAGGTTTGGATGGTATTGCAGTGGAATTTATTAAAAAAGGGGGTGACTGTATTGTTGACTGGTTGGTAAGGTTATTTAATGTATGTATGACTCATGGTGAGGTGCCTGAGGATTGGCGGAATGCTTGCATAGTGCCATTGTACAAAGGCAAAGGGGATAAGAGTGAGTGCTCAAATTACAGAGGTATAAGTTTGTTGAGTATTCCTGGTAAATTATATGGGAGGGTATTGATTGAGAGGGTGAAGGCATGTACAGAGCATCAGATTGGGGAAGAGCAGTGTGGTTTCAGAAGTGGTAGAGGATGTGTGGATCAGGTGTTTGCTTTGAAGAATGTATGTGAGAAATACTTAGAAAAGCAAATGGATTTGTATGTAGCATTTATGGATCTGGAGAAGGCATATGATAGAGTTGATAGAGATGCTCTGTGGAAGGTATTAAGAATATATGGTGTGGGAGGCAAGTTGTTAGAAGCAGTGAAAAGTTTTTATCGAGGATGTAAGGCATGTGTACGTGTAGGAAGAGAGGAAAGTGATTGGTTCTCAGTGAATGTAGGTTTGCGGCAGGGGTGTGTGATGTCTCCATGGTTGTTTAATTTGTTTATGGATGGGGTTGTTAGGGAGGTAAATGCAAGAGTTTTGGAAAGAGGGGCAAGTATGAAGTCTGTTGGGGATGAGAGAGCTTGGGAAGTGAGTCAGTTGTTGTTCGCTGATGATACAGCGCTGGTGGCTGATTCATGTGAGAAACTGCAGAAGCTGGTGACGGAGTTTGGTAAAGTGTGTGGAAGAAGAAAGTTAAGAGTAAATGTCAATAAGAGCAAGGTTATTAGGTACAGTAGGGTTGAGGGTCAAGTCAATTGGGAGGTGAGTTTGAATGGTGAGAGGCTGGAGGAAGTGAAGTGTTTTAGATATCTGGGAGTGGATCTGTCAGCGGATGGAACCATGGAAGCGGAAGTGGATCATAGGGTGGGGGAGGGGGCGAAAATTTTGGGAGCCTTGAAAAATGTGTGGAAGTCGAGAACATTATCCCGGAAAGCAAAAATGGGTATGTTTGAAGGAATAGTGGTTCCAACAATGTTGTATGGTTGCGAGGCGTGGGCTATGGATAGAGTTGTGCGCAGGAGGATGGATGTGCTGGAAATGAGATGTTTGAGGACAATGTGTGGTGTGAGGTGGTTTGATCGAGTAAGTAACGTAAGGGTAAGAGGGATGTGTGGAAATAAAAAGAGCGTGGTTGAGAGAGCAGAAGAGGGTGTTTTGAAGTGGTTTGGGCACATGGAGAGAATGAGTGAGGAAAGATTGACCAAGAGGATATATGTGTCGGAGGTGGAGGGAACGAGGAGAAGAGGGAGACCAAATTGGAGGTGGAAAGATGGAGTGAAAAGGATTTTGTGTGATCGGGGCCTGAACATGCAGGAGGGTGAAAGGAGGGCAAGGAATAGAGTGAATTGGAGCGATGTGGTATACAGGGGTTGACGTGCTGTCAGTGGATTGAATCAAGGCATGTGAAGCGTCTGGGGTAAACCATGGAAAGCTGTGTAGGTATGTATATTGCGTGTGTGGACGTGTGTATGTACATGTGTATGGGGGGGGTTGGGCCATTTCTTTCGTCTGTTTCCTTGCGCTACCTCGCAAACGCGGGAGACAGCGACAAAGTATAAAAAAAAAAAAAAAAAAAAAAAAAAAAAAAAAAAAAACGTAAGTAGGAGAGATGGCCAGAGAGCGTTATTGGATTACGTGTTGATTAATAGACGCGCGAAAGAGAGACATTTGATGTTAATGTGTTGAGAGGTGCAACTGGAGGAATGTCTGATCATTATCTTGTGGAGGCAAAAGTGGAGATTTTTAGAGGTTTTCAGAAAAGAAGAGAAAATGTCAGGGTGAAGAGAGTGGTGAGAGTAAGTAAGCTTGGGAAGGAGACTTGTATGAGGAAGTACCAGCAGAGACTGAATACAGAATGAAAAAAGGTGAGAACAAAGGAGGTAAGGGGAGTGGAGGAGGAATGGTATGTATCTAGGGAAGCAGTGATGGTTTGCGCAAAAGATGCTTGTGGCATGAGATGCGTGGGAGGTGGGCAGATTAGGAAGGGTAGTGAGTGGTGGAATAAAAAGGTAAGATTGTTAGTGAAAGAGAAGAGAGAGGTATTTGGACGATTTTTGCAGGGAAAAAATGCAATTGAATGGGATATATATATATATATATATATATATATATATATATATATATATATATATATATATATATATATATATATATATATATATATATATATATATATATATATATATATATATATATATATATATATATTTTTTCTTTTTTTTTTTTTTCATACTATTTGCCATTTCCCGCGTTAGCGAGGTAGCGCTAAGAACAGAGAACTGGGCCTTAGAGAGAATATCCTCACCTGACCCCCTTCTCTGTTCCTTCTTTTGGAAAATTAAAAAAAACAAGAAAGGGGAGGATTTCCAGCCACCCGCTCCCTCCCCTTTTAGTCGCCTTCTACGACACGCAGGGAATACGTGGGAAGTATTCTTTCTCCCCTATCCCCAGGGATAATATATATATATATATATATATATTTTATTTATTTATTTTGCATTGTCGCTGTCTCCCGCGTTATCGAGGTAGCGCAAGGAAACAGACGAAAGAATGGCCCAACCCGCCCACATACACATGTATATACATACACGTCCACACACGGAAATATACATACCTATACATCTCAATGTACACATATATACACACACACAGACATATACATATATACACATGTACGTAATTCATACTGTCTGCCTTTATTTGTTCCAATCGCCACGTCGCCACACATGGAATAACAACCCCCTCCCCCTCATGTGTGCGAGGTAGCGCTAGGAAAAGACACCAAAGGCCCCATTCGTTCACACTCAGTCTCTAGCTGTCATGTAATAATGCACCGAAACCACAGCTCCCTTTCCACATCCAGGCCCCACACACTTTCCATGGTTTACCCCAGACGCGTCACATGCCCTGGTTCAATCCATTGACAGCACGTCGACCCCGGCATATCACATCGTTCCAATTCACTCTATTCCTTGCACGCCTTTCATATATATATATATATATATATATATATATATATATATATGTATGACTCATGGTGAGGTGCCTGAGGATTGGCGGAATGCGTGCATAGTGCCATTGTACAAAGGCAAAGGGGATAAGAGTGAGTGCTCAAATTACAGAGGTATAAGTTTGTTGAGTATTCCTGGTAAATTATATGGGAGGGTATTGATTGAGAGGGTGAAGGCATGTACAGAGCATCAGATTGGGGAAGAGCAGTGCGGTTTCAGAAGTGGTAGAGGATGTGTGGATCAGGTGTTTGCTTTGAAGAATGTATGTGAGAAATACTTAGAAAAGCAAATGGATTTGTATGTAGCATTTATGGATCTGGAGAAGGCATATGATAGAGTTGATAGAGATGCTCTGTGGAAGGTATTAAGAATATATGGTGTGGGAGGCAAGTTGTTAGAAGCAGTGAAAAGTTTTTATCGAGGATGTAAGGCATGTGTACGTGTAGGAAGAGAGGAAAGTGATTGGTTCTCAGTGAATGTAGGTTTGCGGCAGGGGTGTGTGATGTCTCCATGGTTGTTTAATTTGTTTATGGATGGGGTTGTAAAGGAGGTAAATGCAAGAGTCCTGGAAAGAGGGGCAAGTATGAAGTCTGTTGGGGATGAGAGAGCTTGGGAAGTGAGTCAATTGTTGTTCGCTGATGATACAGCGCTGGTGGCTGATTCATGTGAGAAACTGCAGAAGCTGGTGACTGAGTTTGGTAAAGTGTGTGGAAGAAGAAAGTTGAGAGTAAATGTGAATAAGAGCAAGGTTATTAGGTACAGTAGGGGTGAGGGTCAAGTCAATTGGGAGGTGAGTTTGAATGGAGAAAAACTGGAGGAAGTGAAGTGTTTTAGATATCTGGGAGTGGATCTGTCAGCGGATGGAACCATGGAAGCGGAAGTGGATCATAGGGTGGGGGAGGGGGCGAAAATTTTGGGAGCCTTGAAAAATGTGTGGAAGTCGAGAACATTATCTCGGAAAGCAAAAATGGGTATGTTTGAGGGAATAGTGGTTCCAACAATGCTGTATGGTTGCGAGGCGTGGGCTATGGATAGAGATGTGCGCAGGAGGATGGATGTGCTGGAAATGAGATGTTTGAGGACAATGTGTGGTGTGAGGTGGTTTGATCGAGTAAGTAACGTAAGGGTAAGAGAGATGTGTGGAAATAAAAAGAGCGTGGTCGAGAGAGCAGAAGAGGGTGTTTTGAAATGGTTTGGGCACATGGAGAGAATGAGTGAGGAGAGATTGACCAAGAGGATATATGTGTCGGAGGTGGAGGGAACGAGGAGAAGAGGGAGACCAAATTGGAGGTGGAAAGATGGAGTGAAAAAGATTTTGTGTGATCGGGGCCTGAACATGCAGGAGGGTGAAAGGAGGGCAAGAAATAGAGTGAATTGGAGTCATGTGGTATACAGGGGTTGACGTGCTGTCAGTGGATTGAAGCAAGGCATGTGAAGCGTCTGGGGTAAACCATGGAAAGCTGTGTAGGTATGTATATTTGCGTGTCTGGACGTGTGTATGTACATGTGTATGGGGGGGGGGGGGTTGGGCCATTTCTTTCGTCTGTTTCCTTGCGCTACCTCGCAAACGCGGGAGACAGCGACAAAGTATAAAAAAAAAAAAAAAAAAAAAAAAAAAATATATATATATATATATATATATATATATATATATATATATATATATATATATATATATATATATATATATATATATATATATATATATATATGTATGCTATGAGTCCACGGGGAAAATGAAACACGAAAAGTTCCCAATTGCACTTTAGTGTAATAATCACATCATTAGGGGAGACACCGGAGAGAAATATAACAGTCAGTTGATATATATCGAAGAGACGAAGCTAGGACGCCATTTGATAAACATGTGATTGTCCAAAACATACAACGAGCATTCATAAACTTATCATTTTACAAATCTTATCAACAATAAAGTTATCTAAATTGTATAGACCATCACTAACATTAAGATTATAATTCTTCGTGTATTTAATAATAGATGATTCAATGATATTTCTCTTGGTAATAATTGCCCTAAAAGATTCATAAGAGCTATTAAAACCTTAAAAAAAGACAAGGAAATACATATTACTAAAGCAGATGAGGCTAACACTGGTGTGATTTTAGAGAAAATTAACTATTTTTCTAAAATGAATGATCTTCTAAATGATGACACAACATATTCTATTTTTTTTCTTTTATTATACTTTGTCGCTGTCTCCCGCGTTTGCGAGGTAGCGCAAGGAAACAGACGAAAGAAATGGCCCAACCGCCCCCCATACACATGTATATACATACGTCCACACACGCAAATATACATACCTACACAGCTTTCCATGGTTTACCCCAGACGCTTCACATGCCTTGATTCAATCCACTGACAGCACGTCAACCCCGGTATACCACATCGCTCCAATTCACTCTATTCCTTGCCCTCCTTTCACCCTCCTGCATGTTCAGGCCCCGATCACACAAAATCTTTTTCACTCCATCTTTCCACCTCCAATTTGGTCTCCCTCTTCTCCTTGTTCCCTCCACCTCCGACACATATATCCATTTGGTCAATCTTTCCTCACTCATCCTCTCCATGTGCCCAAACCACTTCAAAACACCCTCTTCTGCTCTCTCAACCACGCTCTTTTTATTTCCACACATCTCTCTTACCCTTACGTTACTCACTCGATCAAACCACCTCACACCACACATTGTCCTCAAACATCTCATTTCCAGCACATCCAATCTCCTGCGCACAACTCTATCCATAGCCCACGCCTCGCAACCATACAACATTGTTGGAACCACTATTCCTTCAAACATACCCATTTTTGCTTTCCAAGATAATGTTCTCAACTTCCACACATTCTTCAAGGCCCCCAGAATTTTCGCCCCCTCCCCCACCCTATGATCCACTTCCGCTTCCATGGTTCCATCCGCTGCCAGATCCACTCCCACATATCAAAAACACTTTACTTCCTCCAGTTTTTCTCCATTCAAACTTACCTCCCAATTGACTAGACCCTCAACTTTATTGTACCTAGTAACCTTGCTCTTATTCACTTTCACTCTTAACTTTCTTCTTCCACACACTTTACCAAACTCAGTCACCAGCTTCTGCAGTTCCTCACATGAATCAGCCACCAGCGCTGTATCATCAGCGAACAACAACTGACTCACTTCCCAAGCTCTCTCATCCCCAACAGACTTCATACTTGCCCCTCTTTCCAAAACTCTTGCATTTACCTACCTAACAACCCCATCCATAAACAAATTAAACAACCATGGAGACATCACACACCCCTGCCGCAAACCTACATTCACAACATATTCTAAACTTAATAAAAATCCCTTAGAAGCAGTTAATGCTCACCTCAATAAAGAAATGAAGTTGTTGTTGAAAGGTAACATTTCTCTTATCAAAAATTTGTCATCTTTGTCCCCTTCATTGCCATATATGTATGGACTAATCAAAACACATAGACAGAATTTTCCAGCAAGACCTTTACTGAGTTCAGTATTCTCCATCACATATAGATTGTCAAAATGGTTAGTTTCCTTATTAAGCCTTTTAGTGGATAAGGTATCAAATTCTAATATCATGAAAAATGTAGATTTAGTCAACAAGCTAAACAATATCAATATTGATTTTGATTTCAAACAAGTTAGCTTTTATGTTTCCTCACTTTTACCTAAAGTTCCAGTTGATGATCTTTTAGAATATTTATTTGATATCTTGGATGATATTCATTTACCTGTTTCAAAGTCAAATTTCATTGAACTGATAAAATTGTGTACAAAAGACTGTGTTTCAATTTAATGGAGATTATTATGCTCAAAAATTTGGTATGGCAATGGGTAACCCTCTTTCACCTGTACTAAGTAATCTTTATATGGAATTTTTTGAAACAAAATTGCTAAAGGATATCTTACCTTCTAATGCAATTTGGTTTAGGTATGTAGATGATGTTCTTTGTGTTTGGCCAACAAATGAAAATTTACAAATATTTCTCCCCTTACTTAACAATTTAGTACCTTCCATCAAATTTACTGTAGAAAAAGAAAATAATGGTATGTCACCATTTTTAGATTGCATGATCCATAGACAAGGAAACAAGTTTAACTTTATCATATACAGAAAACCCACCAATGTATGCTCATATATCCATTATTACTCATCTCAACATGACAGTCAAATTATCATCAGTTCAATCTATGTTTCTTGGGGCATTACGTATTTGCAGTCCAGAGTTTATTGATGATGAATTTCAGAAGATATATTCTATTGGATCTATGTTCAAGTACCCTAGATCTTTCATTGATAGATCAATTAAGTTAGCTAAGAAATCCTTTTATTGAGTTGAGCCCAAACCTCCCATTGACACCAAGAATCTTTTAGTTCTCCCTTTTAATAATAATTTCACTTTGCTTCCCATGTTGCTTAAATCCTTTAATGTAAATGCTGCCTGTAGCAACAATAATACTATAAAGAATATCTTAATCAGAAATTCACCGGAAAATTCTCTTGGTTGCATCTATAAAGTTCCTTGTGGAAACTGTGATAAATTTTATGTTGGTCAGACTGGTAAGGATCTTTCTGTTAGACTTAAGCAACATAAATATAGTATAAGAACGGGACAAGAATCAAATGCATTGGTTAATCATGTTAAAAACTATGATCATTGTATTGAATGGGTAACGCCATCTCAGTTGTTAACTCTAACTCTATTACCAAGAGAAATATCATTGAATCTTGTATTATTAAATACACAAAGAATTAAAATCTTAATATTAGTGATGGTCTATACACATTAGATAACTTTATTGTTGATAAGATTTGAAAATGATAAGTTTATGAACGCTCGTTGTATATTTTGGACAATCACAAGTTTATAAAATGGCGTCCTAGCTTCGTCTCTTCGATGTATATCAACTGACTGTTATATTTCTCTCCTGTGTCTCCCCTGATGATGTGATTATTACAGGAAAGTGCACTTGGGAACTTTTCGTGTTTCATTTTCCCCGTGGACTCATAGGAAGATCTTGATCACGCGCATATATATATATATATATATATATATATATATATATATATATATATATATATATATATATATATATATATATATATATATATATATATATATATATATATATATGTGATTGGTTCTTAGTGAATGTAGGTTTCTGGCAGGGGTGTGTGATGTCTCCATGGTTGTTTGATTTGGTTATGGATGGGGCTGTTAGGGCGGTGAATGCAACAGTTTTGTAAAAAGGAGCAAGTATGCAGTCTGTTGTGGATGAGAGAGCTTGGGAAGTGAGTCAGTTTTTCTGGGGGCGTTGAAGAATGTGTGGAAGTCGAGAACATTATCTTGGAAATCAGAAATGGGGATGTTTGAAGAAATAGTATTTCCAACAATGTTATATGGTTGCGAGACGTGGGCTATGGACAGAGTTGTGCGGAGGAGGGTGGATGTGCTGGAAATGAGATGTTTGAGGACAATATGTGGTGTGAGGTGGTTTGATCGAGTAAGTAATAATAGGGTAAGAGAGATGTGTGGTAATAAAAAGAACGTCGTTGAGAAAGGAGAAGAGGGTGTTTTGAAATGGTTTGGTCACATGGAGATAATGAGTGATAAAAGTTTGACGAAGAGGATATATGTGTCATAGATGGAGGGAACGAGGAGAAGTGGGAGGTGGAAAGATGGAGGTGAAAAAGAGGGCAATTGAGAGTTGGGGTGAGAGAGTATCATTAAATTTTAGGGAGAATAAAAAGGTGTTTTGGAAGGAGGAAAATAAAGTGCGTAAGACAAGGGAGCAAATGGTAACTTCAGTGAAGGGGGCTAATGGGGAGGTGATAACATTTCGTGGAGATGTGAGAAGGAGATGGAGTGAGTATTTTGAAGGTTTGTTGAATGTGTTTGATGATAGAGTGGCAGATATAGGGTGTTTTGGTCGAGGTGGTGTGCAAAGTAAGAGGGTTAGGGAAAATGATTTGGTAAACAGAGATGAGGTAATAAAATCTTTGCGGAAGATGAAAGCCGGCAAGGCAGCAGGTTTGGATGGTATTGCAGTGTAATTTATTAAAAAAGGGGGTGACTGTATTATTGACTTGTTGGTAAGGTTATTTAATGTATGTATGATTCATGGTGAGGTGGCTGAGTATTGGCGGAATGCTTGCATAGTGCCATTGTACAAAGGCAAAGGGGATAAGAGTGAGTGCTCAAATTACAGAGGTATAAGTTTGTTGAGTATTTCTGGTAAACTATATGGGAGGGTATTGATTGAGAGGGTGAAGGCATGTACAGAGCATCAGATTGGGGAAGAGCAATGTGGTTTCAGAAGTGGTAGAGGATTTGTGGATCAGGTGTTTGCTTTGAAGAATGTATGTGAGAAATACTCAAGAAGTTAATGGATTTGTATGTAGCATTTACGAATCTTTAGAAGACATACGATAGAGTTGATAGAGATGCTCTCTGTAATGCATTAAGAATATATGGTGTGGGAGGAAAGTTGTTAGAAGAAGTGAAAAGTTTTTATCGAGGATGTAAGGCATGTGTACGTTTAGGAAGAGAGGAAAGTGATTGTTTCTTAGTGAATGTGGGTTTGCGGCAGAGGTGTGTGATGTGTCCATGGTTCTTTAAATTTTTTACGGTTGGGGTTGTTAGGGAGGTGAATGCAAGAGTCTTGGAAAGAAAGGCAAGTATGAAGTCTGTTGTGGATGAGGGAGTTTGGGAAGTGAGTCAGTTGTTGTTCGCTGATGATACAGCACTGGTGGCTGATACATGTGAGAAACTGCAGAAGCTGGTGACTGAGTTTGGTAAAGTGTGTGAAAGAAGAAAGAGTAAATGTGAATAAGAGCAAGGTTATTAGGTTCAGTATTGTTGAGGGTCAAGTCAATTAGGAGGTAAGTTTGAATGGAGAAAAACTGGAGGAATTAAAGTGTTGTAGATATCTCTGAGTGGATCTGGCATCGGATGGAACCATGGAAGCGGAAGTGAATTATAGGGTGTGTGAGGGGGCGAAAATTCTGGGAGCCTTGAAGAATGTTTGGAAGTCGAGAACATTATCTCGGAAAGCAAAAATGGGTATGTTTGAAGGAATAGTGGTTCCAACAATCTTGTATGGCTGCGTGTCGTTGGCTATGGATAGAGTTGTGCGCAGGAGGGTGGATGTGCTGGAAATGAGATGTTTGAGGACAATATGTGGTGTGAGGTGGTTTGATCGAGTAAGTAATGTAAGGGTAAGAGAGATGTGTGGAAATAAAAAGAGTGTGGTTGAGAGAGCAGAGGAGGGTGTTTTGAAATGGTTTGGTCACATGGAGAGAATAAGTGAGGAAAGATTGACCAAGAGGATATATGTGTCAGAGGTGGAGGGAAGGAGGAGAAGTGGGAGACCAAATTGGAGGTGGAAAGTTGGTTTGAAAAAGATTTTAAGTGATCGGCGCTTGAACTTGCAGGAGGGCGAAAGGCGTGCAAGGAATAGAGTGAATTGTATCGATGTGGTATACCGCGGTCGACGTGCTGCCAATGGATTGAACCAGGTCATGTGAAGCGTCTGGGGTAAACCAAGGAAAGTTCTGTGGGGCCTGGATGTGGAAAGAGAGCTGTGGTTTCGGTGCATTATTAGATGACATCTAGAGACTGAGTGTGAGCGAAAGGGGCATTTGTTGTCTTTTCCTAGCGCTATCTCGCACACATGAGGGGGAAGGTGGCTGTTATTCCGTGTGTGGTGAGGTGGCGATGGGAATGAATAAACGGAGACAGTATGAATTATGTACATATGTATATATGTATATGTCTGTGTATGTATATATATATGTGTACATTGAGATGTATAGGTATGTATATTTGCGTGTGTGAACGTGTATTCATATACCTGTGTATATGGGTGGGTTGGGACATTCTTTCGTCTGTTTCCTTGCGCAACCTCGATAACGCGGGAGACAGCGACAAAGCAAAATAAATAAAAAATAGTAAATATATATATATATATATATATATATATATATATATATATATATATATATATATATATATATATATATATATATATATATATATATATATATATATATATATATATATATATATATAATGGAAATGGTGAAGAGCTTGTAGATTTATGTGCTGAAAAAGGACTGATGATTGGGAATACCTGGTTTAAAAAGCGAAATATACATAAGTATACTTATGTAAGTAGGAGAGATGGCCAGAGAGCGTTATTGGATTACGTGTTAATTGACAGGCGTGCGAAAGAGAGACTTTTGGATGTTAATGTGCTGAGAGGTGCAACTGGAGGGATGTCTGACCATTATCTTGTGGAGGCTAAGGTGAAGATTTGTATGGGTTTTCAGAAAAGAAGAGTGAATGTTGGGGTGAAGAGGGTGGTGAGAGTAAGTGAGCTTGAGAAGGAGACCTGTGTGAGGAAGTAGAAGGAGAGACTGAGTACAGAATGGAAAAAGGTGAGAACAATGGAAGTAAGGGGAGTGGGGGAGGAATGGGATGTATTTAGGGAAGCAGTGATGGATTGCGCAAAAGATGCTTGTGGCATGAGAAGAGTGTGAGGTGGGTTGATTAGAAAGGGTAGTGAGTGGTGGGATGAAGAAGTAAGAGTATTAGTGAAAGAGAAGAGAGAGGCATTTGGACGATTTTTGCAGTGAAAAAATGCAATTGAGTGGGAGATGTATAAAAGAAAGAGACAGGAGGTCAAGAGAAAGGTGCAAGAGGTGAAAAAAAGGGCAAATGAGAGTTGGGGTGAGAGAGTATCATTAAATTTTAGGGAGAATAAAAAGATGTTCTGGAAGGAGGTAAATAAAGTGCGTAAGACAAGGGAGCAAATGGGAACTTCGGTGAAGGGCGCAAGTGGGGAGGTGATAACAAGTAGCGGTGATGTAAGAAGGAGATGGAGTGAGTATTTTGAAGGTTTGTTGAATGTGTTTGATGATAGAGTGGCAGATATAGGGTGTTTTTGTCGAGGTGGTGTGCAAAGTGAGAGGGTTAGGGAAAATGATTTGGTAAACAGAGAAGAGGTAGTGAAAGCTTTGCGGAAGATGAAAGCCGGCAAGGCAGCGGGTTTGGATGGTATTGCAGTGGAATTTATTAAAAAAGGGGGTGACTGTATTGTTGACTGGTTGGTAAGGTTATTTAATGTATGTATGACTCATGGTGAGGTGCCTGAGGATTGGCGGAATGCGTGCATAGTGCCATTGTACAAAGGCAAAGGGGATAAGAGTGAGTGCTCAAATTACAGAGGTATAAGTTTGTTGAGTATTCCTGGTAAATTATATGGGAGGGTATTGATTGAGAGGGTGAAGGCATGTACAGAGCATCAGATTGGGGAAGAGCAGTGTGGTTTCAGAAGTGGTAGAGGATGTGTGGATCAGGTGTTTGCTTTGAAGAATGTATGTGAGAAATACTTAGAAAAGCAAATGGATTTGTATGTAGCATTTATGGATCTGGAGAAGGCATATGATAGAGTTGATAGAGATGCTCTGTGGAAGGTATTAAGAATGTATGGTGTGGGAGGAAAGTTGTTAGAAGCAGTGAAAAGTTTTTATCGAGGATGTAAGGCATGTGTACGTGTAGGAAGAGAGGAAAGTGATTGGTTCTCAGTGAATGTAGGTTTGCGGCAGGGGTGTATGATGTCTCCATGGTTGTTTAATTTGTTTATGGATGGGGTTGTTAGGGAGGTAAATGCAAGAGTTTTGGAAAGAGGGGCAAGGATGAAGTCTGTTGGGGATGAGAGAGCTTGGGAAGTGAGTCAGTTGTTGTTCGCTGATGATACAGCGCTGGTGGCTGATTCATGTGAGAAACTGCAGAAGCTGGTGACTGAGTTTGGAAAAGTGTGTGGAAGAAGAAAGTTAAGAGTAAATGTGAATAGGAGCAAGGTTATTAGGTACAGTAGGGTTGAGGGTCAAGTCAATTGGGAGGTGAGTTTGAATGGAGAAAAACTGGAGGAAATGAAGTGTTTTAGATATCTGGGAGTTGATCTGGCTGCGGATGGAACCATGGAAGCGGAAGTGGATCATAGGGTGGGGGAGGGGGCGAAAATCCTGGGGGCCTTGAAGAATGTGTGGAAGTCGAGAACATTATCTCGGAAAGCAAAAATGGGTATGTTTGAAGGAATAGTGGTTCCAACAATGTTGTATGGTTGCGAGGCGCGGGCTATGGATAGAGTTGTGCGCAGAAAGATGGATGTGCTGGAAATGAGATGTTTGAGGACAATATGTGGTGTGAGGTGGTTTGATCGAGTGAGTAACGTAAGGGTAAGAGAGATGTGTGGAAATAAAAAGAGCGTGGTTGAGAGAGCAGAAGAGGGTGTTTTGAAGTGGTTTGGGCACATGGAGAGGATGAGTGAGGAAAGATTGACCAAGAGGATATATGTGTCGGAGGTGGAGGGAACAAGGAGAAGAGGGAGACCAAATTGGAGGTGGAAAGATGGAGTGAAAAAGATTTTGTGTGATCGGGGCCTGAACATGCAGGAGGGTGAAAGGAGGGCAAGGAATAGAGTGAATTGGAGCGATGTGGTATACAGGGGTTGACGTGCTGTCTGTGGATTGAAGCAGGGCATGTGAAGCGTCTGGGGTAAACCATGGAAAGCTGTGTAGGTATGTATATTTGCGTGTGTGGACGTATGTATATACATGTGTATGGGGGGGGGGTTGGGCCATTTCTTTCGTCTGTTTCCTTGCGCTACCTCGCAAGCGCGGGAGACAGCGACAAAGTATAATAAAAAAAAAATATATAATAATATATATATATATTTTTTTTTTTGGGGGAAGAGCAGTGCGGTTTCAGAAGTGGTAGAGGATGTGTGGATCAGGTGTTTGCTTTGAAGAATGTATGTGAGAAATACTTAGAAAAGCAAATGGATTTGTATGTAGCATTTATGGATCTGGAGAAGGCATATGATAGAGTTGATAGAGATGCTCTGTGGAAGGTATTAAGAATATATGGTGTGGGAGGCAAGTTGTTAGAAGCAGTGAAAAGTTTTTCTCGAGGATGTAAGGCATGTGTACGTGTAGGAAGAGAGGAAAGTGATTGGTTCTCAGTGAATGTAGGTTTGCGGCAGGGGTGTGTGATGTCTCCATGGTTGTTTAATTTGTTTATGGATGGGGTTGTTAGGGAGGTAAATGCAAGAGTCCTGGAAAGAGGGGCAAGTATGAAGTCTGTTGGGGATGAGAGAGCTTGGGAAGTGAGTCAGTTGTTGTTCGCTGATGATACAGCGCTGGTGGCTGATTCATGTGAGAAACTGCAGAAGCTGGTGACGGAGTTTGGTAAAGTGTGTGGAAGAAGAAAGTTAAGAGTAAATGTGAATAAGAGCAAGGTTATTAGGTACAGTAGGGTTGAGGGTCAAGTCAATTGGGAGGTGAGTTTGAATGGAGAATATATATATATATATATATATATATATATATATATATATATATATATATATATATATATATATATATATATATATATATATATATATATATATATATATATGTATATATATATATATATATATATATTCCTATGAGTCCACTGGGAAAATGAAACATGATAAGTTCCCAAGTGCACTTCCGTGAAATAATCACATCATCAGGGGGGACACGAATGAGAAATATAACATTCGGTTGATATACATCGAAGAGACGAAGCTAGGACGCCATTTGCTAAACATATGATTGTCCAAAACATACAACAAGCGTTCATAAACTTATCATTTTAAAATTTTATTAATAATAAAGTTATCTAATTTGTATAGACCATCACTAATATTAATATTATAATTATTTGTGTAGTTAATAATATGACCACTGTATTGACTGACGTAACGCCATCCTAGTTATTAACTCTAACTCTTATTACCAAGAGATATATAAATGAATCTTCTTTTGTTAAATACACAAAGAATAATAATCTTAATATTAGTGATGGTCTATACAAATAAGATAACTTTATTGTTGATAAAATTTGTAAAATGATAAGTTCATGAACGCTCGTTGAATGTTTTGGACAATCACATGTTTACCAAATGGCGTCTTAGCTTCGTCTCTTTGATGCACATCAACTGACTTATATTTCTCTCTTGTTTCTCTCCTGATGATGTGATTATTACACGAAAGTGAAGTTGGGAACTTATCGTGTCTCATTTTCCCCGTGGACTCATTGGAATGTCTTGATCACGCGCAAATTTGTGATCCTTTCCTTATATATATATATGTATATATATATATATATATATATATATATATATATATATATATATATATATATATATATATATATATATATATATATATATATATATATATATATATATATATAATATATATATATATATATATATATATATATATATATATATATATATATATATATATATATATATATATATATATATATATATATATATATATATATATATATATATATATATATGAATATATATATACATATATATATATATATATATATATATATATATATATATATATATATATATATATATATATATATATATATATATATATATATATATATATATATATATATACATACATATATATATATTTTTTTCTTTATTTTGCTTTGTCGCTGTCTCCCGCGTTAGCGAGGTAGCGCAAGGAAACAGACGAAAGAAATGGCCCAACCAACCCCCATACACATATATATATATACATATATACACATGCACACAATTCACACTGCCTTTATTCATTCCCATCGCACCCTCGCCACAAATGGAATAACATCCCACTACCCCCTCATGTGTGCGAGGTAGCGCTAGGAAAAGACAACAAAGGCCCAATTCGTTCACACTCAGTCTCGAGCTGTCATGCAGTAATGCCCGATTCCACCGCTCCCTTTCCACATCGAGGCCCCACAGAACTTTCCATGGTTAACCCAGACGCTTCACATATATATATATATATATATATATATATATATATATATATATATATATATATATATATATATATATATATATATATATATATATATATATATATATATATATATATATACATATATATTATTTATTTTTTTTTTATTATACTTTGTCGCTGTCTCCCGCGTTTGCGAGGTAGCGCAAGGAAACAGACGAAAGAAATGGCCCAGCCGCCCCCCATACACATGTATATACATACGTCCACACACGCAAATATACATACCTACACAGCTTTCCATGGTTTACCCCAGACGCTTCACATGCCTTGATTCAATCCACTGACAGCACGTCAACCCCGGTATACCACATCGCTCCAATTCACTCTATTCCTTGCCCTCCTTTCACCCCCCTGCATGTTCAGGCCCCGATCACACAAAATCTTTTTCACTCCATCTTTCCACCTCCAATTTTGTCTCCCTCTTCTCCTCGTTCCCTCCACCTCCGACACATATATCCTCTTGGTCAATCTTTCCTCACTCATTCTCTCCATGTGCCCAAACCACTTCAAAACACCCTCTTCTGCTCTCTCAACTACATATATATATATATATATATATATATATATATATATATATATATATATATATATATATATATATATATATATATATATATATATATATATATATATATATATGTATAATTATAGACATATATCCCTGGGGATAGGGGACAAAGAATACTTCTCACGTATTCCCTGCGTGTCGTAGAAGGCGACTAAAAGGGGAGGGTGCGGGGGGCTGGAAATCCTCCCCTCTCTTTTTTTTTTTAATTTTCCAAAAGAAGGAACAGAGAACGAAGCCAGGAGAGGATATTCCCTCAGAGGCCCAGTCCTCTGTTCTTAACGCTACCTTGCTAACGGGGGAAAATGGCGAATAGTTTGAAAGAAAAGAAAGATATATATATATATATATATATATATATATATATATATATATATATATATATATATATATATATATATATATATATATATATATATATATATATATATATATATATATATATATATATATATATATATATATATATATATATATATATATGTGTACGTGTAGGAAGAGAGGAAAGTGATTGGTTCTCAGTGAATGTAGGTTTGCGGCAGGGGTGTGTGATGTCTCCATGGTTGTTTAATTTGTTTATGGATGGGGTTGTTAGGGAGGTAAATGCAAGAGTTTTGGAAAGAGGGGCAAGGATGAAGTCTGTTGGGGATGAGAGAGCTTGGGAAGTGAGTCAGTTGTTGTTCGCTGATGATACAGCGCTGGTGGCGTATTCATGTGAGAAACTGCAGAAGCTGGTGACGGAGTTTGGTAAAGTGTGTGGAAGAAGAAAGTTAAGAGTAAATGTGAATAAGAGCAAGGTTATTAGGTACAGTAGGGTTGAGGGTCAAGTCAATGGGAGGTGAGTTTGAATGGAGAAAAACTGGAGGAAGTGAAGTGTTTTAGATATATGGGAGTTGATCTGTCAGCGGATGGAACCATGGAAGCGGAAGTGGATCATAGGGTGGGGGAGGGGGCGAAAATTCTGGGAGCCTTGAAAAATGTGTGGAAGTCGAGAACATTATCCCGGAAAGCAAAAATGGGTATGTTTGAAGGAATAGTGGTTCCAACAATGTTGTATGGTTGCGAGGCGTGGGCTATGGATAGAGTTGTGCGCAGGAGGATGGATGTGCTGGAAATGAGATGTTTGAGGACAATGTGTGGTGTGAGGTGGTTTGATCGAGTAAGTAACGTAAGGGTAAGAGAGATGTGTGGAAATAAAAAGAGCGTGGTTGAGAGAGCAGAAGAGGGTGTTTTGAAATGGTTTGGGCACATGGAGAGAATGAGTGAGGAAAGATTGACCAAGAGGATATATGTGTCGGAGGTGGAGGGAACGAGGAGAAGAGGGAGACCAAATTGGAGGTGGAAAGATGGAGTGAAAAGGATTTTGTGTGATCGGGGCCTGAACATGCAGGAGGGTGAAAGGAGGGCAAGGAATAGAGTGAATTGGAGCGATGTGGTATACAGGGGTTGACGTGCTGTCAGTGGATTGAATCAAGGCATGTGAAGCGTCCGGGGTAAACCATGGAAAGCTGTGTAGGTATGTATATTTGCGTGTGTGGACGTGTGTATGTACATGTGTATGGGGGGGGGTTGGGCCATTTCTTTCGTCTGTTTCCTTGCGCTACCTCGCAAACGCGGGAGACAGCGACAAAGTATAAAAAAAAAAAATATATATATATATATATATATATATATATATATATATACATATATATATATATATATATATATATATATATATATATATATATATATATATATATATATATATATATATATATGTATATATATATATATATATATATATATATATATATATATATATATATATATATATATATATATATATATATATATATATATATATATATATATATATATATATATATATATATATATATATATATATATATATATATATATATATATATATGTATATATATATATATATATATATATATATATATATATATATATATATATATATATATATATATATATATATATATATATATATATACATTTATATATATATATATATATATATATATATATATATATATATATATATATATATATATATATATATATATATATATATATATATATATATATATATATATATATATATATATATATAATAAATATATAAGTATGCAGTCTGTTGAGGATGAGACAGCTTGGGAAGTGAGTCAGTTGTTGTTCGCTGATGATACAGCGCTGGTGGCTGATTCGTGTGAGAAACTGTAGAAGCTGTGGAGGTAAGTTTCAATGGAGATAAACTGGAAGAAGTGAATTGTTTTAGGTATGTGGGAGTGGATTTGGCAGCGGATGGAATCATGGAAGCGGAAGTGAATTATAGGGAGGGGGAGGGGGCGAAAGTTCTGGGAGCGTCGAAGAATGTGTGAAAGACGACAACATTATTTCGGAAAGCAAAAATGGGTATCTTTGAAGGAATAGTGGTTCCAAAAATGTTGTATGGTTGCGAGGCGTAGGCTATATTTAGAGTTGTCGGAGGAGGGAGGATGTGCTGGAAATGAGATGTTTGAGGACAGGGAAAAAATGCAAATGAGTGGGAGAGGTATAAAAGAAAGAGGCAGGAGGTCAAAAGAAAGGTGCAAGAGGTGAAAAAGAGGGCAAATGAGAGTTGGGGTGAGAGAGTATCATTAAATTTCAAGGAGAAGAAAAAGATGTTTTGGCAGGAGGTAAATAAAGTGCGTAAGACAAGGGAGCAAATGGGAACTTCAGTGAAGGGGGCTAATGGGGAGGTGATAACAAGTCGTGAGAAGGAGATGAAGTGAGTATTTTGAAGGTTTGTTGAATGTGTTTGATGATAGAGTGGCAGATATAGTGTGTTTTGGTCGAGGTGGTGTGCAAATTGAGAGGGTTAGGGAAAAAGATTTAGTAAATAGAGAAGAGGTAGTAAAAGTTTTACGGAAGATGAAATCCGGGAGGCAGCAGGTTTGGATGGTCTTGCAGTGGAATTTATTAGAAAAGGGGGTGACTGTATTTTTGAATGGTTGGTAAGGTTATTTAATGTATGTATGATTCATGGTGACGTGCCTGAGGATTAGCGGAATGCTTGCAAAGTACCATTGTACAAAGGCAAAGGGGATAAGAGTGAGTGCTCAAATTACAGAGGTATAAGTTTGTTGAGTATTCCTGGTAAATTATATGGGTGGGTGTTGATTGAGAGGGTGAAGGCATGTACAGAGCATCAGACTGGGGAAGAGCAGTGTGGTTTCAGGATTGGTAGAGGATGTGTGGATCAGGTGTTTGCTTTCAAGAATGTATGTGAGAAAAACTTAGGAAAATAAATGGATTTGTATGTAGCATTTATGGATCTGGAGAAGGCATATGATAGGGTTGATAGAGATGCTCTGTGGAAGGTTTAAAGAATATATGGTGTGAGAGGCACGTTGTTAGAACAGTGAAAAGTTTTTATCGAGGATGTAAGGAATGTGTACGTGGGTGTTGATTGAGAGGGTGAAGGCATGTACAGAGCATCAGACTGGGGAAGAGCAGTGTGGTTTCAGGATTGGTAGAGGATGTGTGGATCAGGTGTTTGCTTTCAAGAATGTATGTGAGAAAAACTTAGGAAAATAAATGGATTTGTATGTAGCATTTATGGATCTGGAGAAGGCATATGATAGGGTTGATAGAGATGCTCTGTGGAAGGTTTAAAGAATATATGGTGTGAGAGGCACGTTGTTAGAACAGTGAAAAGTTTTTATCGAGGATGTAAGGAATGTGTACGTGTAGGAAGAGAGGAAAGTGATTGGTTCTCAGTGAATGTAGGTTTGCGGCAGGGGTGTGTGATGTCTCCATGGTTGTTTAATTTGTTTATGGATGGGGTTGTTAGGGAGGTGAATGCAAGAGTTTTGGAAAGAGGGGCAAATATGCAGTCTGTTTTGGATGAGGGAGCTTGGGAAGTGAGTCAGTTGTTGTTCGCTGATGATACAGCGCTGGTGGCTGATTCATGTAAGAAACTGCCGAAGCTGGTGACTGAGTTTAGTAAAGTGTGTGAAAGAAGAAACTTAAGAGTAAATGTGAATAAGAGCAAGGTTATTAGGTACAGTAGGGTTGAGGGTCAAGTCAATAGGGAGGTAAGTTTGAATGGAGAAAAACTGGAGGAAGTAAAGTGTTTTAGATATCTGGGAGTGGATCTGTCAGCGGATGGAACCATGGAAGCGGAAGTGAATCATAGGGTTGGGGAGTGGGCGAAAATTCTGGGAGCCTTGAAGAATGTTTGGAAGCCGAGGACATTATCTCGGAAAGCAAAAATGGGTATGTTTGAAGGAATAGTGGTTCCAACAATGTTGTATGGTTGCGAGGCGTGGGCTATGGATAGAGTTGTGCGCGTGAGGGTGGATGTGCTGGAAATGAGATGTTTGAGGACAATATGTGTTGTGAGGTGGTTTGATCGAGTAAGTAATGTAAGGGTAAGAGAGATGTGTGGAAATAAAAAGAGTGTGGTTGAGAGAGCAGAAGAGGGTGTTTTGAAATGGTTTTGTCACATGGAGAGAATGAGTGAGGAAAGATTGACCCGGAGGATATATGTGTCAGAGGTGGAGGGAACGAGTAGAAGTGGGAGACCAAATTGGAGGTGGAAAGATGGAGTGAAAAAGATTTTGAGTGATCGGGGCCTGAACATGCAGGAGGGTGAAAGGCGTGCAAGGAATAGAGTGAATTGGAACGAATTTTTATGCCGGGTCGACGTGCTGTCAATGGATTGAACCAGGGCTTGTGAAGCGTCTGGGGTAAACCATGGAAAGTTGTGTGGGGCCTGGATGTGGAGAGGCAGCTGTCGTTTCGGTGCATTATTACATTACAGCTAATGACTGAGTGTGAACGAATGGGGCCTTTGGTGTCTTTTCCTAGTGCTACATCGCACAATTGAGGGGGGAGGGGGTTGTTATTCCATGTGTGGCAAGGTGGCGATGGGAACAAATAAAGGCAGACAGTATGAATTATATACATGTGTATATATGTATATGTCTGTGTGTGTATATATATGTGTACATTGAGATGTATAGGTATGTATATTTGCGTGTGTGGACGTGTAGGTATGTGCATGTGTATATGGGTGGGTTGGGCCATTCTTTCGTTTGTTTCTTTGCGCTACCTCGCTAACGCGGGAGACATCGACAAAGCAAAATGAATAAATAAATAAATATATATATATGTATATATATATATATATATATATATATATATATATATATATATATATATATATATATATATATATATATATATATATATATATATATATATATATATATATATAACCTTACTCTTATTCACATTTACTCTCAACTTTCCTCTTTCACACACTTTACCAAACTCAGTCACTAGCCTCTGCAGTTTCTCACATGAATCAGCCACCAGCGCTGTATCATCAGCGAACAACTGACTCATTTCCCAAGCTCTCTCATCCACAACATTCTGCATATTTTCCCCTCTTTCCAAAACTCTTGCATTCACCTCCTTAACAACCACATCAATAAACAAATTAAACAACCATGGAGACATCACACACCCCTGCCGCAAACCTACATTCACTGAGAGTCAATCACTTTCCTCTCTTCCTACACGTGCAGATGCGTTTACATCCTCGATAAAAACACTGTTTCTAACAACTTGCCTTCAACATCATATATTCTTAATACCTTCCACAGAGCATCTCTATCAACTCTATCATATGCCCTAAGGGTCAAGTAAATTGGGAGGTAAGTTTGAATGGAGAAAAACTGGAGGAAGTGAAGTGTTCTAGATATCTGGGAGTGGACTTGGCAGCGGATGGAACCATGGAAGCGGAAGTGAATCATAGGTTGGGAGAGGGGGCGAAAATTCTGGGAGCCTTGAAGAGTGTGTGGAAGTCGAGAACATTATCTCGGAAAGGAATAATGTGTATGTTTGAAGGAATAGTGGTTCCAACAATGCTCTATGGTTGCGAGGCGTGGGCTATGGATAGAGTTTTGCTCAGGATGGTGGATGTGATGGAAAGGAGATGTTTGAGGACAATATTTGGTGTGAGGTGGTTTGATCGAGTAAGTAATAATAGGGAAAGAGAGATGTGTGATATTAAATAGAGTGTGGTTGAGAGAACAGAAGAGGGTGTTTTGAAATTGTTTGGCAACATGGAGAGAATGAATGAGGAAAGATTGACCAAGAGGATATATGTGTCAGAGGTGGAGGGAACGAGGAGAAGTGGAAAACCAAATTGGAGGTGGAAAGATAGAATGATAAAGATTTTGAGTGATCGGGGCCTGAACATGCAGGAGGGTGAAAGGCGTGCAAGGAATAGTGAAATGGAACGATGTGGTATACCGGGATCGACGTGCTGTCAATGGATTGAACCAGGGACGTGAAGCGTCTGGAGTAAACTATGGAAAGTTCTCTGGGGCCTGGATGTGAAAAGGTAGCTGCGTTTTCGGTGCATTATTACATGACAGCTAAAGACTGAGTGTCAACGAATGGGGCCTTTGTTGTCTTTTCCCTGCGCTACCTCACACATGTGAGGGGGGTGGGATTTGTTTTTCCATGTGTGGCGGGGTAGCGATGGGAATGAATAAAGGCAGACAGTATGAATTACGTATATGGGTATATATATGTATATGTTTTTCTGTATATATATATATATATATATATATATATATATATATATATATATATATATATATATATATATATATATATATATATATATATATATATATATGCAGACATTGAGATGTATAGGTATGTATATGTGCTGTGTGTGGACGTGTATATATATACATGTGTATGTGGGTGGGTTGGGCCATTCTTTCGTCTGTTTCCTTGAGCTACCTCGGTAACGCGGGAGACAGCGACAAAGCAAAATAAAAAAAAAAAAAAATTATATATATATATATATATATATATATATATATATATATATATATATATATATATATATATATATATATATATATATATAATGAGTGGGAGGTGGGTTGATTAGAAAGGGTAGTGAGTGGTGGGATGAAGAAGTAAGAGTATTAGTGAAAGAGAAGAGAGAGGCATTTGGACGATTTTTGCAGGGAAAAAATGCAATTGAGTGGGAGACGTATAAAAGAAAGAGACAGGAGGTCAAGAGAAAGGTGCAAGAGGTGAAAAAAAGGGCAAATGAGAGTTGGGGTGAGAGAGTATCATTAAATTTTTGGGAGAATAAAAAGATGTTCTGGAAGGAGATAAATAAAGTGCGTAAGACAAGGGAGCAAATGGGAACTTCAGTTAAGGGCGCAAATGGGGAGGTGATAACAAGTAGTGGTGATGTGAGAGGGAGATGGAGTGAGTATTTTGAAGGTTTGTTGAATGTGTCTGATGATAGAGTGGCAGATATAGGGTGTTTTGGTCGAGGTGGTGTGCAAAGTGAGAGGGTTAGGGAAAATGATTTGGTAAATAGAGAAGAGGTAGTAAAAGCTTTGCGGAAGATGAAAGCCGACAAGACAGCAGGTTTGGATGGTATTGCAGTGGAATTTATTAAAAAAGGGGGTGACTGTATTGTTGACTGGTTGGTAAGGTTATTTACTGTTTGTATGACTCATGGTGAGGTGCCTGAGGATTGGCGGAATGCGTGCATAGTGCCATTGTACAAAGGCAAAGGGGATAAGAGTGAGTGCTCAAATTACAGAGGTATAAGTTTGTTGAGTATTCCTGGTAAATTATATGGGAGGGTATTGATTGAGAGGGTGAAGGCATGTACAGAGCATCAGATTGGGGAAGAGCAGTGTGGTTTCAGAAGTGGTAGAGGAAGTGTGGATCAGGTGTTTGCTTTGAAGAATGTATGTGAGAAATACTTAGAAAAGCAAATGGATTTGTATGTAGCATTTATGGATCTGGAGAAGGCATATGATAGAGTTGATAGAGATGCTCTGTGGAAGGTATTAAGCATATATGGTGTGGGAGGCAAGTTGTTAGAAGCAGTGAAAAGTTTTTATCGAGGATGTAAGGCATGTGTACGTGTAGGAAGAGAGGAAAGTGATTGGTTTTCAGTGAATGTAGGTTTGCGGCATGGGTGTGTGATGTCTCCATGGTTGTTTAATTTGTTTATGGATGGGGTTGTTAGGGAGTAGAATGCAAGAGTTTTGGAAAGAGGGGCAAGTATGAAGTCTGTTGGGGATGAGAGAGCTTGGGAAGTGAGTCAGTTGTTGTTCGCTGATGATACAGCGCTGGTGGCTGATTCATGTGAGAAACTGCAGAAGCTGGTGACTGAGTCTGGTAAAGTGTGTGAAAGAAGAAAGTTAAGAGTAAATGTGAATAAGAGCAAGGTTATTAGGTACAGTAGGTTTGAGGGTCAAGTCAATTGGGAGGTGAGTTTGAATGGAGAAAAACTGGAGGAAGTGAAGTGTTTTAGATATCTGGAAGTGGATCTGGCAGCGGATGGAACCATGGAAGCGGAAATGGATCATAGGGTGGGTGAGGGGGCGAAAATTCTGGGAGCCTTGAAGAATGTTTGGAAGTCGAGAACATTATCTCGGAAATCAAAAATGGGTATATTTGAAGGAATAGTGGTTTCAACAATGTTGTATGGTTGCGAGGCGTCGACTATGGATAGAGTTGTGCGCAGGAGGATGGATGTGCTGGAAATGAGATGTTTGAGGACAATGTGTGGTGTGAGGTGGTTTGATCGAGTAAGTAACGTAATGGTAAGAGAGATGTGTGGAAATATAAAGAGCGTGGTTGAGAGAGCAGAAGAGGGTGTTTTGAAATGGTTTGGGCACATGGAGAGAATGAGTGAGGAAAGATTGACCAAGAGGATATATGTGTCGGAGGTGGAGGGAACGAGGAGAAGAGGGAGACCAAATTGGAGGTGGAAAGATGGAGTGAAAAAGATTTTGTGTGATCGGGGCCTGAACATGCAGGAGGGTGAAAGGCGGGCAAGGAATAGTGTGAATTGGATCGATGCGGTATACCGGGGTTGACGTGCTGTCAGTGGATTGAATCAGGGCATGTGAAGCGTCTGGGGTAAACCATGGAAAGCTGTGTAGGTATGTGTATTTGCGTGTGTGGACGTATGTATATACATGCGTATGGGGGTGGGTTTGGCCATTTCTTTCGTCTGTTTCCTTGCGCTACCTCGCAAACGCGGGAGACAGCGACAAAGGAAAAAAAAAAGAAAAGAAAAAAAATATATATATATATATATATATATATATATATATATATATATATATATATATATATAAAATATATATATATATATATATATATATATATATATATATATATATATATATATATATATATATATATATATATATATATATATATATATATATATATCCCGGCCTCTCCCAACCAGCCGGGTTCCTCGGGGACTAGCCTGTACGAGCGACTTAAGAAGCAGATCGCGAGGATCCACATCATCCCTGAGTCACAGGTTGATGTGTTCGCGCTGAAGGACGTTGGGGGAAGAAACGTGGACGTACGTTACAATTGTCATGGCTCCCCTTACTACACAGCAGCCCGACTTGACGGAGTGATGCTGAGAAGAAGACAACAGGTGAGTATTTTTTGCAACTCTCCTTCATAGGATAAGATTGGGAAGCGCGTTCTTTGCGCGTTCTGGTTTGTACGTGAATGTATACCTTTGTTTGGTTATGGATTGATCCGGTGGGCTGTTTGTGTGTTTTGTTAGCGTTTGTGTCATTCCAATTATTTGTTTTCCTCTCTTTTATCCTCATGTTTTCTTTATTTGTGTGTTCTTTGTTTAGTGTCTACCATACAATTTTAATAAAGATCTAACATATCTTACCATCTTGTGCTTTTATACAGGTGTCCGAGGCCCTGGGGGTGGATATACCCCTTGTGGACATCAACGCTTGTCTCTACGAGGACACGTCACCCTGTGGCACCAACAGTTGCCAGCATACAATGCGGCCTAATCTCACCTCACCCCTTGTCGTCTTCAGCGATACGGTCACAATCGTTGGAGTGGACATCGCCGATGACTATGCCTGCGACTGTGGAGCATTGGAACCCCTTCCATCTGTTTGCTTCTCTGGGTTTTGCTTCAACGGCGGGACGTGTTCTGTAAGCAATAACACACTAACCTGTGACTGTTTGGATGGTAGTAACTACGGCCCACGCTGTGAGCTGCTGACAGCCAGGTTCGAGAGAGGTTTTGCCTGGTATGAACCTTTGACAGTCTGTGAATACTCGTCCCTCTCTGTGACATTTGAGACTAATGACCAAAGCGGCGTTCTACTGTACATGGGACCAACGGTCACTAGCCCCTGGCCAGGATACCCTCGAGATTTCTTGTACGTCGTACTTCACAGCTGGGTGGTCGAAACCTACCTTGACCTAGGAACAGGGACACTGAATATTTCCATCCCAATTGAGTCCAACATGGAGCGAGCATTTGAGTATATCATCACATGGAATAAGAACGGTGTCACTGCTGAAGTCACTGACTGTGGAATCAACGTGACCCTGGAGAACCTAGAGCCATGCAAGAAGTCCTTACCTTTACCTAGGCTTACTAGCAGTCCTAGTCATTTGCTCAACGTTCAAGGACCCTTACAGATTGGTGGAGTTGCAGCAATGGTGAGTTTCCCTCAACTGGCGTCTTCCTACAGCTGGACTTTGACGCCTCCAACCGTCTACCCATTCAGCGGGTGTGTCTTGGAATTGCGTCATAATGACCAACTATACGATCTTAACGCCACAGACTTCAGCAAACAGACTTTCCAGCCATGCGACGCCCCCAGGACCTCCAGAGTTGTGCTTGGCCAACAGTCCATCATTATCATCCTCGCCAGCTTGCTGTGCCTCCTATGTAAGTTTTGTTGGTGTTTGAAGTATGGATCTTCTATGTTAATGCTATTCCAGTCTGGCATCTATCTGTAGCTTATTTCAGACGATATTTGTTATACAAAAGAATTCATAGAATTTATCCTTAAAGTAAGATTTGGTCAAAATCATTGCTATGCTTTACCTATGGAGACTGTTTGATAGACCAGAACTAAAATGTAGAAATTTCGAAGTCTTATATCTAAATTAGAAACTTCTTCAATGAATCGTTTCATTTTAGGGGATCGCATATATAACTGAATTGCATGAAAAGCATGTCAAATGGAATCTATTACATACTTAGTAGAAGTGAGTAAGACCAAGGGAGCATGAGTGGAAACTTAATAATTTCTACTGTGAACGATAAATGATAATGAAGAGGACTATGATGTTCAGGGTAAATATGACTGTCTCATCTAAGATCACCAAGGAGTTAAGAAGTACGTTAATTTCTGGTATTATATTCGAAGTACAACAAAAAAGATTCCTTTTCCTTCCGCCATATTAACCGCTTGAGGATGTAAATACAATTTGCGACCACAGTAAACATAGCGAACAAACCTTTTAGCAAGTGAATTCCCCTTCATGATGATAATCACATTTTTTTTTTTCAAATGCTATAGAAATTAAGTTAGATCGATATTGGTAAGGGAAATTAGATGAATTCTTAAGTTCATTTTTAGAGGTATTTTACTCAGTGCTACCCCACATTTCCCCAGGTCATGATAGTCCTTCCCAGTATCACTAATTGTTGCTGTAAGATTGAAATTAATGGTCTCGATCTCTCTTGACTAGTCTGATTATCTTGTCCAAAGTATAAGTCGTTCACTGATTTACGTTTCATCCAGATCCATAAGTTACTTTTGTGATGCACCTTTCGAAGACCTAGACTCAACTCATCAGCACTTGCAGGCAACTTAGGAAACTTTTTTATCCACAGTGTTGGTAGTAGTGATCCTGTGTTTGGCGCGCCACGGGAAGAAGTCTGTGTCGTACCCTGATTTGGACCGAGAGCTGGTAAAGGAGACAATGGGAGGCACCGACCTCGAAGGTTTCGGCGAGAAGGACGTCACTCACTTCGACCTTAAGTTCCTGCAGGTCACCCCAGATGGTTACCTTATAAGTGGTGAGTCGCTTTTTGTTACACAATATTAAGGGAAAGTTACTCGTAACTGTTGCGCATGTATTGATTCTCACTCGTACATTCCATGAGCCTCCGTGGTATAACGTGTAGCGTACCTGACCATGACATATTCATAGGACACCCAAGGTCGAGTCCATAGATTCGAGTCCTGAATGTGGCAGTCGGTCTGCAGCCCCCTCACCTAAACATCTTCCCTTAGGGGTTGATCGATAAAATGGGTACCTGGTTCAGGATAGGATAGAAAGTATATATATACATACATATATATATATATATATATATATATATATATATATATATATATATATATATATATATATATATATATATATATATATATATATATATATATATATATATATATATATATATATATATATATATATATATATATATATATATATATATATATATATATATATATATATATATATATATATATATATATATATATATATATATATATATATATATATATATATATATATATATATATATATATATATATATATATATATATATATATATATATATATATATATATATATATATATATATATATATTTATATATATATATATATATATATATATATATATATATATATATATATATATATATATATATATATATATATATATATGTATATATATATATATATATATATATATGTATATAAATATATATATATATATATATATATATATATATATATATATATATATATATATATATATATATATATATATATATATATATATATATATATATATGTATATATATGTAAATATATATATATATATATATATATATATATATATATATATATATATATATATATATATATATATATATATATATATATATATATATATATATTCAGTTGATATACATCAAAGAGACGAAGCTAGGACGCCATTTGGTAAACATGTGATTGTCCAAAACATGCTTTGGACAATCACATGTTTACCAAATGGCGTCCTAACTTCGTCTTTTCGATGTATATCAACTGACTGTTATATTTCTCTCTTGTGTCTCCCCTGATGATGTGATTATTACACGAAAGTGCACTTGGGAACTTTTCGTGTTTCATTTCCCCGTGGACTCATAGGAATATATATATATATATATATATATATACATATATATATATATATATATATATATATATATATATATATATATATATATATATATATTTTTTTTTTTTTTTTTTTTATACTTTGTCGCTGTCTCCCGCGTTTGCGAGGTAGCGCAAGGAAACAGACGAAAGAAATGGCCCAACCCCCCCCATACACATGTACATACACACGTCCACACACGCAAATATACATACCTACACAGCTTTCCTTGGTTTACCCCGGACGCTTCACATGCCTTGATTCAATCCACTGACAGCACGTCAACCCCTGTATACCACATCGCTCCAATTCACTCTATTCCTTGCCCTCCTTTCACCCTCCTGCATGTTCAGGCCCCGATCACACAAAATCCTTTTCACTCCATCTTTCCACCTCCAATTTGGTCTCCCTCTTCTCCTCGTTCCCTCCACCTCCGACACATATATCCTCTTGGTCAATCTTTCCTCACTCATTCTCTCCATGTGCCCAAACCACTTCAAAACACCCTCTTCTGCTCTCTCAACCACGCTCTTTATATTTCCACACATCTCTCTTACCCTTACGTTACTTACTCGATCAAACCACCTCACACCACACATTGTCCTCAAACATCTCATTTCCAGCACATCCATCCTCCTGCGCACAACTCTATCCATAGCCCACGCCTCGCAACCATACAACATTGTTGGAACTACTATTCCTTCAAACATACCCATTTTTGCTTTCCGGGATAATGTTCTCGACTTCCACACATTTTTCAAGGCTCCCAGGATTTTCTCCCCCTCCCCCACCCTATGATCCACTTCCGCTTCCATGGTTCCATCCGCTGACAGATCCACTCCCAGATATCTAAAACACTTCACTTCCTCCAGTTTTTCTCCATTCAAACTCACCTCCCAATTGACTTGACCCTCAACCCTACTGTACCATTTAATAACCTTGCTCTTATTCACATTTACTCTTAACTTTCTTCTTCCACACACTTTACCAAACTCCGTATATATATATATATATATATATATATATATATATATATATATATATATATATATATATATATATATATATTTAAATGAAAGCCGGCAAGGCAGCAGGTTTGGATGGTATTGCAGTGGAATTTATTAAGAAAGGGGGTGACTGTATTGTTGACTGGTTGGTAAGGTTATTTAATGTATGTATGACTCATGGTGAGGTGCCTGAGGATTGGCGGAATGCGTGCGTAGTGCCATTGTACAAAGGCAAAGGGGATAAGAGTGAGTGCTCAAATTACAGAGGTATAAGTTTGTTGAGTATTCCTGGTAAATTATATGGGAGGGTATTGATTGAGAAGGTGAAGGCATGTACAGAGCATCAGATTGGGGAAGAGCAGTGCGGTTTCAGAAGTGGTAGAGGATGTGTGGATCAGGTGTTTGCTTTGAAGAATGTATGTGAGAAATACTTAGAAAAGCAAATGGATTTGTATGTAGCATTTATGGATCTGGAGAAGGCATATGATAGAGTTGATAGAGATGCTCTGTGGAAGGTATTAAGAATATATAGTGTGGGAGGCAAGTTGTTAGAAGCAGTGAAAAGTTTTTATCGAGGATGTAAGGCATGTGTACGTGTAGGAAGAGAGGAAAGTGATTGGTTCTCAGTGAATGTAGGTTTGCGGCAGGGGTGTGTGATGTCTCCATGGTTGTTTAATTTGTTTATGGATGGGGTTGTAAGGGAGGTAAATGCAAGAGTCCTGGAAAGAGGGGCAAGTATGAAGTCTGTTGGGGATGAGAGAGCTTGGGAAGTGAGTCAGTTGTTGTTCGCTGATGATACAGCGCTGGTGGCTGATTCATGTGAGAAACTGCAGAAGCTGGTGACTGAGTTTGGTAAAGTGTGTGGAAGAAGAAAGTTGAGAGTAAATGTGAATAAGAGCAAGGTTATTAGGTACAGTAGGGGTGAGGGTCAAGTCAATTGGGAGGTGAGTTTGAATGGAGAAAAACTGGAGGAAGTGAAGTGTTTTAGATATCTGGGAGTGGATCTGTCAGCGGATGGAACCATGGAAGCGGAAGTGGATCATAGGGTGGGGGAGGGGGCGAAAATTTTGGGAGCCTTGAAAAATGTGTGGAAGTCGAGAACATTATCTCGGAAAGCAAAAATGGGTATGTTTGAGGGAATAGTGGTTCCAACAATGTTGTATGGTTGCGAGGCGTGGGCTATGGATAGAGATGTGCGCAGGAGGATGGATGTGCTGGAAATGAGATGTTTGAGGACAATGTGTGGTGTGAGGTGGTTTGATCGAGTAAGTAACGTAAGGGTAAGAGAGATGTGTGGAAATAAAAAGAGCGTGGTTGAGAGAGCAGAAGAGGGTGTTTTGAAATGGTTTGGGCACATGGAGAGAATGAGTGAGGAGAGATTGACCAAGAGGATATATGTGTCGGAGGTGGAGGGAACGAGGAGAAGAGGGAGACCAAATTGGAGGTGGAAAGATGGAGTGAAAAAGATTTTGTGTGATCGGGGCCTGAACATGCAGGAGGGTGAAAGGAGGGCAAGAAATAGAGTGAATTGGAGTCATGTGGTATACAGGGGTTGACGTGCTGTCAGTGGATTGAAGCAAGGCATGTGAAGCGTCTGGGGTAAACCATGGAAAGCTGTGTAGGTATGTATATTTGCGTGTGTGGACGTGTGTATGTACATGTGTATGGGGGGGGGGGTTGGGCCATTTCTTTCGTCTGTTTCCTTGCGCTACCTCGCAAACGCGGGAGACAGCGACAAAGTATAAAAAAAAAAAAAAAAAAAAAAAAAAAAAAAAATATATATATATATATATATATATATATATATATATATATATATATATATATATATATATATATATATATATATACATATATATATTATCCCTGGGGATAGGGGATTAAGAGTACTTCCCACGTATTCCCTGCGTGTCGTAGAAGGCGACTAAAAGGGGAGGGAGCGGGGGGCTGGAAATCCTCCCCTCTCGGTTTTTTTTTTTATTTTTTTTTTTTTTTTTTTTAATTTTCCAAAAGAAGGAACAGAGAATTGGGCCAGGTGAGGGTATTCCCTCAAAGGCCCAGTCCTCTGTTCTTAACGCTACCTCGCTAATGCGGGAAATGGCGAATAGTTTGAAAGAAAGAAAAAGATATATATATATATATATATACATATATATATATATATATACATATATATATATATATATATATATATATATATATATATATATATATATATATATATATATATATATATATATATATATATATATATATATATATATATATATATATATATATTTTATCCCTGGGGATAGGGGAGAAAGAATACTTCCCACGTATTCCCTGCGTGTCGTAGAAGGCGACTAAAAGGGAAGGGAGCGGGGGGCTGGAAATCCTCCCCTCTCGCTTTTTTTTTTATTTTCCAAAAGAAGGAACAGAGAAGGGGCCAGGTGAGGGTATTCCCTAAGAGGCCCAGTCCTCTGTTCTTGGCGCTACCTCGCTATCGCGGGAAATGGCGAATAGTATGAAAATTTATATATATATATATATATATATATATATATATATATATATATATATATATATATATATATATATATATATATATATATATATCAATCTATTTATTATACTTTGTCGCTGTCTCCCACGTTGGCGAGGTAGCGCAAGGAAACAGACGAAAGAATGGCCCAACCCACCCACATACACACGTATATACATACACGTCCACAAACGCGCATATACGTACCTATACATCTCAACGTATACATATATATACAAACACAGACATATACACATATACACATGTGCATGATTCATACTGTCTGCCCTTAATCATTCCCGTCGCCACCCCTCCAGAGATGAGATGACAACCCCTTTCCCCACATGTAAGCGAGGTAGCACTAGGAAAAGACAAGAAAGGCCACATTCGTTCACAGTCAGTCTCTAGCTGTCATGTATAATGCAACGAAGCCGCAGCCCCATTTCCACATCCAGGCCCCACAAAACTTTCCAAGGTTTACCCCAGACACTTAACATGCCCTGGTTCAATCCATTGACACCACGTCGACCCCGGTATACCACATCGATCCAATTTCACTATTCCTTACACGCCTTTCGACCTCTTGCACATTCAGGCCCCGATCACTCAAAATCTTTTTCACTCCATCTTTCCACCTCCAGTTTGGTCTCCCTCTCCACCTCTGACACATATATCCTCTTGGTCAATCTTTCCTCACTCATTCTCTTCATGTGACCAAACCATTTCAAAACATTCTCTTCTACTCTCTCAACCACACTCTTTTTGTTACCACACATCTCTCTTACCCTTTTCTTTCTTACTCGATCAAACTACCTCGCACCACATATTGTCCACAAACATCTCATTTCCAAAACATCCACTCTCCTCCGCACAACTCGATCTATATCCCACGCCTCGCGACCATATAACATTGTCGGAGCTACTATTCCTTCAAACAAACACATTTTTGCTATTCGAGATAAAGTTCTCGCCTTCCAGACATTTTTCAACGCAGCCAGAACTTTCGCCCCTTCCCCCACCCTATGACTCACTTCCACTTCCATGGTTCTTTCCGCTGCCAAATCCACTCCCAGATATCTAAAACAATTCATTTCCTCCAGATTTTCTCCATTCGAACTTACCTTCCAATTGACTTATCCCTCAACCTTACTGAACCTAATAACTTTGCTCTTATTCACATTTACTTTCAGCTTTCTTCTTTCAGAGACTTTACCAAACTCAGTTACCAGCTTCTGCAGTTTCTCACCCGATCAACCAGTTCTTGACTCATTTCCCAAGCTTTCTCATCCACAGCAGACTGCAAACTAGCCCATCTCTCCAAAACTCTTGCATTCACCTCCCTAACGACCCCATCCATAAACAAATTAAACAACAAGGGAGACATCACGCACCCCCTGCCGCAAAACGACATTCACTAAGAACCAATCACTTTCCCCTCTTCCTACTCGAACACATGCCTTACATCGTCGATAAAAAAATTTCACTGCATCCAGCAACTTGCCTCCCACACCATATAATCTAAATGCCTTCCATAGAGCATCTCTATAAACTATATCATATGCCTTCTCCTGATCCATAAATGCTACATACAAATTCATTTGCTTTTCTAAGTATTTCTCACATACATTCTTCAAAGCAAACACCTGATCCACGCAACCTCTACCACTTTTGAAACCACACTGCTCTTCCTCAGTCTGATGCTCTGTACATGCCTTCACCCTCTCAATCAATACCCTCCCATATAATTTCCCAGGAATACTCAACAAACTTACACCTCTGTAATTTGAGCACTCACATTTATCGCATTGCTCTTGTGCAATGGCACTATGCAAGCATGCCACCAATCCTCAGGCACCTCACCATTAGTATTACATACATTAAATAACCTTACCAACTAGTCCACAAGAAAGTCATCCCCTTTTTCAATAAATTCCAGCCACAACCACCCAAACCCTCTGCCTTGCTGGCTTTCATCTTCCGCAGAGCTTCCACTACCTCTTCTCTGTTTACCAAATCATTCTCCTTAACCCTTTCACTTTCCAAACCACCTTGACCAAAGCACCCTATATCTGTCACTCTATCAACAAAAATATTCACCAAACCTTCAAAATCCTCACTCATTTTTTCTTTTCACATCACCACTACTTGTTATCACCTCCCCATTAGCCTTCTTCACTGATATATATATATATATATATATATATATATATATATATATATATATATATATATATATATATATATATATATATATATATATATATATATATATATATATATATATATATATATATATATATGAATTCATATATGAAAACTACTATTGACGTTTGTGTAAATAAATTATACATTTCCCTTTTCCATACCCAGAGGTTGAACCATTATTTGACATTCATTTTTCATTTCATTTCAAACTAGAAGTTTCAGTTTTCTAAATTATTTCTTACATTTTTCATATGTATATATATATATATATATATATATATATATATATATATATATATATATATATATATATATATATATATATATATATATATATATATATTATTATTTTATTTTTTTATTATACTTTGTCGCTGTCTCCCGCGTTTGCGAGGTAGCGCAAGGAAACAGACGAAAGAAATGGCCCCCCCCCCCCATACACATGTATATACATACGTCCACACACGCAAATATACATACCTACACAGCTTTCCATGGTTTACCCCAGACGCTTCACATGCCTTGATTCAATCCACTGACAGCACGTCAACCCCGGTGTACCATATCGTTCCAATTCACTCTATTCCTTGCCCTCCTTTCGCCCTCCTGCATGTTCAGGCCCCGATCACACAAAATCTTTTTCACTCCATCTTTGCACCTCCAATTTGGTCTCCCTCTTCTCCTCGTTCACTCCACCTCCGACACATATATCCTCTTGGTCAATCTTTCCTCACTCATTCTCTCCATGTGCCCAAACCACTTCAAAACACCCTCTTCTGCTCTCTCAACCACGCTCTTTTTATTTCCACACATCTCTCTTACCCTTACGTTACTCACTCGATCAAACCACCTCACACCACACATTGTCCTCAAACATCTCATTTCCAGCACATCCATCCTCCTGCGCACAACTCTATCCATAGCCCACACCTCGCAACCATACAACATTGTTGGAAAAACTATTCCTTCAAACATACCCATTTTTGCTTTCCGAAATAATGTTCTCGACTTCCACACATTCTTCAAGGCCTCCAGAATTTTCGCCCCCTCCCCTACCCTATGATCCACTTCCGCTTCCATGGTTCCATCCGCTGCCAGATCCACTCCCAGATATCTAAAACACTTCACTTCCTCCAGTTTTTCTCCATTCAAACTCACCTCCCAATTGACATGACCCTCAACCCTACTGTACCTAATAACCTTGCTCTTATTCACATTTACTCTTATCTCTCTTCTTCCACACACTTTACCAAACTCAGTCACCAGCTTCTGCAGTTTCTCACATGAATCAGCCAACAGCGCTGTATCATCAGCGAACAACAACCGACTCACTTCCCAAGCTCTCTCATCCCCAACAGATTTCATACTTGTCCCTCTTTCCAAAACTCTTGCATTTACCTCCCTAACAACCCCATCCATAAACAAATTAAACAACCATGGAGACATCACACACCCCTGCCTCAAACCTACATTCACTGAGAACCAATCACTTTCCTCTCTTCGTACACGTACACATGCCTTACATCCTCGATAAAAACTTTTCACTGCTCCTAACAACTTTCCTCCCACACCATATATTCTTAATACCTTCCACAGAGCATCTCTATCAACTCTATCATATGCCTTCTCCAGATCCATAAATGCTACATACAAATCCATTTGCTTTTCTAAGTATTTCTCACATACATTCTTCAAAGCAAACACCTGATCCACACATTCTCTACCACTTCTGAAACAACACTGCTCTTCCCCAATCTGATGCTCTGTACATGCCTTCACCCTCTCAGTCAATACCCTCCCATATAATTTACCAGGAATACTCAACAAACTTATACCTCTGTAATTTGAGCACTCACTCTTATCCCCTTTGCCTTTGTACAATGGCACTATGCACGCATTCCGCCAATACTCAGGCACCTCATCATGAGTCATACATACATTAAATAACCATACCAACCAGTCAACAATACAGTCACCCCCTTTTTTAATAAATTCCACTGCAATACCATCCAAACCTGCTGCCTTGCCGGCTTTCATCTTCCGCAAAGCTTTCACTACCTCTTCTCTGTTTACCAAATCATTTTCCCTAACCCTCTCACTTTGCACACCACCTCGACCAAAACACCCTATATCTGCACCCTATCATCAAACACATTCAACAAACCTTCAAAATACTCACTCCATCTCCTTCTCACATCACCACTACTTGTTATCACCTCCCCATTTGCGCCCTTCACTGAAGTTCCCATTTGCTCCCTTGTCTTACGCACTTTATTTACCTCCTTCCAGAACATCTTTTTATTCTCCCTAAAATTTAATGATACTCTCTCACCCCAACTCTCATTTGCCCTTTTTTTCACCTCTTGCACCTTTCTCTTGACCTCCTGTCTCTTTCTTTTATACATCTCCCACTTAATTGCATTTTTTCCCTGCAAAAATCGTCCAAATGCCTCTCTCTTCTCTTTCACTAATACTTTTACTTCTTCATCCCACCACTCACTACCCTTTCTAATCAACCCACCTCCCACTCTTCTCATGCCACAAGCATCTTTTGCGCAATCCATCAATGATTCCCTAAATACATCCCATTCCTCCCCAAGTCCCCTTACTTCCATTGTTCTCACCTTTTTCCATTCTGTACTCAGTCTCACACAAGTCTCGTTCCCAAGCTCACTTACTCTCACCACCCTCTTCACCCCAACATTCACTTTTCTTTTCTGAAAACCCATACAAATCTTCACCTTAGCCTCCACAAGATAATGATCAGACATCCCTCCAGTTGCACCTCTCAGCACATTAACATCCAAAAGTCTCTCTATCGCACGCCTGTCTATTAACACGTAATCCAAAACGATATATATATATGTATATATATATATATATATATATATATATATATATATATATATATATATATATATATATATATATATATATATATATATATATATATGTATATATATATATATATATATATATATATATATATATATATATATATATATATATATATATATATATATATATATGTTATCCCTAGGGATAGGGGTGAAGGAATACTTCCCACGCATTCTTCACGTATCGTAGAAGGCGACTAGAGGAGACGGGACGGTAGCGGGGGGCCAGAAATCCTCCCCTCCTTGTATTTTAACTTTCTAAAAATGGGAAACAGAAGGAGTCACGCGGGGAGTGCTCATCCTCCTCGTAGACTCAGACTGGGGTGTCTAAATGTGTGTGGATGTAACCAAGATGTGAAAAAAGGAGAGATAGGTAGTATGTTTGAGGAAAGGAACCTGGATGTTTTGGCTCTGAGTGAAACGAAGCTCAAGGGTAAAGGGGAAGAGTTGTTTGGGAATGTCTTGAGAGTAAAGTCAGGGGTTAGTGAGAGGACAAGAGCAAGGGAAGGAGTAGCAGTACTCCTGAAACAGGAGTTGTGGGAGTATGTCATAGAATGTAAGAAAGTAAATTCTCGATTGATATGGGTAAAACTGAAATTGGATGGAGAGAGATGGGTGATTATTGTTGCATATGCACCCGGGCATGATAAGAAAGATCATGAGAGGCAAGTGTTTTGGGAGCACCTGAATGAGTGTGTTAGTGGTTTTGATGCACAAGACCGGGTTATAGTGATGGGTGATTTGAATGCAAAGGTGGGAAATGTGGCAGTTGAGGGAATAATTGGTATACATGGGGTGTTCAGTGTTGTAAATGGAAATGGTGAAGAGCTTGTAGATTTATGTGCTGAAAAAGTACTGGTGATTGGAAATACCTGGTTTAAAAAGCGAGATATACATAAGTATACGTACGTAAGTAGGAGATATGGCCAAGGAGCGTTATTGGATTACGTGTTAATTGATAGGCGCGCGAAAGAGAGACTTTTGGATGTTAATGTGCTGAGAGGTGCAACTGAAGGGATGTCTGATCATTATCTTGTGGAGGCTAAGGTGAAGATTTGTATGGGTTTTCAGAAAAGGAAAGTGAATTTTCGGGTGAGGAGGGTGGTGAGAGTAAGTGAGCTTGGGAAGGAGACTTGTGTGAGGAAGTACCAGGAGAGACTGAGTATAGAATGGAAAAAGGTGAGAACAATGGAAGTAAGGGGAGTGGGGCAGGAATGGGATGTATTTAGGGAATCAGTGATAGAGTGCGCAAAAGATGCTTGTGGCATTAGAAGCGTGGGAGGTGGGTTGATTAGAAAGGGTAGTGAGTGGTGGCATGAAGAAGTAAGATTATTAGTGAAAGAAAAGCGAGAGACACTTGGACGATTTTTGCACCGGAAAAAATGCAATTGAGTGAGAGATGTATAAAAGAAAGAGACAGGAGGTCAAGAGAAAGGTGCAAGAGGTGAAAAAGAGGGCAAATGAGAGTGGGGTGAGAGAGTATCATTAAATTTTAGGGAGAAGAAAAAGATGTTCTGGAAGGAGGTAAATAAAGTGCGTAAGACAAGTGAGCAAATGGGAACTTCAGTTAATGGGGAGGTGATAACAAGTAGTGGTTATGTGAGAAGGAGATGGAGTGAGTATTTTGAAGGTTTGTTGAATGCGTTTGATGATAGAGTGGCAGATATAGGGTGTTTTGGTCGAGGTGGTGTGCAAAGTGAGAGGGTCAGGGAAAATGATTCGGTAAACAGAGAAGAGGTAGTAAAAGCTTTGCGGAAGATTAAAGCCGGCAAGGCAGCAGGTTTGGATGGTATTGCAGTGGAATCTATTAAAAAAGAGGATGACTGTATTGTTGACTGGTTGGTAAGGTTATTTAATGTATGTATGACTCATGGTGAGGTGCATGAGGATTGGCGGAATGCGTGCCTAGTGCCATTGTACAAAGGCAAAGGGGATAAGAGTGAGTGCTCAAATTACAGAGGTATAACTTTGTTGAGTATTCCTGGTAAATTGCATGGGAGGGTATTGATTGAGATGGTGAAGGCATGTATAGAGCATCAGATTGGGGAAGAGCAATATGGTTTCAGAAGTGGTAGAAGATGTGGGGATCAGGTGTTTGCTTTGAAGAATGTATGTGAGAAATACTTAGAAAAGTAAATGGATTTGTATGTAGCATTTATGGATCTGGAGAAGGAATATGATAGAGTTAATAGAGATACTCTGTGGAAGATATTAAGAATATATGGTGTGGGAGGCAAGTTGTTAGAAGCAGTGAAAAGTTTTTATCGAGGATGTAAGGCATTTGTACGTGTAGGAAGAGAGGAAAATGATTGGTTCTCAGTGAATGTAGGTTTGCGGCAGGGGTGTGTGATGTCTCCAGGGTTATTTAATTTGTTTATGGATGGGGTTGTTAGAGAGGTGAATGGAAGAGTTTTGGAAAGAGGGGCAAGTATGAAGTCTGTTGTGGATGAGAGAGCTTGGGAAGTGAGTCAGTTGTTGTTCGCTGATGATACAGCGCTGGTGGCTGATTCACGTGAGAAACTGCAGAAGCTGGTGACTGAATTTGGTAAAGTGTGTGAAAGAAGAAAGGTAAGAGTAAATGTGAATAAGAGCAAGGTTATTAGGTACAGTAGGGTTGAGGGTCAAGTCAATTGGGAGGTAAGTTTGAATGGAGAAAAACTGGAGGAAGTAAAGTGTTTTAGATATCTGGGAGTGGATCTGGCAGCGGATGGAACCATGGAAGCGGAAGTGAATCATTGGATGGGGTAGGGGACGAAAATCCTGGAAGCCTTGAAGAATGTGTGGAAGTCGAGAACATTATCTCAGAAAGTAAAAATGGGTATGTTTGAAGGAATAGTGGTTCCAACAATGTTGTATGGTTGCGAGGCGTGGACTATGGATAGAGTTTTGCGCAGGAGGGTGGATGTGCTGGAAGCGAGATGTTTGAGGACAATGTGTGGTGTGAGGTGGTTTGATCGAGTAAGTAATGTAATGGTAAGAGAGATATGTGGAAATAAAAAGAGCGTGGTTGAGAAAGCAGAAGAGGGTGTTTTGAAATTTTTTGGGCACATGGAGAGAATGAGTGAGGAAAGATTGACCAAGAGGATATATGTGTCGGAGGTGGAGGGAACTAGGAGAAGTGCGAGACCAAATTGGATCTGGAGAGAAGGAGTGAAAAAGATTTTGAGTGATCGGGGCCTGAACATGCAGGAGGGTGAAAGGAGGGCAAGGAATAGAGTGAATTGGAGCGATGTGGTATACCGGGGTTGACGTGCTGTCAGTGGATTGAATCAAGGCATGTGAAGCGTCTGGGGTAAACCATGGAAAGCTGTGTAGGTATGTATATTTCCGTGTGTGGACGTAAGTATATACATGTGTATGGGGGTGTGTTGGGCCATTTCTTTCGTCTGTTTCCTTGCGCTACCTCGCAAACGCGGGAGACAGCGACAAAGTAAAAAAAAAAAAAAAATATATATATATATATATATATATATATATATATATAAATATATATATATATATATATATATATATATATATATATATATATATATATATATATATATATATATTGATTTTTTTTTTACTATCCGCCACTTCCCGCATTAGCAATGTAGCGTTAAGAATAGAGGAGTGTTCCTTTGATGGAATATTCTCACCTGGCCCCCTTGTCTGTTCCTTCTTTTGAAAAAAAATAAAATGAAAGGGGAGGATTTCCAGCCACCCGCTCCCTTCCCTTTCAGTCGCCTCCTACGACACGCAGAGAATACCTGGGAAGTATCCTTTCTCCCCTATCCCCAGGGATTTTACATATATATATATATATATATATATATATATATATATATATATATATATATATATATATATATATATATATATATATATATTGCTTTTCCCCGATCTCATGCTCTGTACATGCCTTCACCCTCTCAATCAATACCCTCCCATATAATTTCCCATGAACACTCAACATACCTATACCTCTGTAATTTGAACACTCTTTTTTATCCCCTTTACCTTTGTACAATGGCAATATGCAAGCAATCCGCCAATCCTCAGGCACTTCACCATGAAACATACATACACTGAATAACCTTACCAACCAGTCAACAATATAATCACCGCCATTTTTATAAATTTTACTGCAATACCATCCAAACCCAATAACGCTCTCTGGCCATCTCTCCTACTTACATACGTATACTTATGTATATCTCGCTTTTTAAACCAGGTATTCCCAATCACCAGTCCTTTTTCAGCACATAAATCTACAAGCTCTTCACCATTTCCATTTACAACACTGAACACCCCATGTATACCAATTATTCCCTCAGCTGCCACATTACTCACCTTTGCATTCAAATCACCCATCACTATAATCCGGTTTCGTGCATCAAAACCACTAACACACTCATTCAGGTGCTCCCAAAACACTTGCCTCTCATGATCTTTCTTCTCTTGCCCAGGTGCATAAGCACCAATAATCACCCATCTCTCTCCATCAACTTTCAGTTTTACCCATATTAATAGAGGATTTACTTTCTTACATTTTATCACATACTCACACAACTCCTGTTTCAGGAGTACTGCTACTCCTTCCCTTGATCTTGTCCTCTCATTAACCCCTGACTTTACTCCCAAGACATTCCCAAACCACCCTTCCCCTTTACCCTTGTGCTTCGTTTCACTGAGAGTCAAAACATCCAGGTTCCTTTCCTCAAACATACTACCTATCTCTCCTTTTTTCACATCTTGGTTTCATCCACACACATTTAGACACCCCAATCTGAGTCTACGAGGAGGATGAGCACTCCCCGCGTGACTCCTTTTGTTTCCCATTTTTTAGAAGGTATTAAGGTATATATAGGTATATAGGTATTAAGAATATATGGTGTGGGAGGCAAGTTGTTAGAAGCAGTGAAAAGTTTTTATCGAGGATGTAAGGCATGTGTACGTATAGGAAGAGAGGAAAGTGATTGGTTCTCAGTGAATGTAGGTTTTCGGCAAGGGTGTGTGATGTCTCCATGGTTGTTTAGTTTGTTTATGGATGGGGTTGTTAGGGAGGTGAATGCAAGAGTTTTGGAAAGAGGGGCAAGTATGCAGTCTGTTGTGGATGAGAGAGCTTGGGAAGTGAGTCAGTTGTTGTTCGCTGATGATACAGCGCTGGTGGCTGATTCATGTGAGAAACTGCAGAAACTGGTGACTGAATTTGATAAAGTGTGTGAAAGAAGAAAGTTAAGAGTAAATGTGAATAAGAGCAAGGTTATTAGGGACAGTAGGGTTGAGGGTCAAGTCAATTGTGAGGTAAGTTTGAATGGAGAAAAACTGTAGGAAGTAAAGTGTTTTAGATATCTGGGAGTGGATGTGGCAGCGGATGGAACCTTGGAAGCGGAAGTGAATCATAGGGTGGGGGAGGGGGCGAAAATCTTGGGAGCCTTGAAGAATGTGTGGAAGTCGAGAACATTATCTCGGAAAGCAAAAATGGGTATGTTTGAAGGAATAGTGGTTCCAACAATTTTGTATGGCTGCATGTCGTTGGCTATGGATAGAGTTGTGCGCAGGAAGGCGGATGTGCTGGAAATGAGATGTTTGAGGACAACGTGTGGTGTGAGGTGGTTTGATCGAGTAAGTAATGTAAGGATAAGAGAGATGTGTGGAAATAAAAAGAGCGTGGTTGAGAGAGCGGAATAGGGTGTTTTGAAATGGTTTGGGCACATGGAGAGAATGAGTGAGGAAAGATTGACCAAGAGGATATATGTGTCGGAGGTGGAGGGAACGAGGAGAGGTGGGAGAACAATTTGGAGGTGGAAAGATGGAGTGAAAAAGATTTTGTATGATCGGGACCTGAACATGCAGGAGGGTGGAAGGCGGGCAAGGAATAGAGTGAATTGGATCGATGTGGTATACCGGGGTTGACGTGCTGTCAGTGGATTGACTCAGAGCATGTGAAGCGTCTGGGGTAAACCATGGATAGTTGTGTGGGGCCTGGATGTGGAAAGGGAGCTGTGGTTTCGGGCATTATTGCTGACAGCTAGAGATTGAGTGTGAACGAATGGGGCCTTTGTTGTCTTTTCCTAGTGATACCTCGCACACATGAGGGGGGAGGGGGATGGTATTCCATGTGTGGCGAGGTGGCGATGGGAATGAATAAAGGCAGACAGTGTGAATTGTGTGCATGGGCATATATGTATGTGTCTCTGTGTCTATATATATGTGTACATTGAGATGTATAGGTATGTATATTTGCGTGTGTGGACGTGTATGTATGTACATTGTGTATGGGGGTGGGTTGGGCCATTTCTTTCGTCTGTTTCCTTGCGCTACCTCGCAAACGCGGTAGACAGCGAGAAAGCAAAATAATAATATGATAATAACCATCCAAACCAGCTTCCTTGCCGGCTTTCATCTTCCGCAAAGCTTTTACTTCCTCCTCTCTGTTTACCAAATAATTTTCCTTAACCCTCTCACTTTAAACACCACCTCGACCAAAACACCCTATATCTGCCAATCTATCATCAATCACCTTTAACAAACCTTCAAAATACTCACTCCATCTCATTCTAACATCACCACTACTTGTTATCACCTCCCCATTTTCCCCCTTCAATTAAGTTCTTATTTGTTCCCTTGTTTTGCGCAATTTATTTACCTCCTTCCAAAACATCTTTTTATTCTCCTTAAAATTTATTGATACTCCCTCACCCCAACTCTCATTTGCCCTCTTTTTCACCTCTTGCACCTTTCTCTTGACCTCCTGCCTCTTTCTTTTATATATCTTCCAGTCATTTCCATTATTTCCTTGCAAAAACCGTCCAAATGACTCTCCCTTCTCTTTCACCAATAATCTCACTTCTTTATCCCACAACTCACTACCCTTTCTAATCTGCCCACCTCCCACGCTTCTCATTTCACAATAAACTTTTGCGCAATCCATCACTGATTCCCTAAATACATTCCATTCCTCCCCCACTCCCTTGCGTCCTTAGTTTTCACCTTTTTCCATTCTGTATTCATTCTCTCTTGGTACTTCCTCACACAAGTCTCCTTCCCAAGCTCACTTACTCTCACCACTCTTTTCACCCGATCATTCTCTCTTCTTTTCTGAAAACCTCTGCAAATCTTCACCTTCGCCTCCATAAGATAATAATCAGACATCCCTCCAGTTGCACCTCTCAGCACATTAACATCGAAAAGTCTCTCTTTCGAGCGCCTATCAATTAACACGTAATCCAATAACGCTCTCTGGCCATCTCTCCTACTTACATACGTATACTTATGTATATTTCTCTTTTTAAACCAGGTATTACCAATCACCAGTCCTCTTTCAGCACATAAATCTACAAGATCTTCACCATTTCCATTTACACCACTGAACACCCCATGTACACCAATTATTCCCTCAACTGCCACATTACTCACCTTTGCATTCAAATCACCCATCAATATAACCCAGTCTCGTGTATCAAAACTACTAACATACTCATTCAGCTTCTCCCAAAACACTTGCCTCTCATGATCTTTCTTCTCATGCCCAGGTGCATATGCACCAATAATCAACCATCTCTCTCCATCCACTTTCAGTTTTATCCATATCAATCTAGAGTGTACTTTCTTACACTCTATCACATACTCCTACCACTCCTGTTTCAGGAGTAGTGCTACTCCTTGCCTTGCTTTTGTCCTCTCACTAACCCCTGACTTTACTCCCAAGACTTTCCCAAACCATTCTTGCCCTTTACCCTTGAGCTTCGTTTCACTCAGAGCCAAAACATCCAGATTCCTTTTCTCACACATACTACGTATCTCTCCTTTTTCCTCATCTTGGTTACATCCACACACATTTAGACACCACAATCTGAGCCTTCGAGGAGGATGAGAATTCCCCGCGTGACTCCGTCTCCTGTTTCCCCTTTTAGAAAGTTAAAATACTAGGAGGGGAGGGTTTTCTGCCCCCAGTCCCGTCCCCTTTAGTCGCCTTCTTCGACACGTGAGGAATGTGTGAGAAGTAATCTTTCTCCCCTATCCCCAGGGATAGGTTTCAGAAGTGGTAGATGATGTGTGGATCAGATGTTTGCTTTGAAGAATGTATGTGAATAAAACTTAGAAAAGTAAATGGATTTGTTTGTAGCTTTTGTGGACCTGGAGAAGGCATATAATAGAGTTGATAGAGATGCTCTCTGGAAGGTATTAGAAATATATGGTGTGGGAGCAAAGTTGTTATAAGCAGTGAAAGTTTTTATCGAGGATGTAAGGCATGTGTACGTGTAGGAAAAAAGGAAAGTGATTGGTTCTCAATGAATGTCGGTTGCGGCAGGGGTGCGTGATGTCTCCATGGTTGTTTGATTTGTTTATGGATAGTGTTGTTAGGGAGGTAAATGCAAGAGTTTTGGAAATAGGGGCAAGTATGCAGTCTGTTGTGGATGAGATAGCTTGGGAAGTGAGTCAGTTGTTCACTGATGATACAGCGCTGGTGGCTGATTCGTGTGAGAAACTGAAGAAGCTGATGAATGAATTTGGTAAAGTATGTGAAAGAAGAAAGCTGAGAGTAAATGTGAAAAAGTGTAAGGTTTTTAGGTACAGTAGGGCTTAGAGACAAGTCAATTGGGAGGTAAGTTTCAATGGAGAAAAACTGGAGGAAGCGAAGTGTTTTAGATATATGAGATTGGATTTAGCAGCGGATGGAACCATGGAAGCAGAAGTGAATCATAGTGTGGGGGAAGGAGCGAAAGTTCTGGGAGCGTTGAAAAATGTGTGGAAGTCGAGAACATTACCTTGGAAAGCAAAAATGGGTATGTTTGAAGGAATAGTAGTTCCCACAATGTTATATGGTTGCGAGACGTGGGCTATGGATAGAGGTGTGCGGAGGAGGGCGGATGTGCTGGAAATGAGATGTTTGAGGACAATATGTGGTGTGATGTGGTTTGATCGAGTAAGTAATAATAGGGTGAGAGAGATATGTGGTAATAAAAAGACCGTGGTTGAGAGAGCAGAGGAGGGTGTTTTGAAATGGTTTGGTCGCATGGAGAGAATGAGTGACGAAAGATTGGCCAAGAGGATATATGTGTCAGAGGTGTAGGGAACGAGGAGAAAAGGGGAGACCAAATTGGAGGTGGAAAGAAGGAGTGAAAAAGATTTTGAGTGATCGTGGCCTGAACATGCAGAAGGGTGAAAGGTGTGCAAGGAATAGAGTGAATTGGATCGATGTGGTATACCGTGGTCGACGTGCTGTCAATGGATTGAACCAGGTCATGTGAAGCGTCTGGGGTAAACCAAGGAAAGTTCTGTGGGGCCTGGATGTGGAAAGAGAGCTGTGGTTTCGGTGCATTATTAGATGACATCTAGAGACTGAGTGTGAGCGAATGTGGCCTTTGTTGTTTTTCCCTAGCGCTACCTCGCGGACATGGAGTGGGGAGGGGTTGTTATTTCATGTGTGACGGGGTGGCGATGGGAATGAATTATTGCAGACAGTATGGTTTTTGTACATGTGTACATATGTATATGTCTGTGTGTGTATATATATGTCTACGTTGAGATGTATAGGTACGTATATGTGCGTTTGTAGACGTGTTTGTATATACATGTAAATGTGGGTGGGTTTGGTCATTTCTTTCGTTTGGTTCCTTTCGCTACCTCGTTAACGCTGGAGACAGCGTTATATACATGGGGAGGTGATAACAAGTAGTGGTGATGTGAGAAGGAGATAGAGTGAGTATTTTGAAGGTTTGTTGAATGTGTTTGATGATAGAGTGGCAGATATAGGGTGTTTTGGTCGAGGTGGTGTGCAAAGTGAGAGGGTTAGGGAAAATGATTTGGTAAACAGAGAAGAGGTAGTAAAAGCTTTGCGGAAGACGAAAGCCGGCAAGGCAGCAGGTTTGGATGGTATTGCAGTGGAATTTATTAAAAAAGGGGGTGACTGTATTGTTGACTGGTTGGTAAGGTTATTTAATGTATGTATGACTCATGGTGAGGTGCCTAAGGATTGGCGGAATGCGTGCATAGTGCCATTGTACAAAGGCAAAGGGGATAAGAGTGAGTGCTCAAATTACAGAGGTATAAGTTTGTTGAGTATTCCTGGTAAATCATATGGAAGGGTATTAATTGAGAGGGTGAAGGCATGTACAGAGCATCAGATTGGGGAAGAGCAGTGTGGTTTCAGAAGTGGTAGAGGATGTGTGGATCAGGTGTTTGCTTTGAAGAATGTATGTGAGAAATACTTAGAAAAACAAATGGATTTGTATGTAGCATTTATGGATATGGAGAAGGCATATAATAGAGTTGATAGAGATGCTCTGGGGAAGGTATTAAGAATTTATGGTGTGGGAGGCAAGTTGTTAGAAGCAGTGAAAAGTTTTTATCGAGGATGTAAGGCATGTGTACGTGTAGGAAGAGAGGAAAGTGATTGGTTCTCAGTGAATGTAGGTTTGCGGCAGGGGTGTGTGATGTCTCCATGGTTGTTTAATTTGTTTATGGATGGGGTTGTTAGGGAGGTGAATGCAAGAGTTTTGGAAAGAGGGGCAAGTATGAAGTCTGGTGGGTATGAAAGAGCTCGGGAAGTGAGTCAGTTGTTGTTCGCTGATGATACAACGCTGGTGGCTGATTCATGTGAGAAACTGCAGAAGCTGGTGACTGAGTTTGGTAAAGTGTGTGAAAAAGAAAGTTAAGAGTAAATGTGAATAAGAGCAAGGTTATTAGGTACAGTAGGGTTGAGGGTCAAGTCAATTGGGAGGTGAGTTTGAATGGAGAAAAACTGGAGGAAGTAAAGTGTTTTAGATATCTGGGAGTGGATCTTACAGCAGATGGAACCATGGAAGCGGAAGTGGATCATAGGGTGGGGGAGGGGGCGAAAATTCTGGTAGCCTTGAAGAAGGTGTGGAAGTCGAGAACATTATCTCGGAAAGCAAAAATGGGTATGTTTGAAGGAATAGTGGTTCCAACAATGTTGTATGGTTGAGAGGCGTGGGCTATGGATAGAGTGGTGCGCAGGAGGATGGATGTGCTGGAAATGAGATGTTTGAGGACAATGTGTGGTGTGAGGTGGTTTGATCGAGTAAGTAACGTAAGGGTAAGAGAGATGTGTGGAAATAAAAAGAGCGTGGTTGAGAGAGCAGAAGAGGGTGTTTTGAAATGGTTCGGGCACATGGAGAGAATGAGTGAGGAAAGGTTGAAAAAGAGGATATATGTGTCGGAGGTGGAGGGAACGAGGAGAAGGGGGAGACCAAATTGTAGGTGGACAGCGACAAAGCAAAAAAAAAAAGAAAAAAAAAATATGTATATATATATATATATATATATATATATATATATATATATTTTTTTTTTCTTTTTTCTTTTTTTGCTTTGTCGCTGTCTCCCGCGTTTGCGAGGTAGCGCAAGGAAGCAGACGAAAGAAATGGCCCAACTCACCCCCATACACATGTATATACATACGTCCACACACGCAAATATACATACCTACACAGCTTTCCATGGTTTACCCCAGACGCTTCACATGCCCTGATTCAATCCACTGACAGCACGTCAACCTCGGTATACCACATCGATCCAATTCACTCTATTCCTTGCCCTCCTTTCACCCTCCTGCATGTTCAGGCCCCGATCACACAAAATCTTTTTCACTCCATCTTTCCACCTCCAATTTGGTCTCCCACTACTTCTCGTTCCCTCCACCTCCGACACATATATCCTCTTGGTTTATCTTTCCTCACTCATTCTCTCCATGTTCCCAAACCATTTCAAAACACCCTCTTCTGCTCTCTCAACCACGCTCTTTTTATTTCCACACATCTCTCTTACTCTTACGTTACTTACTCAATCAAACCACCTCACACCACACATTGTCCTCAAACATCTTATTTCCAGCACATCCACCCTCCTGCGCACAACTCTATCCATAGCCCACGCCTCGCAACCATAAAACATTATTGGAACCACTATTCCTTCAAACATACCCATTTTTTCTTTCCGAGATAATGTTCTCCACTTCCACACAATCTTCAAGGCTCCCAGGATTTTCGCCCCCTCCCCCACCCTATGATCCACTTCCGCTTCCATGGTTCCATCCGCTGCCAGATCCACTCCCAGATATCTAAAATACTTTACTTCCTCCAGTTTTTCTCCATTCAAACTTACCTCCCAATTGACTTGACCCTCAACTCTACTGTACCTAATTACCTTGCTCTTATTCACATTTACTCTTAACTTTCTTCTTTCACACACTGTACCAAACTCAGTCACCAGCTTCTGCAGTTTCTCACATGAATCAGCAACCAACGTTGTATCATCAGCGAACAACAACTGACTCACTTCCCAAGCTCTCTCATCCAAAACAGACTTCATATGTGCCCTTCTTTCCAAAACTCTTGCATTCAACTCCCTAACAACTCCGTCCATAAACAAATTAAACAACCATGGAGACATCACACACCCCTGCCGCAAACCTACATTGTCACTGAGAACCAATCACTTTCCTCTCTTCCTACACGTACACATGCCTTACATCCTCGATAAAAACTTTTCACTGCTTCTAACAACTTGCCTCCCACACCATGTATTCTCAATACCTTACACAGAGCATCTCTATCAACTCTATCATATGGCTTCTCCAGATCCATAAATGCTACATACAAATCCATTTGCTTTTCTAAGTATTTCTCACATACATTTTCTTCAAAGCAAACACCTGATCCACACATCCTCTTCCACTTCTGAAGCCACACTACTCTTCCCCAATCTGATGCTCTGTACATGCCTTCACCCTCTCAATCAATACCCTCCCATATAATTTACCAGGAATACTCAACAAACTTATACCTCTGTAATTTGAGCACGCACTCTTATCCCCTTTGCCTTTGTACAATGGCACTATGCACGCATTCCGCCAATCCCCAGGCACCTCACCATGAGTCATACATACATTAAATAACCTTACCAACCAGTCAACAATACAGTCACCCCCTTTTTTAATAAATTCCACTGCAATACCATCCAAACCTGCTGCCTTGCCGGCTTTCATCTTCCGCAAAGCTTTTACTACCTCTTCTCTGTTTACCAAATCATTTTCCCTAACCCTCTCACTTTGCACACCACCTCGACCAAAACACCCTATATCTGCCACTCCATCATCAAACACATTCAACAAACCTTCAAAATACTCACTCCATCTCCTTCTCACATCACCACTACTTGTTATGACCTCCCCATTTGCGCCCTTCACTGAAGTTCCCATTTGCGTGTGTATGTGTATGTATATATATTTGTATATATATATATATATATATATATATATATATATATATATATATATATATATATATATATATATATATATATATATATATATATATGTATTGGAAAGTATCATGATTCTGCGCGTGGTCAAGATATTCCTATGAGTTCACGGGGAAAATGAAAAACGATAAGTTCCCAAGTGCACTTTCTTGTAATAATCACATCATCAAGGGAGAACACAAGATAGAAATATAACAGTTAGTTGATATACAACAAAGAGACGTAGTTAGGACGCTATTTGGTAAACCTACGATTGTCGAAGACAAAGAATGAGCGTATCATAAACTTATCATTTTACAAATTTTATCAAAAATAGATTATCTTATTTCTTTAGACCATCATTAACGTTAAGATTAGAATTCTTTTTGTATTTAATAGTAGAAGTCTCAATGATGTTTTTCGTGGTAATAGAGTTAGATTCAATAACTTAGATGGCATTACTCCAGTCAATACAATGATCATAGCTTTTAACATTTTATAGAAGTCATTTGATTCTCGTCCTGTTCTTATACTATATCTATGTTCCTTACGTCTAACAGAAAGATCCTTACCAATCTGCCCAACATAAAACTTATTATAATTTCTACATGGCACTTTATAGATGCTCCGAGGAGAATTTTCTGGTGAATTCTTGATTAAGATATTCTTTATAGTATTATTGATGCTGAAGGCAATATTTACATAAAAGGATTTAAACAACATGGCAAGTAAAGTAGAATTATCATTAAAAGGAAGAGCTAAACGATTCTTGGTGTCAATGGGTGGTTTGGGCTCAACTCTATAAAATTATGTCTTTGCTAACTTCAGAGATTTATCAAAGGAAGATCTAGGGTACTTTAACTCAACAGCAATATACTCTGGAATGCAATTACGTAATGCCCTGAGGAACATAGATTGGAATAAAGAAAATTTAACTCTGTCATGTTGAGATGAGTAATAATGGATATATGAGCATACATTGGAAGGTTTTCTGTATATGCTAAACTTAAACTTGTTTCCTTGCTTATGGATCATGGAATGTAAAAATGGTAACATACCATTATTTTCATTCTTTACAGTAAATTTGATGGAAGGTACTAAATTGTTAAGTAAGGGGAGAAATATTTGTAAATTTTCATTTGTTGGCCAAACACAAAGAACATCATCTACATACCTAAACCAAATTGCATTAAAAGGTAAGATATCCTTTAGTAATTTTGTTTCATAAAATTCCATGTAAAGATTTCTTAATACAGGTGAAAGAGGGTTACCCATTGCCATACCAAATTTTTGAGCATAATGATCTCCATTAAATTGAAATACACGATCTTTTATGCACAATTTTATTAGTACAATGAAAACAAACTTTGAAATAGGTAAATGAATATCATCCAAGACATTTAATAAATATTCTAAAAGGTCAACAACTGGAACTTTAGTGAAAAGTGAGGAAACATCAAAGCTAACTAGCTTGAAATCAAAATTAACATTGATATTGTTAAGCTTGTTGACTAAATCTACATTATTCATGATATTAGAATTTGATATCTTACCCACTAAATGGCCTAATGAAGAAACTAACCATTTTGACATTTTACATGCGATGGAACCTACTGAACTCAATATAGGTCTTGCTGGAAAATTTTGTTTATGTGTTTTGATAAATCCATACATATATAGCAATGAAGGGGAGAAAGATGAACTTTTGATAAGAGAACCATTACCTTTCAACAGCAACTTCGTTTTTTTTTATGGAAATGGGAATCAACTGCTTTTAGAGGATTCTTACTGAGTTTAGAATATATTGTGTAATAACTTGAAAGATCATTCATTTTAGATAACTAGGTACTTTTGTCTAAAATCACAACAGTGTTAGCCATATCCGCTTTAGTAATAATCATATCGTTGTCATTTCTTAAGGTGTTAATAGCTCTTATAAATCTTTTAGGGCACTTAGGTTCCACTGGTTTAGACAAATTGGCATACACTAAACCCTTACAGATATTAATTTCATCATTAGTTGAATTACTGTATTATTCTAATTTGCAAAATGACTTTGTGACATCAACATAGCTGGCTTCCTTGTTTGAGCACACAAAACTTAATCCATAGCCTAAGGCACACAAGTAATATTTTTCTAGTTGTTTATTGGATAAGTTTATCACAAAAGAAGGGTTTGGGTTCTTAGTCCAGTCTCTGTTTTTAATAAGATGATCCAACTTACAATTTAGTGTCATTTGTAGCCTATTCCATTCATTCCTTAATCTCTTTTAGCAATGGTCCAACATCCAGTTCTTCCAATAAGTCGGTATTTTTATTTGAAAGGCACGTTTCTTCTCTCTTGTAATACGAAAAGCCTCCTCCATTT